>NC_086330.1:293941483-294268947 GCF_032445375.1 Bacillus rossius redtenbacheri | reverse complement strand
ATGGATAATCGAGAGTTTACTGTAAATGTAAATCTCAAGTAAAAGAAGGTTAACTAATTTTAAAGTGTACACAAACTATGTGCTATGTGTAATAATAAATAAATAAAATTAATATGATTGTTCTAACTATTGATTTGATAATGATTTAGAGTTAACCTGCCTATTTTCAGCAAAATAATAATTTTTTCCCTTTTTATCAAATGATAACATCAGATACCCATAAATTTTATTTTATATTATTATAGTATTTTTCATCCTCTTTCAAATGAGACATTTCTCAGCCTCATTGGATCAGCCAGAAAAAAGTTATGACCATTTACGGAAATCGCTGTACAGATGAAAAAAATTCCCGAGTGCCAACTATAAAGAGTGAAAACAGGGTTTAATATGAGTCAAATGTTATTTTTAACCTGTGTCTATACTATACTACGTCAATATTATACTGTTGAGTCTTGCACAGCTCCACAGTTATGATGACTCTTTGCTGTATGTAGTATTTATATGTATGTGGTGTCTATACAGTATGATGTAAATACACCTACCACTATGTATATGCCTCTCGAAGTGTTGTCAATTTCCCTATGTGTGTAGTATAGCTGAATAAATAGTATTGTAGTGAATTGGGCGTCGTTGCTATACTAAACAAAGGTCTATTATATGGGTTGCGTGGAGTTGAATACGTAACTAAAAAGATGAATTAAAATAATAATAGTTAAGTGTAATGATCAGATAGAAGGTATGTGTTTTGCAATAGAAAACACAACACAGTTTAATAACCAAAGAAAAACACACAACGATAACAAATGCACTTAACAATACTAACTCTAAACAAATAAATACGTACACAAAACAATAACACTTCAATTGCAATACTCTGTGATTAACTGTTTTATTATGAGTAGGGATATATTTTGCAGGTTGATAGTGACAAAATTCTGAATTGATATTGTTTATAGTGGCTTTCCTGGTTATGTTTATCTGGTTAAAAATTCCGGATATATGTAGGCACAGATTTATAGTCAACACAAAAGTTCGTTAAATTAAAAATATCCTTTACCAAAAGTTCATGTACGAGAGACAGTTTAGTGGTCAAATTCTTCAAATTACATAAATTACCGTAGCTCAGTTTAGTTAAAAAAAATATGTGAAATAAATAAATAGTTCTTCAATAGATAATGTTTTTACCTCGGCTATAGCTAAGGGTTTGCAGGAGTTCTGCTATAGGACCACTGAGTAGAATTACACTGTAAATAACTCTGAAATAATAATTAAAATTTGCAATAATGTTCAATCATATGTTAAAATGTCCAAAGTATGTGTGACTGACTTTGAAATAATTATAATATTCAACCGTACAATCGCGTAAAAGTCCGTACTAGGGACGCTACCAAGCTCAAAAATGGCTACTTTCAGCTTATAGCATAAGCCTCCATCTAATTTGTAGATAACTTATCTCTTTGCCGCCGGATCTCGTTGCAAAACGTTCACGGTCGTAGTTACAACAATACAAATTAGTTTCAATACACTGAATTTACAGTATTTTACGAGATTATGTAAAATATAACAGTTTATATAAGGCCGGCGTCGGGATAGGCCCTGACGAAGAGACGCCTTTTCTTACTTCCTCCCTACATGACATAGTTCACGGACGCATTTCCGCCCACGGCGGTATGCTATTATCCAAGATAGCTTGCGGCTGTAAACACTGCAGCCAAGAACAGGTAAAATAATGTAGGTGATTAACAATCACATCTAAACAAAGTGTAAAACTATTAAACATAAAATATCTGTGGTGAGAAAAATACAAGAAGTAACAGAAGTGAAGTTACAACAATTATATAAATATTAAATCAGGTTAGGTTTGATGGTATTATGGTCAGTTCAATGTTTATAGATGCTAGGCTGTAGCATGACAGTTCCGTAGTTTGATGGTCACAGTATCTTATATAGAAGTGTTAAACAACATTGTAACCTTAATAATAATAAAGAAGACATAAATAATAATAACACAATTAATACATATTTTATATGTTTTTGTACGCGGTACCATGTAACCGTACACCTGATTTTTGGAACCCTGATGAAATTTCAAGTAAGAATTGTAAAATTCATTAGTTAGTATTAAATAATAACTTCACAATTTAATTTTTACTGAAAATTGCCTTTTTCATCTTGCACCTCAAATAACAGATTGGTTAAAATGCACCATTTTCTAAAAAAATTATAAAATAATAACTAAAGCGAATTTGGCCAAAATAAAAAACACGCGTTATATTTGTTCATAGATGCTGTAAAAAAAATTTCATAAGAATCGGAGAGGGTGGGGTGCAAAATTTTGTTTTCTCTGGATGATTTGATTTGGAATGACCCTACAGTCAAGTGCGGCAAATGTTGTGTCCATCTTTGCCTAACTAAAGATTGTAACTGCTTTGTAAATTTCCATGTGTAGATGCGAAAAACTCTGATTTTTGAAAACATGTAAGTTACAAATATTGTTTCAATGAGGGTTTAGACTACATTCAAGTATGACGATTGTGGTGTATGTTTTCTAACAAAATAGTCTCAATGATTTGTACACTTCAGCACAATAAAATATATGTGAAATATAAATTGTAAATATGTATAATTTCCGTGTATGGCAAAACTACAATCTAGTTTGTCAAACCTCATAAATAGTATATTATACCAGTCGATAATAATCGTCATTGCCTATTGTGTAAAAAAATTACACATACCAAAAAAAAAAAGCTTATGTATATATTGAACAAATTGAAAACCAAGTTATCCTTAGTATATACTGGTACTAAATAACAGGAAACTGTGGGCAAATAATTTTTTCCATAAGTTTTTCATAATGTAGGCATTAAGAGGTTAACCTCGAAGTCCGAAAAAGGCTCACTGAATTTAATGGATGTGTCAGAGTACTCCTGAAATTTTTCACTATCCACAGCCTGCTCATCACAAGAATCAGGTGTTTGAACACTTTCACTTCCACTACCAGATGGTTTATTAAAGTAGTTTTCGATACTTTTGGCCCTTGATGATGTGATTGGAACATTGATGGGTACAGACTTATTTCCTGAATATTTGGCATTTCCAGTTGCCAAAGAAAGTACATTTGATAAATGTTTTTTTAAGTTGGCTGTGGTTTTCAACTCGCCTCTTGAAATCAGTTTATTACACAATAAACACCTGGCGAACAGTTTGTTTGCACAGTCAACAGTAAAATCCTGCCACACTTCTGATGCCATTTCTTACACAATTTGCACTATTTTTCCAGCATAATTATAATTTACAAGTATCAACAAGCATTTTGTTTGACAAGTCAATAGTAAAATACATCTTCACAACCATGCACCACTTTGCTAAGAAAAAAACTTTAAAAACATTATTTTTTTTATCATTTGTGTGCGGGATCTTCGTCAACACTATTAACACTAAAAAGACAGTTACTACCCATTCCTCTAGATGGCTGCAACTGCAGTGAACTTATACTATACAGCACTGCATAAAACGCATAAAATTTTATAATGCCGAAAATTATTACAAAAATATTTAGAAATCAATCATCAATCCTATTAAACTAATAAAGTATGGAATTTGCACTTTTAATTGTTCTTTATACACACCAGGCACACATACTTATGTGGCAACGACTCAATCAGCTGCCTATTTTAAAAACTAGTGAAACAAATATGGTGTCTTTCTGTTCACATCTCTCTCCTAAGGCACGTTACACAGTTGCACACATTGATGTACTACATCTATGGCACCTTCAACTGTTATGTTTTGATTAGAAAAACATACTTTGTTTACAAATGTGACGAGAATATTAAATATTTTCACGTGTAATTTGTTTTATAGTTATGATGAGTATTATTACACAGAAGTCTACAAAAATAATAATTTATATGTGGAGTTGAGCCATTTTATGCTGCAGTTAAAGACTATTTTCCTAAGGGTGGTTTTGCTAAACTGCCGGTACCGGCACCGTAATACTACGGTATTTACATGTTCACTGCAACTGTTATGATGTTCATTTTTTTTTTTGTTCAGTTTCGTTTCCCAGACTTTTGGCAGTGTTTTGTTTGGCTTGATTCCCGAGCGCCAACAGCTTCGGATGTTGCCATGATGACGCATCACATAAACAACGCTCCGTTGTTTTCGAAATTCTAATTGGCCGATTGGGACAAAGACGGCTAGCATCTTTGTTTTGGATTGGTTGGCGAGTGACGACAATGCTAAATTTGAATATATGAAAAGGGGAGAGTAGGTAATCTGACGCTGTGAAGATGGTGTAATTCTGCTATTTTCAGCAGATCAGCGTCGATTGTAGCTACGAAGCTGTAGCTAAACACAAGATTTAATTACCGTTTACGTCGGTAAATGGCCGGCTGCATTAATATTTAGTGACGTTAACGTAGTATGTCCGTAATTACGTCCCAGCGAACATTCTTAAAGTCTCTCGCGTAATTAGAGAGTAACGTGTCTTCAGTAATTTTAATTGAATTTAAACGTCAATATCAACGAACTGTCACACACAGGTCCAGTGGTCTTGGAAGTCAGGGTTTCGTGCCTGACTAGCTGTAGCAAGTTAACAAACACAATTACAGAAATTGACTTTTGATGAACTTTTGTGTGCATGTGCCCACCGTAACAGAACCGAGGTTTGAAATATTTATTTTGTTGTTTTGATCTCACGACGAGAAAGCTGTTACTCAGGTCTGTGTTACACCTGTCTATTTATTATAAAATAAATATTCATTTTTATTATGACTAACGACCCATACAGCACACAATGTTTTAGTAACATGTTTGTGATATTGCAGTAACATTACTATGTTTCGAATAGATTACATTTCAACTGTCATGTTTCTGGAATATTTCATAAACATTTCATTGAACACATAGTACTCATGTCTATAAATGAAGTTTCAGTAACATTTCAGCAAGATTCGTTTGGCAATATTACATTGTGGTTGATTCTGAAATGTATCTGAGACATTATATTGAAACTTCCCATCATGCTTGTTGTCACTGAAGTTTAGAAATCTTTGTTATCTTTGTGTATTATTTTTTTGTTTTGGCGCAGTATTTTGGTACTTGGATTTTTATATGTGGTGAATAAATTGTAAGTTTGAACATTATTTATTTCATGTTAGTTTACTATTTTTTTGTTTTTACGCACTTAAGCAAGTATAAAAACAATCTTTTATGCATCTTCTAAATGTGTAAAGCTGTAGGTTAAAAGATAATAATATTGTGGAATGTCTTTTTTTGTCTTGTGTAGGCTTATGCTCAAACATTCCCGTGCCATATTTATATGTGGGCTGTTTTCAGTCTGATTTTTAATTTATGTGATGCATTAACAGGATATTCACGATTTAATAACATTGCTAAAGCATCTAACAAGTTTTCTACTTACTGTAGCTATGCCGCTATATGGTCGTTGACTGTAGAACTAATGTATGGGTTAGTCCCTTTAATGTTATCTTTAGTTAAAAATCACACAATTATAGGCTTATAGGTTTCTAAATATTTTGGTTGTAATAGCATTTGCTTAAACCAATTTATTTTATTCAGTTATTCAGACTTTTATAATATACTTAATTAAATATATTTCATAACCTATATGTAGTTAAGGGTAATTTATGTTTATTTACTGTGCACAACACATAAATTGTGTTGTGTTTATTTTAATATAAATATTGAAGTGTTTAATTTCAAATAATTTACAATTCTGCTGGTTAAGTAATTATTTTTATTATTTTCTGCACTATGTAGTACTTATTGTATGTTGTAGGCCTACGTATTACTATTAATGGAAATTTAATAAAGCCTTCTATTATATCTGGCTTGTCATAAATGTAATTTATTGTAAGTGAATGCACTAGGCCTACACATATAATTAGACAGCGGTTTCATTAATTGCCATTTCGTTTAACAAAGTTATTTCTGCAATCTGGCCTTCATGTTATTGGTGGGCTGGGATTACAGCGCAAAATAATTGAAATAAATTTTATCCTTTCCCGCAGAGAAGGTACAAGTCTTCGAGTTGTGTTGTACTAAGCATAAGCATCATTGGTATTTCTATTTAAATTAGTTTTTCTTATGCTAAATTATAGTAGTAACAAATTATGTTTGATTTGGAGAGTTTGACAAAACCTAATTCCATCCATTATATGACAATAAAGGAAACACATTTAATGATATTTATTAGATTACATGTGTATAGTTATTTAGTGGTAGCAATTTAAATAATGAAAATAAACATAAAATGTGCACTACAAAGGATAATATTGAGAATCGGCTCAAAAAATTACTAGAAATTTTAGAGTATTCTTAAAAACATGGGCTTAATTGTAATGCAACATCACAGGCACTGTTCACACAGACATTTATTAGAAAATCATTAGGATTTTAATGATAAATATAAGTTTTCTTTTAAAACTTTGCTTAAAATGTGTTATTATACAATGTCATGGGCCTCTTTGATTTAACCAGACACCATTAAATTGATTATTAGGAATGTAAATAGCATGTTAAGAAATTCCCAGTGAAGAAGTATTCCTGCTTAATAAGTTTGAAAAAAAAATTCATAGGTTGCAATACCAATTTGTCCCTTTTAAGATGCTATCAGTTTTGAAATATATCATTGGCTTCAGAAACTTTTTAATTTTCAGTTTGCATGTTAATTTAAAAATAAATAATGTAACAACTCAGTATCTACATGTTTAAAAATCTCACATACATGTCATAATGGACCTGAAACAAGTTAAAAATCATTGTTTTGTTTTTTTTTCCAGCAAAAATCTCAAGAACACCTGCATAGAGAGTCAGTTAAAAATTTCATGTATTGTATATATATATATATAATATATATAGTTTTTTTTATTAAAGTCTACTTCTCAGACTACGTTGTTATTTGTTATTGAAAATACCCCTTTGCATTTTTGCCTCTATTGTTAAGTATTGAAATGGAAAGAACCTGGTTTGAACGGGTGTGGCTTTCTGATTATGGTTATACATGGTTCTTAACTTACTTCAGGTGCATTCTTGACTAGTTTCATAACATAGATCATAGAAGTTACAATCCAAAACCCTATTGTCTGTTTGAATAAGTTTCTCTATCTCTAATGACTTCATTGCAAGTCCGGATCTGAAGATCGCGGATACGTGGGAGGTGCGGACGTTTCCATCATTTCAAAAAAAAATTAATTAAAAGAAATAACTACTATGCTGAGTACTGAATAGACGGACTAAACTACTTAAAGAATTAATAGGGATAGTATCCTTTGTCTAATTGACTACATCGTCGGTTACGACCGGACAGAAGTCTTGTAGTACGTCTCGCCGATCCGCCGATAATCTTAAACAGTCCGTCTGGAATCGCGTCACGAAGTGTCCGTGGAAGGGCCGCGTCTCGTAATTAAAAGGTATAGCTGAAACAAAAGGTGGGTGGGGGGGGGGGGGGAAGATTTGGACGTCCGGACCGAAAGGTTCTGAAGTTCTCAGTGTGGGAATCACAAAAAACTCTAAATTCTATATCTCGAAGTTGGTAGCACTGGCCGATTATAACACTACCTGTTGAGGGGTGTCTGAAACAAATAGGGATCGACTCGCCCGAGGCGTCTGCTCCTGCCTGGGGCTAATGGCGCCTAATTTCCGGCACAGTTTTTAGATGTTGTATTAACAACTTATGTAAACATAAACAAATGGGGACAGGTGGGAAAAAGTACGTAACAACACATTTCCCCATACCATTAACGTGGTAGGAAAAATACTATGTTCGAGATATCTACATTTTTTTCTGTTTTACAAAACTATGGTGTACCGCATGATTTTTTCAGAAATGGCGTCGATCAATTCATGTAAACAGCTAATTTCGGACCATACTTTGTGTTTCCACAAAAATATTTACATTTCAAAAAAAAAATAACAGGTGAATTAAGTACAGTAGAATCTCGTTATAGCGAGCACGGTAATAGCGAAAACACGGCTATAACGAGGTATTTTTGAGGAATTTACGGCGTGATCGCTTGAAGCGCGCTTTTGTTATTTGTCTGCTTTATCTCCACCCCTCTCGCTCGCCACTAGACATCTTGCCTTTGACGCCTGTCACATTCTTCAGCCTTGCAGTCGCCACCTAAGTGTGTGGCTTTAAAAATAGAATCCCATCCTTTCTTTCTTTTATGAAACTTCCATTAGTTATCTGTGCCGTGTGTAGACAAAGTTTGAGATTGGAACAGAAACAACGTAAGAAAGTATTTTTTTACAAATTAGAAATATGTATGTTTTTGTTTTTATAATCGCGTATTTTCACGTTTTTTTTTGTTGTTATCTTAAAAGAGATAATATTATAAAGCCGCTCTAATGAGGTTTAATTGTTTCTTGGTTAACAAAAACTATTAATTATCAAATATTGTTAATTGTTTATATTCTATTTATTATTATTTACGCGATGTCATACTGTACGCGTACACAAAAGTCTGGATTCGTTGCTGCAACATAACATAGCATGTTATGCGGTACTATCAGAAGTAACGAGTAACGTAACGATAGTAACGAGTACTATTTGTTATACTAACGAATACATACGGGTACGCATTTTTTCGTTACTTTTACACCTCTAGTAGGCACTACCGTATTTATTTCCGAATCGCTAGGACAGTTTTCTTGTAATTTTTGTTTCGGTCAGTTATTGGGGTATCTGTCCGGGAAAGGGGTGGTGATGGTTTGAGTTTAAACCCAAATTTATTTTCTAAAAAAGTTGACAGGTTTCTTTAAATGAAAAAAGTATAGTTTTCCAGCGACTATTTCGTTTGAGGTGTACGTGCGTTGCCGCAGCCGCACTCCTGCTTTTTCGTAAGGAATTAAATCGTCGCGCTACACTAGCACCACCTGTTAGCAACATACCGAACCAACATGGCCGCCAGCAGACAGCCCGCGTCGACAATAGTTAGCAGGACAATGCCACAGAGGACAATGCTGCATCGGCCGCGGACTGAGATGCTATACTTACGTGGCGTGGTAGGGTATTCTGGTTATTTTGACGCAATCGGTGATCGCATCCGTACTTATGGGGTATCGTTTTAAAGAGAATTCACACATCTACTCACAGAAATTAAGATTTCGTTAATATAACCTGTTATTTTCCAATTATACAGGTTTAAACACAATTTTTATGCTATTTTCGGTTAATTTTTATTTTTTGGGGGCCAAAATTTGTCCAATTCGGTTATAGCGAGGACACGGTTATAGCGAGGATCAAACCCGGAACTGTGACACCTCGCTATAACGGGACTCTAGTGTAATTTTTTTAAAGAATTTTGGGGATCCTATCAACACATGTGCTATGCACGTAATTCTCACTGTGGAGGATCCTAACAACAGGTGTGCTATGCACGTAATTCTCACTGTGGAAAGCGGAACTTGTGAGGAGACAGTTCCGTGGTCACAAGTTACTATTTAGCAAGAGAATTTGTGGTCCTAAAATTGTGAGCTTCCTTATGTAGGCCTTCATCATGAGTCTACAGTTGTGACAGTAACAACTCACCTGTTTGTTTGCCAGAATGAGGAAGGTGGCATCCTTCAGCTCCTTCTCAGACATGAGCTTTGCGAGCTCGCTGTGAGCCTCTGGCAATCGCTCCTGATCACTCGAGTCGATCACAAACACCACCGCCTGGAACATTGAACAAGCGATGTGACGTGCATGACACATATGGTTAAGGCTGTCTTGCATGCAGAGCTGCTTATTTCTTATTTTTAGAGACAAGTTTTTATGGTTTTATTTTTTATGAACTCTATTTATTCATTTTCAACAATTATAACACTTACTTGTTTAATGATACTTTACGCAAACAGTGTTATTTTGACTGATACACGATACACTTTTACAATATAATAATTTGTAATATGCATCTCTAATTACTAGGACTAATACAAATAAATCAGCAAGTATATGTGCATTTGAAAAATGTACTAATGTGGTAAAAAAAAATTCCAATCTATTTAGTACATACATTTTGGTACAATTCCATGCTAAATAATTTACAGTCATTGAATCTAGTATATTAGAAGATGATTTTTTTTTTAAATCTGAGTTGAGTTTTGACTAAATATGCTGATTAATGTAATGAATTTTTTTTGTTGCATTTCGGTGTTATTTCAGCTTTATTGCAATCCACCATATAATCTTGTCCCTACTTATTATTTAAGAGCCATTCCCGTAAATCTCTTGCACTGTCCGTTTCGTTACAATTTTTGTCACCGGATACCATATATAATGTGACTCATAATCAAAATGCTTGGGGTAAATTTCTATTAGGATTTTATGAAAAATACATGATGGATTGTTAACTGCAATTGAAGTACATAGTACTTAGAAAAAATTTAAATTATCAATTTTATTTCATTTTCTACACCCTTTCTGGTGTCACAATTAGAACGGAAAAAAAAAGTGTTTCATGGCTAGTTTAAAAGCAGTGGCTGTTTATAAAGAAAAGAATGTATTGATACACAGTGGTCTGGTCATCTGGGAGGGTGAAAGAGGAGGATGGGGTTGCCTTCCCAAGCAGCCACAGTGAAGAGAAGCAGAAAGAATGCAACGACAATTTCCATTCACACCCTCTCCCTCCTGCATCACTCATCTGTCAAGCCTGTGCAGAGGTTCAAGAAATCTTGGACTAAAGTGGCATGGTTGATGCAGTTTACAGACAGAACGTGTAGTTCTTCAATCAAGTGAAAGTTCAGGAGACGGTAATTGTACAGCTGTCTAAGGTGGTATTAGTGATGTGACACATTTAAAAGGCAGAGCCTGTAGTTTTTCAACTAAGCTTGATGATAGCTGTCGTGTCTATCCTGGTCCCTAGACCCGCTATTGCCCATAGCCGTCTGGTCTGGGCATGAGTGTAAAAATAGTGCTTTTGAGTGGTGAGCGCACCCGAGCGCGGCGGCTGGTGTGATAAATAACAGTGTAATCGGACCCGGACCGCATATGATCTCTCACGCATCTCATGCGTCCCCCTCCCCCGCTTCCCGCTCGCCATGCGATGGTACGGCGAGGCAGTTGTAGCTCGCCTGTCATCCACGACGGACGCATCTGAGCGCCGCTCCGCGCTTTGCCACTAGCGACTCGTGATTGGTTTGCCGTTTAGAAGCCAGTGCCTTAACGACATCGACAGAACTACAGACATACATAGATCGAACTAAGTGGCGTCACGAGTGGCCGACAGCTCAAGGGGTCACTGTTGTCCTGGCCCCCTGTTGTAAGCCACAAGGTGAGATAACGTTTACTCCCTGAGTTTTAGGCTGGCCGGCGCTCTCATCACGACAGGGAATCACTCGCAACAGGGGTCAGAGAGCCAGGTGTCGTAAAGCTGTTCCCGATAGCAAAACACAAGTTTACAATTATAATTCTACCCTTACTTTCAGTTTCCACAGTTTTGGTAAAAATCACAGAATTATTCTTAGGGAAATACTGTAATTACTTAACAGTACATAGGAGCTACGCAAGTTATGATAATTATTAGAACTGGCCCAATACCTATTTCCAATTAAGTAATCGGCCAATATTGTCATCTTACCGATCGTCACGATGGGAATTATGCTCGCCGATATTTCACGCTGATCAGTTACCGTATCTACCAACAGAAGGGTCATTCCTGAGCATGGGTTGTATCTATAGTTTTGGATATAAAAATCTAAAATTTTCACTGTACACCCTTGAATATGGGTGGCAATACATATATTTGTCTTCAGTACCATGTCTCAGCTTACTGGTGCATAAAAAACACTTAATTACTCAGAGAGGGGACAAGACTGCTGTTCTGTACCCACTTCTCTTCCCCTCCATTCGCAAACACGAACACCTAACAAAAAGACAACGGAAAAGAATACTATTTTTTCTACCCATGTTTTCCTTCCCGTCTGAGTTTTTTTTCTGAATGTTATCTCTAATAATTTATTTGAATAAATTTTATTTAACTTTTAAGTTTGGTTCTGTATCTCTGATGTTCAAGTTTTGTTCATAGTCATCTTTGTAATTTTCTAAATATAATATTTTTATATTATAAATTAACTAAACAAGATCAAGGTACAGTAGAACCTTCTTTTTACGTACCCGGGATTTACGAATTCCCGTGATTAACATATTTTTTTACTTGCACCGTCACGTTTCCTATAGTATTAATGCATTATTTTCCCGTTTTATGGGAAAGCATTTCCCGCAAATTACGTTGCAAAAGCGCTGCATTTAATAGCAAACTATCAGAAAAATTTCGAAGGAACAATAAAAGTTGAAAGCTAACAGCGAGTACCTACTTCGTTTATTTATTTATGTTAATTGCAAGTTTTCTTGGTCACGGCAGCTTCGTTGGCCATTGTAAACATTTTTTTTGTGCCACTAGCCCTGTTGAACCATACGGCCAGGAATATAAACTTTGGTGACGTGAACGTGAAAATTAAGTACATATTACTCTATCCCCTTTGAACTGTAATGAATAATGCATAAAAAATAAGTTGTAGGAATGGGTCTTTACATAAAAATACAGTTGATTACTATGCTTTTATTAAAAATAACTTTAAAAGCAACGTATCGATTTCTTGTAAATATGGCGTCTTCGTGCATGTTCGGCGATGTTTGTTTTACCACAACAATTATCGTGGGAACAGTTGGCAGCATTGAATTTCTATAATGGTAACAAAAATGATACGTTTTTATATTTAATAAAAATAGTTACGGTTTTAAAGTGAGTGTGTTTGTGTTAATTAATTGTTTCGTTTAAACTCGAAATTAAATTGTATGCTGACACGGGATTATTAACAATGTCCGGAAAAAGTGTTACTAGAAAAACTCTCACAATCATAGAGAAATTGGACATTTTAAGACATTATGATGCGCACGTGGGAACTCAAGTTTCTCTTGCCAACGAACTTAATATTTCATGCTCAACATTGAACACGATTTTAAAAACCGCAAGACAGTTGAAGAAAACTCAGTTAAGTGTGGGGCAACGACAGCGAATAAGAGAAAGTATGTACGAGCATCGAATTTCGAGAAGCTTGAAGAGATCTTAAAAAAATGGTTCACTGAAACCAGATCAGCAAACATCCCCATCAATGGAGTGATACTTCGTGAGAAGGCCCGGCAAATAGCTGATAGGTTAGGTATAAAAGATTTTACTGCTTACAACGGGTGGATTTGTAGGTTTAAAGAACAAAATATATAATGTTGTGTTCAATACAATCTGTGGGGAAAGTAGAAGTGTCAACACACAAACAGTTGAAACTTGGAAAACGGAGCAGCTACAACATCATCTCTCTGACTATGCACCAAAGGATGTTTTTAATGCAGACGAAACTGGCCTTTTTTATGGTGTGATGCCAAGCAAAACGCTAAGTTTTAAAGGAGAACGCTGCCATGGAGGAAAACACAGTAAGTTACGACTAACTGTTCTTCTCGCTACAAATGCAAATGGTAGTGAAAAGCTGCCACCATTTGTTATTGGCAAAAGCAAGACCCCCAGATGTTTTAGAAATGTTAAAACACTGCCTACGAAGTACTCTTTCAACTTGAAAGCTTGGATGACTGCTAGCATTTTTGAGAGTCAGCTGTGGCAATTCTGGTTTTGGTTAAATTGTTTTAGTAATCTCTCATGGTTAGCATATTTCATTAATCATTCTTAAATTAATGACTGTAGTTTGGTTGGAGGAAATGAATTAGGGGCCTAACTGTTATTTGTCTTTTACTGTAATGAACAAATTGGTTCAAGGTAAATATGCTATCTTAGAAAATTAAACTTTTTGTTATACCGCTGCTAACACAGGATCTAATAGAGGTATTTTATTGCAGGTGCTCAAGACATCCCATGTGTTAAAGTCTTAAAAGAAAAGTACCTCCCAGCAGTGAAACAAGAAAGAGAGAATACACTGAGGGAGAAAATCAAGGGGAAACAAGTAGCAATACTCTGCGATGAAACAACTGACGCTAGAGGCAGCTGCATTTTTGTTGTTCTCTTCATGATAATAGAAGGCTCAGACAAGACTGAAATTATTGTTGGAAATGTTCATACGCTTGAAACTGCCAACGCGAAAAATTGTTCGAAGGCAATTTTGGATACATTGAAAATGTACAATGTAGACTTTGACAGTATTCTAGCTCTGGTGTCAGATTCGGCAAAGTATATGGTAAAGTGTTTTGATACTTTTAAAGAAATAATGGCTGATCATGTTGTTGTTGTCCAATGTTGGGCTCAACTTAGTCATAAATGAGCTTGGCAAACATTTGCCTGAACTTCAGCAGACTGTTGCTAAAGTGAAATCATCTTTTTTGAACACGCGCAAGAGGAAGCATTTGTTTCGACAGTTTCTAGATGAGAGGCATCCAGGCCAAGGCATCCCACTTTTTCCCATGCCAGTGCTCACTACATGGTCGTCCTGGTACGTATCTGTGTGCTACCTTGCTGACAACTTTGACGCTGTTGTTGAGTTTCTAACAAGCAGTGAAATAGTCGGTGTCAACAATGCTGGTGTAGAATTCTTTGCAACAGCATCAGCAGGAGATCTTCAAAGTGTGAAGATTCAGGCAGTTTTTGTGAAAGAGACATGTAAGGATGCAACTAAACTGATAAAAAAGCTAGAGGGTTCTAATTACCCTTGTAGTCACCTGCTGGTTGGTGAACTCCGTAAAGTGGAGCAAGTTCTGCAGCTCTCTTCTACTGGAAGCTTACCACAAGAAACAAAAGTAATTTTGAACTCTTGTGAAAAAACTGTCACCAAAGCAAAAATTACATCAGCATTAGCTAGAGCTGCTTCACATTCTCATATAAAACTTATTTCATTAAAGGCAAGTGATCCAGCTCATTATTTATATGAGCAACTAAGTGTTTTCGATCCTTCAGAAATTTTGCTGACAAATGTAACACCTGATCTAAGCAAGAAATTAAAGAAACTGGTTTTGTTTGCAAACCTTAGTGAAAGTACAGTACTTCAAGGTTATAAAGAATTACAGTTTCTTGTCAAGAAAAAATTGAGTGAAAGTGCAACTGTTGACATTGTTTCTGTTCTTATGGCTGTGTCAGTTAACAACTCTGACTTTGCTCGTGCTTCCTTGCAGTCAATTTGGTGCAAATGTAGACTGTGAGAGATTCTTCTCTAACTACAAAAATATTCTCAGCCATCAACGCCACCGCTTAAAACAAGACAACTTGGAATTGTTTAGTGAAATTTATTTTGAGACCTAGTCCTCGATAATCAAGTCTAAGTTTGGAAGAAATTGTTCCTGCTAATGATTATGCTTTTGACATTAAATTTTTGTAAATAAGATATTTCATTGCTTAGCTTCTGTTTTTGTTATTAACTTTTCACTTATTTTATAGGATTATAGCAAATAGTGCTCTGATAACTTAATGTAGTGCATATAATGTTAAAATAAAGAAAAGTTTGTTTATAATCACTGGTAAAAGTCATTAAACATCTTTTTGAAAACACCGATTTTTGTGTCGGAAAGTACCAACTTTTTGATTTGAAAGCACCACTTTTTGCCTCTTGAAAACAGTGAAAAATTCCTATCCCTAACTATAGCTAACTGTTTCAAGAAAGCTGGTTTCTTTTCCTCTGGAGTGACTGGTGTTGAAGAGTTACCTGGTAATGAAAAACTTGATGAAGATGTGGCGAATCTCAAAGCTGGTGTCTCATTCGGTGACTTTGTACAAGTAGATGATGACATAGTGACGACAGAGACTGAAAACCTGAATGACATTGTGGATAACCATCTGGCAGAAAATGCTTCTGGTGAATGTCAAGACAGCGAAGAAGAAGAAGAAGAAGAAGAAGAAGAAGAAGAAGAAGAAGATTAACCAGTTCCAACGCAGGCAGAAGCAACTCGTGCAGTTTCAACACTAAAAAGATTTGTTTCTAGTTTTAGTAACACTGAAACCCTACTCCCAGCTCTGAAAAAACTTGAAGTGGACATTGAGAACTTGTGCAGACTCCATTCAAAACAGTCACAAATTTCAGATTTTTTCAAGAAACTCTAAGTATGATAATATATTTGTAATAATAGTGCAGAACATTTGGGTTGTATATACGGCTATGTGCTTACTACTTTTATCAAACTTGATAATGTTGGTTATTTGTATTGTATATAAACCTTTTTTGTATATAAAAATTTGGTTTAGGTTAATGGTCAAAATCTCTGTTTAATCATCTGAGATACTGAAGAGCTAATTATTGTGTAAAACTTTTAAATATCTGACATTTGATTTTGTTTTATGTTTACCATCTGCTTCTAATTGTTTGCATCACATTTAAATAACAATAATTTTTATTTTTTTAGCATTTCCCTCATTTTACATATTTCCGCATTTTACATATTTTTTCCTGGTCCCTTGAAATATGTAGAAACGAGGTTCTACTGTATATTGCTCACAAATGCCCTACTTTAAAGCAAAGAAAGTTTTCCACACGAAAAAACACCTGTGAACTCTGTTTTAACATTTTTTTAGAAATATTGTAAATTTTTATAGCTACTCTAATTGGCTAGTCAATTTTTAAGGAAGAATTGGGCATCCAAGCAGTATCCTTCAGTTGATGAACTAAATTAATTTCAGAATGAATTGTGCATTGTACACCAAATTGAATTTCGGTGAATATATGACATAGATTGTATACAGTCAAAATGATTTAGATTCACTAGCCAGTGAGGAAGACAGCTAATCAAGGAAGTTCAGTTACTGCAAATCATTAAATGTATCTGCACCTATTGCAGATATGTTAGAGAAAAGTCAGGATAAGGATGATGAAATTGTAGCAGGAGTTGGTATTTTATCAGTGTCATATGCGAGTGGTTTTATTGCTAGTAAACTACTAATCGGAAACCAATGTAGCAACTGCAAAAATTCTCTGTGTACAACAGAGCCTCTTGAGTACATACATTCTGCAATTAATTTTAGGGAGTATTCAGAGCATAAACGTGGTTTGACATATTCATCAGAACAGTTGGTGGAAACTGTTGCAAAAGCTGTAAATTTAGTTGATGATTTGTTGCCCATAGTTGCTCACAGAGATGACGTAAAAGAAATAGTTGTTAATATTATCAAGTAGCACATCAATTTTGTATAGCTCCAAGAAAACTGTAAGGAACATGGTGAAAAATTGTGGGACAGAATTTGTGATGGAGTTTTAAAAAAAAAACTTCCATTGTGGTGTAAAAAGAGAAACCAAGAAATTACTAGAAGTGTTAGTGATCACAATGGAAAAGCTAGGAAATTAAAAATTTTGCTACACAAGTGAGTCTTCCTAGTCACATTTGTTAGCTATAAAAACATTGCTTGCATTGCAAATTTTATTCTTGAGGATAGGAATATTTCTGTGGCTAATGTTCTGAACATCAGCATAATTCAAATATCACCATATGTTAAATTGTGTAATGTGTTTTGGTACATCTTCTGGTAATATGTTACATTAGAAAACACGTACATAATGAGCTCAGTTTGAATTAAGCACGTGCGAGAAAGACTTTTTTGAATTCGAGACGAGATCGAGAAAGCAATTTAAAAATTCTCGAGAATCGAGTCGAGATCGAGAAATCTGTACTTTAGTAACAGGAAAATATGATCCAAAAAAGTAAAACTCAATAATCTGATAAACATACATAACTATTCAATAATTTTATCAAGTATCCACAAAAGACGATGAATGAAACATTAGTTTACAAAGAAAGAACACTCTAGTGGCTAGCCTAATTTAAGGTCTAAAGCAGCTATTTAAAAACACCAGCTGTTCAACATTTTCAGCCAACAAATTGTCACGCCTAATGCTCACAGTGTTTCCAGCAGTACTAAATAGTCGTTCGCTTTCAACTTGTGTAGCTGGTATTGCCAGATACCTTCTTGCTACTTTAGCCAGAGCTGGAAAGCGTATCTTGTTGTTTTTCCACCAGGTAAGCGGGTCACCGTTCCTTGGAATTACATCTTCACGTAAATATATTTTTAGTTCTTCCTCCAGACTTGATGATTTAGTCTTAACTGATGATTGTGATGTCTTCTTCAACACTTCAAAACTTGACCACAGTGAGCAAGTCTCTTTAGCTTCACTCACCTGCTCCAGTTCTGGTTCAGGACGATAATCATTTTCAGGTTGCTGATGTGAAGTGATGTATTTCGTGCACAACAACTTTTCATGGTCTTGCAATATCACAGTCTTGAATCTAGGGTCAAGCGCCATTGAAAGAAGATCTTCTTTCACACAAGAATATGAAGGAAATCTTGATTTTAAATCTCTTTGCAGTGATTTAGCAAATTCAGTACCAGATTTGCATTGGTCTGTTTGGACATAGTTTGTAAGCATTGCTTCAATTCCATATATCAATGGGATTTTTGATGACAGTGTTGGGAACTTTGAGTAACATAACTCGGTTGTGGCCTCATCTATTGGTTGCAAAATATGTGCAATGCTAGCAGCTAGTTTCCACTCACTAGAGGTGAAGTTCTCCACTGCCATGCTCTCTCCTAAATCAGCAGAAATGGGCACCTGCTGCTCAACAAGACGTGACAGCATGGTGTATTCACTATTCCATCTGGTTGGCACCATTGGCAGTAGCTCGTGAACAGGTTTGTTTAGCTTCACTTGAAGTGCATGCAGCCTCTCACGAGCAACATTACGTTGTCGATAATGGCCAACAATAGCTCGTCCTTTTGCCAAAAGTGCTGTAATATCATGTTCATTTTTTGCATCGTGCAGTGCCAACTGTAGTGTATGTGCAAAACACTGAACATGATGAAATAAGGTTTTCCTTATGGCACATTTACGGATTTTTGCATTGTCTGTTATGGCATAAACTGGGACTTGATCAGTTGGCAAATTCCATTCTTCCATTGCCCCTACAAACTTTGCATGTACTGCATCTGCAGTATGTGAGCCTGGAAAGTGGTAATTGCCAAGAATATGGCATTTTAATTTGAACTCTTCTGTTAGGTAATGGCATGTAAGCGAAATGTAGCTTTCATGTCTCCTAGATGACCATGTATCGGTAGTGAAAGAAAGCGACTCCAGACCATTGATGGCATCTGTACTAATTTCATCAGCCAGTTTGGTTCTTTCCTCTTGATACAACTGTGGTATAACCGTCCTTGAAAATGTTGTTCGCGAAGGAATCTCGTAGCTAGGTTTTAATTCGTTGATTAGACCTCTGAAGCCATGGTCATCCACCATGCTGTAAGGTTGAAAATCACAAGCCATCATGATAGCAATTTTTTTGTCTATTTGATTTTTCCTCACATCGCTGATGCAAAGCTTCTGTTTTTTTGCAACACACTCAAACATTGAAAGTTGTCGACTAGAAGTCTTCTTTTCTTCAGCAGTTATTTTGTTGAATTCTTTTTCAGCGGCTGGATGTTGTTTCAAGTGCCGCAAAAGTCCACTTGTCGAGCATGAAGGCGTTTTAATAATGTTTTTACACAAATTACATTCGCCACCTTCTTTCTTTTTTAAATAAAAGTTCCATATTGTGGCCATTTTCCGTTCTTTTTTATCCACTGTGGCGCGAAAGTGTGTCTCTGTCTATGACTATTACAACTGTGTTTGACACAGTTAACACGTCACAGTTACTTATATTTGAGTAATTACAGATGATATTACGGTGTAGTGTATGTTAAGGGTAATGTATGTTAAATGGCTGGCAAAGTATGGTGGTTGGCTGTACTCGTGTACGATTAATACCAAAACTGTTAACATTTAATAATTAAAGCAATATCGAATGGCATTAATTGTATTGTAATATTATAATTGATATTAAAATTTCAACACATAGATATGTACAACACTTGAACTGAAAATTATTGATCTGAATAAGTTGACTAGCAAGATTAGGTTCAGATTATACTAACGTTGTACCAGCTTATAAATAACCTACCAAATACTGATAGCCAGACATGAATGGATTCGGGTCCAGTTTCGATACTACACCATCATTACTGAATTCTCAAGGTTTGCAACTACCGGTACTAGCTCAATTTGTGGTAGGGCAGGTTCTTCGGCCATTCAGGACTTCTGGGTAGATTTGTGGATGGTTGCAGGAACTTGTAGAAAGGGACGCTGCAATAGAGTTCTAATCCACTACGACTGCCGTAGGCTACGACTCGTTGGCTGGATCGGCGACACCAAAATGGTCCTGAAAAACGTGGTACAAGGAAAGTTCTCACCACGAGATGGCAGGAATCAGATGTAGAAGTCGCGATGCTGGAAGCACTCGCGAAACGCCTCGTATGTCGTGTTAAGGCGTATACCCTGTATTCTGAGGTAGATGAACTCAGAATTCTCCTATCTGAATACTCCGTTTACACTGTAGTATCTAACTATCGTAGCGGACACGATCTTCTTGTTTCCTTTGCGGGCACCAGGTTTTTGGCGACACATCGCAAGAGAAACGTCTTCTCTCGAACATGGCGTCTTGGAATCCTCTCTATTCCTTTCTTCTTCAACCTCAACTTCCCCGGATTGTTGTAGCAACCAGCGAGCTCACAACTAGCAGGAAGAAATACTCAGCAGTTGTAGTAAAATCCAATGTACGGTAATTAAACCTGTGTTTAACTCATGTAAAGCTTGCAGAAAAAGGAATAGGCGTCCAAAGAATAATTAAATGAAGACAATAAATTATTAAACTGCTGCAATTTCCAAAGACTAAACATACTGGCTGGCCTTAGCTATCCATATTAGTGTAATTGCAGGTACAACCTATAATACAAATACATATTTAAATATAATAATTAATTTACCATAAACATAAGATAATGAAATCAACCTGTAAACGGTTGACTGTTTACACCACACCACTAACACTTTCCTCCATCGCACTCAACTTTACTTGTTTTCGGTTTGCAATTACAACTTTACCTTTACACTCACTTAACAGTTTATTTGCCTACTGTCGTATGTAAACATACGTTATTGACTCCATAGTCTATACAGTTTCCTTGAGCCATGGACGGTACTTGATCATGAAAGTCTGAACATTCACCACTATCGATATGTCACTATCGATACGGACCGCAATTTAAACATCATGTTGCTTGTTATATACTGCTGGCCGTGTGTATAACCTAAGGCCATAAAACAAAATGCAATCGCGGAAGAATTCTGCAGTCATGTTTATATTTTTATTTTTTACCGTACCGTTTTACGTTGCTACTTGATATTGATTTATTTTTAACTTTAATGTTGGTTTTATTAATGGAAAATAATCATTTTCTTCTGTAATTTAATGTGATAATCACAGCACAATTCATTGTTTGTTGGTTTTTAACTTTTTAATAATATATCGTGTATACTATCGTAACAAGTATATTTTATTTTATTCGATCTACGTTATGTTGAAGATATGTTAATTATTTCAACACGCAACGCAAAATGCTGCCTCAATATATTATATTACCTAACCTATTTCTTTTTTACAAAATTCTCGAAAATTCCAAGCCAAAAAAATTATCTCGAGACGAGATCGAGAAAATTTCTGTCTCGACTCGTTCTCGATGATGCCGAGACTCGCACATCACTAGTTTGAATGTGTTCTTACTATCAAGTGAAACTACTATGAAGTGAAAGGTTGGTTAGGTTAAGTCAGCTACATTTTAAATGCTTTGGCATTGTGATAGGAAAACAATGTTGGCCAAAAATGGCATTCTTGTTTGGGTTAAAGTCTTAATTTCAAAATGCCATTTTAAAATTTTATTTATTTTTAGAAAAGCCACATTTGTAATGTTTTAGCAATTCCAAACATATATTATGTGTTGACCAAAGTTTAGTGTTGTCTAAAACAAGTACTAAATCCTTACAATCCTTTCTGCTACCACCAGCTGACAAAAACACATGGTTTACGTTAATGATATTATTTTTATTAGTTACGGTTCTCACAAAGTAATTTAGAGTTGATGGAGGTTTTGCATTTCAAGTCTTATCTTATTTTACTTTGTTATTATTTAATATTTTGAACATTATAGTACTGTATCCAATAAACTTAAACACTGTTCACAAGGATTGATATTTAATTTTTTGTGTCTCTTATATGATTATTTAAAGATGCTGAACAGCTAATGTTCCTTAAGATATTCCGAATTAGGTGTTCTCAAATTTTTAAATAGGATACTAAAGAAAGTAATAGTGGAGAGGATTATGAAGTACGAGTAAATTGTGGTGTTAAACATGCACAAATGACCGAGGCACAGAAAACTAATTATGGTAGAAAACCGATTTGGTTCTGGCCAAAATGCACGAACATCTAAGTCCCTGTATTTTATAAACTAGTCTCTTGTACACTATATTCCTAATTATGTTTGGAGAACACAGGATCATGTTACAGCAATTGTACAGAATGGCGGCGACAACAGGATCAGGACAATGCTACTTGGAAAAAGAAGTTGGCTGTGGTGCAAGAAGACGAACCTGCACTGAACCCTGAAAAGTTTTTTCTCCCAGCAAGCCACAACCATTAACACCCATGTGAGCAAATGAACAAAGTATTGCAACTGTCACTTATATGATTCAAAATCCCAAACAGCTCCGAAGATTATTATGGCAAAACCACAAACACAATATATAAAGTACAGGCAAATTACACTCTAATCACAATCTAAATGTAGGTGACGTAACGTAGCAAAACTTTCATGGTAACACTTCACAAGTTCGGCTTCAGCATAACAAAAATCTGAAAACAGTTTGTTGTTCCTTTTCATCCACTAATGTATGTGTGTAAGACCATTGCAATAACTGCAGTAGGTAATTACCTGACCAATACAAGTGTTGTTGATTGATAAGCACCATTTTTGTTGTCAGGTGTTGTGTCAGTGAATTTATCGGTTTTGTGGTTTATGTGAATGTTAAAACTTTATTCCTCTGAAGCATTGTCAAATGGGATAAGTATAATGGTGATTTAGTAGAGAATGAACGTAATTATGAGGTTTTCTGTATACGTTGCCACCTATCGGTCCCTGCCACGATGTTGCAGTCGCTGAGGGTGCCAACTAGCCAAAGTTGAGCATTTTGATAGGAAACAATATTGGCTATTCTTTGGGTCACAGTCATTATTTCTAAATGACATTTTAAAATTTCATTATTAGTTTAAATGCTTCATGTGTAAATTTTTATCCATTCTACTTCCGTCATTTAGAATTACACGGGCAAGTAAACACTGTTAAACCTATCCAAAAATGTATAATGAACAGTAAAGTATAGTTTGTACCACAGTTGGCATAATCTTAAAAAGCTTTATACAACATGTTGATATATGGACAGAAAAGTAAAACGTTATAAAGGTAAGATAATATTGGGAATTTTAAGACCCCGGATTGGAAACACAATAAGGGACATCATAAGTTACTGTGAACTCCATTTTCAGAATTTTGAATTATTACTTATTAAATTACCATTCGTGTTTAAAACTTGTAATTGTGTAATTATAGTATTTTTATTTTTATGAACTTGTAATTTTTTTATTTGTTTCTTATATTTGCATTCTCTGTACCAAATTATTAGAATAATTTCATTATTCTTAGCATTATATATTTGATGTTTGACATTGACAGTTCATTATTACTTTTCATAGTGATGTACATTTGTATGCCAGTAAAATTTGTTTCTTTTGTATTTTCTTTCCTTTAGCAAATTATAAAGATGTAAATAAATAATAAAGATTCAAAAATAGTTCTTATATTTTTTAATTTGTCCAATTTTGAAGATGCAATACATTGACAACATATTCCTGTGATTCATCTGTTTGCCTGGCATAGAAACAATGGACTTGATACTGGTATATTTATATCAGTGCTTTCATTTTGTAAAATAGTTTTCCATTTGCCTTTACCTAGTTATAACCCAGTAATACAAATTTGTTTTTCACCACAATTAATGTAAACAGGGCTAGATTTTAAGGAATATTTTAACCTGCCCAACGGACAGGTGTAATCGAAAATTTGCCTGTCCGCCATCCAATTTGCCTGTCCGCTGTTTTACCCAAATAAAAAAAATTTCAAAGTCGCTGAAAAAGTGAGAAAAAAGGATTTTTGCTATATTTTGCACCTATTTTTATCACACACTTAACATCCTTATTTAATCATCATTTTCAGACGAGTCTCTGTCTGAGTCACTGCACGAATTACTTTGCTGATTCTCTCTTGAACATCTTCGATAAGGAGGCTGAAAGGGTCGACGTTTTCTCTGAACATTATGATACCAGAGATTTATTGCTGGTGCTGGATCAAACTCACTTTCAGAAGGTGACTGTATTTGAACACGCATGAGGGCAGACAGTGTATCATCATTTAGACAGTTTCACCAGTCTGTCTTTATAGACTTCAGTCTTTACAGACTTGAGCAGCCCGTAACAAAAACTGATCCAGATGATTTTGAATGCGTTTCGCAGACTTTGCAAAACATTTGTTTTGTTTCTGTGTCGTAACGAAGCCAAAGAAACTCGGAACACCAAGACGTTAAAAAGGTACGGGACCGGGCGATTTTGTCATATTTAACATTATATTCTGACTTGTCCTCGTCCGTTTTTCTTTTCTGGTGGTATTGAAGCACCAGTAATGAATTTCCACAATGTGTAATGCAGTTAATTAAATACTTAAACAATCGCTGTGACAAGATAAACTGTAAAAGATTACCGTGTCCTCTGTAAACAAGTAGGTAATGTTTATTTTTTGATGCAACAGTTGACAGGCGAATTTTCAAGCAGTCGCAGTCACTGCGGCCACTGTCAGCTGCATCTGGAGTAGAGCTGTAGCAAACCGTATGTATTCGTTACTGAGTAACGGGTGCGGCATCTAGTAACGAGTAACGAAACGTTACACACGAATGCATTTCGTTACTCGCATTTCTGTCGTATCGGTTCGGTACCTACACTGTTTCAGTTCACGCAAGTAACGTTGATGCGTGTTTGAAACTTTGCTGATCGTATGTTTTACGCATACACGGTGAATTAAAAACGTAAGTTACAAAGAACGATGTTTGTTTATTAAAGATATATGTGTGTGGAGACAAAGTTTGAGATTGGAACAGAAACGATGTACTTAAGAAAGTATTTTTTACAAATTCGAAATACGTATGTATGTTTTTGTTTTTTATTATCGCGTATTTTCACTTTTTTTGTTCTTATCTTAAAAGAGATATTATTATAAAGCCACTCTAATGAGATTTAATTGTTTCTTGGTTAACAAAAGCTGTTAATGATCAAATATTGTTAATTGTTTATATTCGATTTAATATTATTTACACTTATTTCTTTTTATTTTACAGTTCAACTTACCTGCTACAATGGATAAGAAAAGAAGTAAACTGTGGGACTTTTTTACGCAGACTAAAGATGATAAGGCAAAATGTGATCTTTGTAATTCGTTGTATTCAGTGAAAGGCGGCTCTGCTACAAATTTGAAAAAGCATCTCATTAAAAAACACAGATCAACCTATGAAAATATCAGTCCATGCTCCGTGTCAGATGCAACAGTTCTGGAAGATCCTATACCATCAACATCAGCAAGTACAGAATCTACTAATCCTGTAATTAAAACAAATGGAACCAATTCGCAGCAGACCAAGTTAAGTGCCTTTATTAAACGTCCAGTATGTGTAGTAAGAGAAAAGAAAATTAATGATTTAATTTTTAAAATGATAGTTAAAGACCTTCAGCCTTTTTCTGTAGTTGAAGATGCGTGTTTTAAAGATCTTATTAATTATTTAGAGCCCGGTTACAAAATGCCTTCAAGGTACATATTAATCAATACTTTATTGGATGCTCAATTCTCAGAAGTCCAAAAAAAATTAAAAGAAGAATTGGAGAGTGCAAAATATGTATCGATCACCACCGATGGCTGGACTTCAAGAGCAACAACTTCTTACCAAGCTGTAACAGCCCATTATTTATTAAATTGGGAGTTGAAGTCTGCTTTATTAGGATGTTTTGAATGTCATGAGCGACACACGGCCGAATATATTAAAAATGAGCTGTATAGGTTGCTCTTCCATTGGAACATACAAAATAAAATATTTGTCTGCGTTACAGATAATGCAGCGAACATGAAGGCGGCTATACGATTAACAAATTATGAACATTTGCCATGTATCGCTCACACTCTTAATTTAGTCGTGCGTGCAGGACTCCAGGACTGTGGACTCGGGGAGCTGATAAAAAAAATAAAAGCCATTGTGGAACATTTCCACAAGAGTCCAATAGCTACCAAAAAACTAATTGCAATGCAGGAGCAGCTGAGGCCTAATCAAAAACCATTGAAGCTAAAAATGGACGTAGTGACCAGTTGGAACAGTACCCTGGACATGATTGAGAGGATTTGTTCACTTCAAGAACCTTTAGAAGCGTCTCTTGGAATCCTACACAATCCGGTAGAAAATCTATTGGAAGGCGAATGGCAGACACTGCCAGAAATAATAAAAATTCTGAAGCCATTCAAGCAACTCACTGAAGAAATGTCTTCAGAAAAAAAAGTGACTGTTTCAATGGTCCTGGCTTTGACAGAAAGTATGCTTAGAATTTTTCACAATTTGGATTCAAATATTATTACAGATACAGGAAAGAAACTGGCAAATAAAATAATAATGGAATTTAAAAGTAGATTCAAGAATTTTTTAGACACCCAGTGTTATCTAAAGCAGCACTGTTAGACCCGCGTTTTAAGAAGCTGGCATTTAGGTTTGATGAATCAAGTTATGAGTCTGCCAAAGATGCATTGAAAACTGAGCTGCAAAACAAGTTTAACTTCCATAAGCAGTCAATAGAACCTAACGAGAACGAATCGACGTTAGCTATATCTACTGGCGACACCGACGCTGATAATGACTCAATATGGAAAGATTTTGATGCTTTGGCAACGTCAGCGTCTGCTTCGAACTCTATAGTTAGCAGCAGCATAATTACCATGAGGCAATATCTAGAAGAACGCATTATTCCTCGAAACGAGTGTCCTTTGAAAAGGTGGCAGGCGCGGGCAATTCTATACCCCGAACTCTCAAACTTGGCTGAAAAATATTTATCAGTGATGGCTACCTCGGTACCATCTGAAAGGACTTTTTCCAAATCGGGCCAAATATTAAGTGAGAGGCGCAGCTCTATTCAACCAAAGTGAATGGAAAAGATTTTATTTTTAAATATGAAGCAGAGATTCCTGCCATAAAATGTTTTTATTTAATGTTTATTTTTATTATTTACTGAAATGGCTCGACAAACAAGTCGCAGATTTTAAATGTTAACACTTGCCCATAACAATTGCGGCTAGGTTCAATTTCATGCTAATAAAAAAGATTTTCTTTGATGTTTTAGTTATTTTTTAAATATGTTTTTATTTTATTATTATGTTTAATTTCATTCTAAGAACAAAATATTTTTGTTGTTTTAATTTTGTTTGAAACATGTTTTATTTCATTTTTATGTTTAATTTAATTCTAAGCAAAACTATTTTTATGTTCATTTATTGTTAGAATGTTTTTTAAATTTTATTGTCAAATAATTTTCGACACCTATTTGTTGCTTTTTCCATATAATCGACGCATAATGGATTGCGATGTTATTGTGATATAACACAAATAAATAAATCATAAGCACGGTTAAAATTTTCCAAATAGTAAATCCATTGCAAATTTAGTAGACTCCGTAGAGTAAGGAATTAGTAAAGTCGCGATTTATAAAGACAATAATTTTAAAAAATTATATTTTGAAAGTATACAACGGTAAATTACGTAATTGTTGGCTGCACTGCAACGAAATTAATATTAAAACATGGCAACAAAAACAAACATCATCGGTGTGAGACGTTTTGCATCTCTAGCATACGAATACGACTATGTTACGTGAATCATGACGTGAATGTAAGATTTTAAGAATTATGATTCAGATTTCAGCACGGTTTGTACATAACCTACTTTTTTTCCCGCGGTATACAATAGCCAGAGTCGTCCGTCACAAAAGAGCAGCCATTAATGTTTATTTATAGATATTGTCAAAGACGTTTTATTTGCGGTCGTGGTCGCATAAATGTTATTAATCACCTCTGCTGTATTAGTGCGTGCGAATAACCTCTGTGTCACAAGTTGCACCTGTCCACCGGACAGTTGCCTTTTTTATTTTGCCTGCCCGGACGAGATTTTGCCTGTCCCGGGCAGGCGGACAGGCGCTAAAATCAAGCCCTCAATGTAAAGCTTTAATTCAAAATCTTAATTTTTTATATGAGGTAAGCTAATAGTAGGTGACAATTTTTTTATTTGATATTTTTTTTCATTAGGTTTATTTACTGTAATTAAAAAGAGTATATATTATAAATGTAGAAATTTAATTAAATGTATGTGTGTATATACGTATTTTTATTTCCCACACAGACTATGTTACAAAGCAATACTTTTAGATGAAATAAAACTTTTACAGTTAAATATTCATATAAATAACTATACAAGTAGTTATACTTGTAGAATTGCTTGTTTAGTTTCCTTTGTAAAAGATATTCATCTGACAAAGTAAATATGTTAGTTGAAATAATTCCATAAAAAATTTTTATTTTAAATAGAACACACATATGTCCACATTCAAATTTCCCGCCGCCGGTTTTTTTTGTTAGTTCCGCGAGTGACAACTTGGAGCGCTAGGGTAGAACTAGTAGCATAATAAAAAGCATCGATTTTCCCATCTTTCCGTAGGTGGATAATCTTTGATATAATTAAGTGCATGTCAATTAGGCATTTTTTTAGTCATAGTTTGGGGTTAATTCCGGCTCCTCCCAGAAGCGATACACCCGTTACATTAATTAGTTTGAAATTGTTGACTTAGCAGATGACCTGCAGACCAGTCACCTGGGTGTTGAGGTAGTAGTGCTTCCACAGCGGCCGCAACTTGGGCTGGCCGCCCACGTCCCAGATGGTGAACTTGAGGTTGCGGTACTCCACCATCTCCACGTTGAAGCCGATGGTGGGGATGGCGGCCATGAACTCGTTCTGCTTCAGCTTGAAGAGGATGCTCGTCTTGCCTGCCCCGTCCAGCCCCAGCGTCACCACCCGCATCTCCATCTTCGGCCCGATGTGCACCCGGTTGTCCTACATTCAACGTGACACTATTGTATGGCTGCCAATATAAAATAAGCACATTTTTTACTCAGGGTGTCCAGCAAAACATTCAAACCCAATTCCCTGACTTATCCCGCACTTTTATAGTTTTTGAAGACTAAAACATATGCTCTACTTCCTAAGACAGCCATAGCACAATGCACTAACTGGGCCTGTGCGAATATTCGAATATGAAAAATAAACTGTATTCAATTTAAACTCAAATACTAACACTTCAAAATAACAAATATTTATCTGCTTGCAAATATTTTACATTGCATACCTCATGAATTATTTGTATACCAACGTTCATTGTTAAGTCATTTGTGCGATATAAATACAATTTTTTTATGTTTGAAACAACCAAAGAGTTTTCAAAGGTTTTTTTTTCCTTCTTCCACTATTTCACTACTGTCTCGCTACATAGTAACAGAAAAATTGTGTCCTTTCATATTTTATATATATATATATATATATATATATATATATATATATATATATATATATATATATATATATATACACACACACACACACACACACACACACACACATATATATATAAAATTTGTATTTACATTTTTTATTCATTTTGTTACATGGACCAGAAATGAAAAAAAAAAATAATTAAACATCAGCAACCATGGACTACACCACCACACAACAAGGATACTCCAATGCTAAGTCCATTAAAAAAAATAAATGCCATAGTTTCGGCTGAATATAAATCTAGTCACAACCAATCTAACATATGAGACAGTAGTAGCTTGCTGTATGTATGGGTATATATGATGAAACAGACATTGTATTTCAAAAAATATTTTAAAAATAAAAGTAAATATTGGTTTTGGATTCCAAATTAAATTATCAGAAATTGGTTTTACAATATTCCTGTACTAAAATACAATTTACCTGGCTGCCATTAATAATGAAAATGTGTGAATAAAAAGGGTTTAAATATATAAATATTAGCTCATTTAATTACTAATTTTCGAATAGGTATAGTTTTTCGTGAAATGTATTGCATTGAATTTTACTGTATTTTGTAAATCTTGAAAATTTTCTGGATTAATATGTAGAGTAGTAGGTTATGGAAAATAAGGCGAATAGGAACAGAAATGAAAGGTTGGTTTGGTTGGTTGGTTGGTTGGTTGGTTGGTTGGTTGGTTGGTTGGTTAGGTTACGTTAGGTTAGCTGCATAATTAAAAATACATTTTCTTATTCCATAAATTAAATATTTTAACAAACCTTTTACATACCGGTATTTATTAAAGCTGATAACTTAACCAACCTTTCACTTGAGTATCATTTGTCCAATTTCCCAAAAGCCAGTACTTTACACATTAAATTTTCTTTCCCAATGTATTTGTTACATGATGTGAAAAAACTAATTTATTGAGATTATAATTCACATTCTTCATATTCGTAATTGATTTGAACACAGGCCTAACACTACCACATTCTTTAATGTTGTGACAAAGGTGTTCCAACATTTCAACAGTAACAAGCAGCCGTCAAAGAATGCACAAAGTGATGTTTCTTACATCGCACATGAGGCACCTTTACAGATGGAATTTGGCTTCACTTACTAAAAACAAAAATACAGCTCTGATTAAAAATACTTGGCACACCAACATTGCAATAGGATGATCCTTTGTCTAGCCATTTCATTTACCTGACTAATCCCAAATTTTTCCATCAATTAAAAACTCCCTGTCTACAGTCAAGTCTCATTAATACAAATCTGAGGGGACCAAAAAATTTGCACTTTGTAATAACGATATTTGTACTAACCATATTTTATGCCTACGAGAAAAATTACCTAACCAGGTACGTAGCGGAAAAAAAGAACTCGCATAAATATTACGATAAGGGATTTTTTTTTTAAATTTGAGAACATATTAACATACAGCATGTAATGTTAACCATTTTTTTTACAGTAAATAAGGTTTGCTAAATCAGATTATTTCACAAAATAAACTTATTTATTTACATTATGTACATATTTGGTCATAAGTTACAGACACTTCCATTACCAAAACAAGTTAATGATGCAATTATGTACAGGCCTAAGTACTATGTACTGTGATTTAGAAAAAGCTCTTGATTTTTAGTCATCACAATATACATACATGAATTACGTAATGCTCTTACAACAGAAACAAATGGGATAAATGCTGCAATAATTATACTGAGGGTTTAAAAAAGCTGTCAATTTTTGTCTAAACAATATTTGACTTATAAGCACTTATTACAACAGAGCTTAATTTGTCAAATGCTGCCAGAGTTTCTTTACTTGCGTCAATGTTTGATAACAGATTTTCTAGTGTAGTTAATGCATTGCTGGCATTTTGTTTTGTGGGCAATACACACACGTGCTCTTCTTTTTCTTCCTCTTCAATCTCTATATTTTCTGCGACAGATTGAGAAGAACCAGCACACATTAAATCTTCATTTGTTGGCAAGGCAAATGTTGCAACATTGTCGTCTACATGGAGGAAGTCATTGAACGTCTCCTGGAACTGAAAGTGTTCTTGAAGATGATGCCATCCTTCAATACTTGCCTCATATTCTTCTCCAACTACATCACCTTCTTTTTCACCAAATCCAGCTTACCTGAAGTAATTGGAAATGGTTGTGGTGCTCACCTCATCCAATGCCATGGAGATATTGTGAATTGCATCCAACACATTCCATTTCATGTTGACATTTCTTTGAAGTTCAAGCTGTCGAACCAAATGTCTAACAAGGCGTGCTTTGTACTTTTGTTTAAAACTCTGAATAATGCCCTGATCCAGAGGCTGAAGAAAGACGGTGCAGCACACCTATCAAGCATAAGCAAAATCTTTTTGTTTGCACAGGCCATCTTTCGATCCAGTTGGATTAGCCATGCTTGAAAAAATTTTATTGTTACCCAAGCAGACGAGTTTGCTTCATAGTCACATGGCATGTGATTGATATTTTTGAAGCATCTGGGTTTGAGAAATTTACCCACAACAAGTGGGCTAAGTTTCTTGGTTCCATCTTGGTTACAGCACAAAAGTAACGTTACACACTCTTTGCTGTTTTTCCCCCCCATGACATTTCTCTCCTCTGTTGGGCAAAAGGTTATAAAACACTCCAATCTCATCAATATTATAAATGTCCTCAGGGCTGTATTGATCAAGTAATGGCTTCACAGATTCCAACCAACCTCCTGCATGTTTCTTGTCAACTGCTGCAGACTCACCACACACACTTTTGGAGACTAAGTTATTGTGGTCTTTGAAGCATTGCAACCAACCACAACTACACTTGAAGTCGTCTATTCCTAATCGTAGTGTGATGTAATTGGCTTTTTGCTTCATCATAGGCCCCGATATAGGCAGATTTGCAGCACGCATTTCATGGTCCACTCGAGAAGTTTTTCCTCCATTTCACCATATTTAGGGCCACAAACTCTTTTTCTACCCCTTAGAGCAATTGCAGCATCACGAGCACCAACAATGTTGTTCCGATTTTTTAGTATCGTCGACAACGAAGAAAGAGGAAGATCAAATTCTTTCGCGATTTCAGTTTTTGTTTTATTGCAGCTGTCCACTTCATTTATGATTTTAAAGCTTTTCCGCTAACGTTAACTCATTTCGTTTGCGTATCGTATTCATTGATACAAATAAATTCAAATCTGACAGGAAAAAAAAAAATTAGTTATTTGTGCACAGTTTCAGATAAATCACTGTATGCAACGTAATATAAACAATGGCAGCGACAATGTCATAGACGTACATATTTCGGTTATACCATAAAAAAAGAATACACAACCCAACAAAAAACAATATACGTAGAGGCAGATTTCATTCCGTAGTTCCACATTTCGCCACCAGAGGCGTGAAAATTTTAAATATCAGAAGTGTATTGACGCACAGAACCAAACATTATCCGTTGCATGTTTACACAAATCGACGCTAGAGGCGCGCCCATGATGTAAATATTTCTTTACTTCAGCTCAATCGCTAGTATTGCTGCTGACGCTGTGTTTATCTCTGATTTTTCGGAGTGTTTATTTTCATTTCTTACAATGGCAAAGGGCGATAAACTGCTACGTTCCGCAAACGTTTTGGGCATTCCGAGAGTAGTAATTAAAATTTGTATTAACCATTATAATTATATGTACAAATACACCTATCCCTCACTTAGCACATCTTCAGATTGCGCGATTTCATTTAGCGCGATGTGAATTTTACTGCCCAGTCTTGAATAGCACGTCTGTAAATTTCAGTTAGCACGAAATCTCGGCAGGCAAAGAAAAAGTCGAGCACGACGCCACAAAGTCTGTAAACAACAGATGTGCCGTGGGATACAGTTAGACAAACAAGGGAGGAAGAGATGCGCGCGCAGGTCTGCCTACGCTATCGGCTGTTGTACAAACATCAGCTATGGCAAGTTTAAGTGCGGCTATAGAGTGTAAAGGACCAAATGTTTTTACGTCCGCGCGTATGCCACCGTGCCGTACCGTTGTCGCTGGCCACAAACCGGGCCGTGAACTCAGTCTAGCCAGTGGCAGGGAATTCTCTCAAACAAAAGCAACGTCTGCCCATTCAGCTGCCGGCAACTGTACGTGCTTGCTCACTCATAATGCATCGTGTTCAGGTATTTGAGACAAAACTAGAAGTATTGCGGCGCGCAAATTGTCATTAAGGCCACTCTTATGATGGTCGCACTTTAATTTTAAGAAAGTCAACTGTGCGCACAATCGTACGAAAGAAGGACTCTTACCAAAAGTTTATGTGTCTGATGCTGTTGGTTGTACTAGCGGGAATATATATGACATTAGATACAGGAACAGAAATGAACAGATGATTCATGTAGAAAAAGTTGTTAAATGAATGTTGCAAAGAAAAATAATCATTGGCCTGAAGGGATTGATGTGAACCAGGTGGTGATACGCAAATAACAAATTAATTTTTGAAAAATTAAAATTTAATTATCTGGACAGTAATATCGGTTTCACTGCCAGTAAAGGATGGTTTGGAAAGGTACGCGACGTGAGTTTAAGGTCACGCCGGCGCGGGCAAGTCAGCCAGCTGACTGACAATAAAGTACATAACCACGTATCTCCCGTTACGCAGTGTTACATTTGTCATACAAAGAGCGTTGGGAGGCATATAAAGATAAATATTGTGACATATTTATAGTAGAGTGTTATTCAACACATTTACATTACGTAAAGTATATTTTCCTACACAATTTTGGAACACATGATATAAATTAACCTTGCTATGTATGGAAACTAATACTTCAGAATACGCGATTTAGAATAACACGAGAAATTCAAGAAATGAATTAGTCGTGCTATGTGAGGGATAGGTGTACTTCTGTATCGGACGAAAACCAACTTCGAATTACATATTAACCGTATTTCGTATAAAACGAAGTTTGTACTATTTAAAAGCCTATTCTGTTTGCCGGGACCAGAAAATTGCTTCAAATAAACGGGAACTTCATATTAAACGGGTTCGTATTAATGAGACTTGACTGTATTACGACTACAGCTGCAGTGTTGTGTTACTTCTGTGTTGACGTGCTAGTGATTCACACTTCCTGGATAGTATAGTCACTGCCAGGTAAATTTAGACTGTTTAACCATATATTAACGTATAAATATGTACATAATACATATTTGTACACTAAATTATTGTCTACAAACTGAAAGCATCACACGTTGGAAGTAAATGTTACTGGCTATCACGTGTGTCAGCGTGTGTAGTGGGAGTCGGTGTACATTCTCGGGCCGGCCGGAATTTTCCGTTTACTTGACATAGTGAAACAATAAAACTACTTATAGCATAAACATCTTTATAGTAATTCACGTCCGGCGCGAAAACCAATGGTGTATTTACGCAATGCGCTGGAAAGACTGGCTATAATTAGCTCTCTGACAGACGTGCATGCGCACGCGCCTACAAGACATGTACAGTCAGGCAAAAGCAAAAAAACCTCAGTGCGGAAATGTTTTGGAGATGTTTTGTAATGTTTTAATTTATTTTGGAAAATTAGTTCTGGATATCGGGAGTACCGTTTGTGGGAATTACGGTTGAGGGGTGCTCTACTGTACTTAATTTACATATTGATTTCTGTCATTTAAACAATAACCTATATCCATACATATACTTAGTGTAATGTGTTTGTGTTTTTTAATGTTCCAGATTAATTTTGTTTTAATGTATTATTGGTTTGCACTTTTAGTTAGAAAAATACTTGAAAGTCAGCACTGAGTATGTAACGCTTTATAGAATAAACAATGTGAAATATCTTTGACGCCATGTTTGTTCAAACACAATTTTTCAGGCTAATAAATTATAAATATTTTTTAAGTACCTAATGATTATATCTTATTTTGACTATTCAAGTTTCCGAATTGTATTCCACAATAGTTTCACTACCATTATGTTTACTTTGACACACCAATACACAAAATACATCCCCCGATATTTGCGAAACATGCACACGTGGGTCCGCCATCTTGATGACTCTGGTTCATGGGTACACCAGTTTCTGCATGCATGTGCGTTAGACTGTCAACCAGTCAGATTTCCGTTGTGTAATGTACACTTATTTGATTGCATTGTACTAAAAATTCACTCTCAACACGCCTATAGAAGTATAACCTCAAAAATCCAGTCAATCACAAATCCGATCTAGGGGGAAATGTCACAAGTTCAGCGTTGAGGCATTTACATGTGATGCATCTGGTACTCCTGTTGTTTGGCTAGCCCTGAGAAATCAATAGTACCATTATGTTAAACAGAAATTATGTTAGTGTAAGGTCTTGTGTGGACCTTGATGCGCCCCCCCTCCCCGCTTCAGAGAGATTGTCCACCGCCCCGAGCGGCCGTTTACCAGGCCGAGCGCCGGGTGGGCGCTCGACCCCTGGGCAATTCGGCGACCCGCAGCACAGGACGCTCCACCCTTGCCCGCAAGGGAGGCTTCCTCCGCCCCCCCCCCTCTCCTTCTTTCATCCGGCTATCAGGTATAAAAGGGCCCTGCGGAGAGCCCTCAGGGGTTAGTAGGGCGCTCGCCTCCTGACGAGCAGTCTCGCCCTTCGCGTGCGCGACCAAGCGACAACGAAGTCTATCGCTGCCGCCCGAGGCTGGGAACTCTCGTGTTCGTGCTGTGTTCCCGTGAATAAAAAAGCTGCTTACCAGAACATGCTGCGTTAAGATCTCGAAACCCCGTCAGTTCCGCCTCCCCTCCACAGCCTTCCTGTCCGAACCAAGGGGGGGAAAATCTCCGGACGACAGCCGTCCCCGGATTCACTCTCCACGCTACTGCGCGGGAGCTGGCCTTGGCAGGTAATTCCGCCATTCCTGGTTCCAAAGGGAGTTTGGGTCCCGGGCCGGTCAGTCTGACTGCCTCCGAGTGTCTTCGCCGAGTGAGAGGGCTGGTACTAGGCGGTTACATCGCGTATCAGACCTCTTTCCCCGGCGGAGGGGGAAACAGAACCGCCGAGCGAGCGAGTCGGGACTACGCGGTTACATCGCGTACCGATCTCCTCTCGCCTGGCGAGGAGAGACAACTCCGGTCCCCCTAACACTACGCTGGTAACTCCGCGTGTTGGGGAAGGCCAGGGGGCCTCCGTGTTTCTCCCGCACTTGGCTTTAGCCTCCCGGCCAGGAGAAGTCGGAGGGCGGTTTTAATCGCCGTCCCAGTTCCCCGAGTCGAGGAAGGACAGAGGTCGAACCAGAGCCTCTCCCCTAGCCCTGTGTTCGCGCTCAGGGACCTAGGGAAGACCCCCCACCCCACCGCCATTTAGAGGGATCGCCCCTCTCACCATCCCCTCCCCCCCTTTTTCTTGTTCAGGTGTCAGACACCAGCTGGGGGAGTAAAAACCGAAGACCATCCCTGCCTCCGCGAACAGCCTTCCTGTCCGCCTCCCCTTAAATACCGAGACACCGGGCCGGCCAAAAGAAAGCAGCGAAGGTGCTAGCGGCCAAGTTACGGGAGGAGACTGGCCCTAGAAATATCTATACGGTGCTACGAGACGAGGCCGCCCGCGCTCGTGGGGGTCGCGTCCCCGCGCCTCTTGCAGTGCATAGGGGCCCATCGACGCAGGAGCGGTACTCCCCCGGGTGCTTTCGAGTACCTGCAGTGATCACCCCACTGCCAGCCTCACCAACGAGGGCACCACCAACAGCCGCCCATGTCGCAGCCCGGGCCATCAACCAGCGACCCCCGAGCGACCTCCGAGGGGTGACCCCGCAGGCGGCCCGGCGCCAGCCGACCCGACCACAGCTGCGGCCTGCACCCCCACGGGCCCACCGCCAGATCATCGAAATCCCCCCCCGCTCGCGGCCACCTCCGAGTCGCCAAGTGGGAGCCTGTTACCCTCCAAAGGAGGCCACCTTCCCCTGCCTCTGAGGGCGAAACTCTGACAGTTCCTCCCCTCCCCCTTACCGCGAGGAACCCCCCTCCTTTTGTGTGCACTGGAGAGGGAGGACGTGCGTCAACCTAGCGGTTCGTTTGTGAAGCCCCACCCGGTAGGTCCCTGCACGCCATTGGCTGGCGACGCAAAACTGTGGCGTCGGCGAAGTGGCGGGGGAGGTGGGTCCTTGTGGAGGGAGTGTAGAGGAGTTTGGAAGGAGAGAGCCGAGAGAGGAGGACGCGCGGTGGAACCCACGGTGGCACGACACACGTGATGCTCACTGTATAGTAGTGAAGTGAATAAAGGGATTGGAAACGCACCGTCCATCTATGATTTCATTCGTTTCGGTAGTTCCAGATAACTAGCACCCCCTCCTCCCTTTCCCAGTGAAGTTGAGGGGCGGGCGGCAAACCAGGGGCGGTAGAATTGTGTTGAGGCACAGTGACCAGGACTCGACAACAGCATGGAAGATAAGCCGTTACAATCTGGTGTCAGAAGTGGGATCATTATCGCCTCGTGCTATCGGTTATCGTTGTCGGAAGTTGTGCGGGTAGAAAACACGTGGAAGGGATTTGCGCCGCACTGTATAAAGAAGATGTCCGCGTTTCGGTTCGGATACTGTTGTCGCAAGGTACTAGTGAATGCGAGTACTGTATGCGGGCGTGGACGTGGCCGTGCAAAAGCCTACGTTACCGTGCCGCGAGACAGCCGTCCCCGGCTGTCGCGCCGTGTCTGCATCCGGCCGGCCGCCGTGCAAGCTGGCTATCGCGTGTGCGCTCGGGTTGCAGCCTGCCGCGATACACGAGGCTCGCCCTGCTGCCGAGCTAGAGTCCAACCGCGCCAGGCATCCGCGAACACCATGACCAATTCATGCAGACTGGATCTCGACATCGCTGGAATGAGGTGAGGTATTCTTTCCTGATATACTCTACACTCTAGTTACCATGGCATCGACCGTGCAGCTGGAGGGTCGCGAGCTTGATCTACAAGCCGCCCTGAATTTGTTGACGTCCCACCTTGAACACCTAGAGCAAGAAAATGCGGAACTGAGGAGAAATGCCGCAAGTACACCTGTGACTGTAGGTGAAAATAATAAGGAAATGTCTCAGTCTGTCTCTGCACCGGTACGAAACTTCACACTATTGCCCACGATCCTGATGTTTAGCGGTAGGAAGGAAGATAATGTTAAGGTATTTTTCATTAAGATCGAGCAAGCTGCCAAGGTGTGTGGCTGGACGGAAAGCGAGAGGCTCGCCTTTGTGAATCTCAGACTCGCAGGCGAAGGTTTAGATTTTGTTCTTGCTGATAGTGCATGTCAGGAAGCTGCCTCTTACGAAAGGCTAAAGAAACACCTTTTAGAACGTTTTGGCAGGAAACACACGACTCGTTTTTATCGCGAACAACTGAGCCGCCTCAAAATCTACGACCAGGAATCCATTGAACAGTTTTCTGATAGGATACGCAAAATAAATGCTAACACCTATGAATTAGGTCCTAGTGATGAAAGGAACAAAGCCATTAAACATGAGGCTGACCAAAGAGCTCTGGATGCTTTCCTAAATGGTTTAAAGGGTGAGGTAGGCAAGTTTACACATATTTCTCGCCGACAAACATTTAAAGAGGCCGTGGAGTCCGCGATTAATGTGACTGAAGCAGATAAACGCCCTGGTAAAGAGCCCGAGACCAGCCGTAAGTCGGTGCTGGCTGCAAACTGAGTACGGGAAAAATGCTTCTTCTGCAACAAGGTAGGTCACAAGCTGAAAGAATGCCGCAAGAGAGTGAGAGCATGCTTTGGTTGCGGGAAGTCAGGACACCTGGTGAGGGAGTGTCCTAACAAAGGGATGATGGCCCCTAAGCCAAAACCTCCCGTGCATGAAGAGGGTAAGTTAAACACCTATAGGACTGGAGTAGCCACGAGTCCCTGTCCTCAGTGAAGTATGTACCCGCTACAGTGTCTGACAATGACTTAGATGAGTTGACAGTAGTTGTGAGTTACAGAGGTAGACCACTCAAGTTGTTAATAGATACTGGCACACAAGTATCACTTATGTGGCAACATGTTGTTGGAGACGCAGCTTCGAGGAATCTTAGGAAGCCTCAATTTTGCATTTCAGGCCTTTCGGGGCACAAGTTAAAGAACTTGGGAGTCATGACTGCTACTGTACAGTTAGGTGAACAGGCCTATGATATGACTGTGCACATCGTCCAGAACAACTGCAAACATTATGATGGGATTATCGGGCTAGTTTGCTTGACTCTATACCGAGCAACTATAGATGTTGCAAAACAGAGTCTGACGTTAGGAAACAACTTGTACTCCCTGAGTCAGTGTTTTGATGGGCAGACAGTACACGTATAGGACTGTTACTTGGGAATGATCAACCCATCTGGTCCAGAGTTACTTACGCCGTCCCCAGTACATCTAGCAGCTGCCGAGAAATTACCGCCAAGTACAGGAAAACTGGTCCGCATTATGGTCCCGATCCCTAATGTTCGTAGGGGAGATAACTGTGCTATATTAGTAGAAACTGTTCCGACTTGCGAGGTGTTGAATAATCAGCATTGCTATGTGGCTAGAAGCATTACTACAGTTAATGCCCAGGAAGGAAAAGTAGAAGCGCTAGTGAACATGGTGAACATGAGTCGTGCCGAGGTAGAAATTCCTCGAGGTACCCAGACAGCAGTAGCCGAGCTGCTAAATGAAGAAGCCGTCATGTCTTGTTCCCGTGATGCAGACGATTCCGTCGTCAGAGAAGGCATGAATCAGTCCAAGTTTCCACGAGATTGTAAGTTATGTGGTCGAGTTAACGCTCATGAAGCGGAAGTAGATTTTTCCGGTAAGTTAAGTCATTTGTCAGGTGAAAATGGAGAGATATTAAAGTGAGTATTACAGAAGTACCAACATGTATTTCGAGAGAGAGAGAATTTGCCAGCAACTCCATTGGTGCAGCACCGTATTAACACGGGGAACCACAAGCCTATTTCTTTGAAACCGTATTGTGTACCCCTTCAACAGCAACAGTTAGTGTAGGAAATAGTAGAAGAACAGTTACAGTCTGGATTTATCGTACCACAAAAAGCCATTGACCCCCCCGGCTTTCCCAATTTTTATCGTTAAGAAGAAATCGGAAACTGGCGAAGTTAAATATAGGTTCTGCATCGATTACCGTTCCCTGAACTCCCTGACGACCCCAGATTTGTACCCGTTACCCAACATAGTGGAGACCCTAAATAATTAAGGACAGTGCACAATTTTCTCAGTGGTGGATCTCACCAGTGGATATCACCAGATAGAGGTGCATCCTGATGATGGAGCCAAGACCTCTTTCATAACGACAACCGGTGTGTACAAATATGTCCGATTGCCGTATGGATTGATTAATGGCCCAGCTACATTCCAGAAGCTCATGGAAAGTGTTCAACGAGGATTGACACTTTCACAGTGCATGGTGTACATTGACAATGTCATAATCTTTAGTAAAGGCATGAAACAACACGTGGAACACCTTGACTCAGTTTTGGATAGATTATACCAAGCCAATCTGTCACTGTGCAGTTTCGCAGTAACAGAAGTTAGATATTTAGTTCATATGATAAGTTCCTCAGGGGTGAGACCGGACCCGAAACTTGTAGAAGCAGTACAGTGCTATCCCTGTCCTACCAACGTGAAGGAACTACAGAGTTTCCTAGGTTCATGTAATTATTACCGGCGATTCATTAAGAATTTCGCTGTTATAGCGAAACCTCTGGCCAGTTTGCTTAAAAAGGGTGTGAAGTTTACCTGGACACAAGAATGCGAACAGTCCTTCACAGTCCTGAAGCAGATGCTCGTATCATCCCTCGTCTTGTCTACCCTGATTTTAGTAAACCCTTCCTATTGGCCATCGATGCAAGTCAATTCGCTATTGGTAGCGTCTTGTCACAGGTGGTAGATGGAGAGGAACACCCAGTGGCCTATGCATCTTGACAGCTAAATAGAGCTGAGATGAACTACTCCGTCACTGAGAAGGAGCTGTTAGCTGTTGTCTGGAGTGTTAAGCATTTTCGTTGTTATTTGGTTGGAAGCGAATTCACAATAGTAACGGACCATGCTGCACTTACTTGGATGCTACGTCTTAAGGACCCTAGTGGCAGACTGATGAGGTGGTCTGGTTATTAATAAGTATTTAAATTCTGGATTAAATAACTCAAAAGCTACACCCATAGCATATGCAGACGATATAGCTATAGTTATTCATGCAAAGAATAGAATTGAATTAGAACAAACGTCAAATGAAGTCCTATATCAAACCAAGATATGGATGGAGGAACATAGATTACGGATAGCAGCTCAGAAAACTTTTGCCTTGCAAGTTAAAGGTAACTTATACAAGAGGCCACCGGTGATAAAGTACAACACAATTAGCATAAAGTTTGTACAGAACCATTTATATTTAGGAATGGTACTAGATCATAAATTAAGCTTTCTTCCTCATTTGAAATATATTACAGACAAAGTAAAAAGGTTGTTTGTACAACTTAGGAAAACTGTTTGGAATGTCACAAAATACAACAATAAAAATCAAAGACTAATCTATAAATCATTGTGCCAAAATATCATACAATACTCATCTACAGTATTCAGGAACAGAATTTCAAATACACATTTTTTAAGACTTCTAAGATCTACTCAAAGATTTGTACTAATAAAACTAACTAACATGTGTAAGACAAGTTCCTTTTTGACAGTTTTAACAATAAATAAAATCATTCCGATAGATTATAGCATAAATAATAGAAATTTGGTCTTTGATATTAAACAAGGCATAACAATAACACATAATGATAAGGAATTAACACCTGAAACAGTCGAAAATAAATTATATATTCATATTAATGAAGAGGAAGTGATATCATTAAAAGAACTGAAACAACAAATCGAACAGGAAAGTATCAGTATTTGGGAAGACGAATATAAGAAAACTGCTGGAAGCTATAACATAAAGAATTATATTAACAACATCAAAGAATGGTATAAAAGCAAAATTTATTTCAGTGATTATGTAGTGTCTATTTTGTCAGGACATTGTCAGACTAAATTTTATTTAAAGAATTATCTCCATAAAATACCAGATGATACTTGTCAATGTAATGAAGGTAGTCAAGATGTATACCATCTACTTTATATATGCAAATTATTTCATCAGGAAAGACTAACTCTGAAAGATGAACTTGCTAAACACAAAGAAACATGGCCACTGATGAACTATAAAATATATGACCCAGAAATCTATCAACATGTTAAAATATTTATAGAAACTTTATATAGGATTGTAAAAACACTAAATGATGATTTGGAAGACTAGGAAATAAAATTAAAACTAATGAGTGTACTGTCTGTCACCTATATATATATTTATATCTATTTATATTCATATCTTTCTATTATGTTTTATTTCTTTCTATCATTCTATTATATTTTAATGATGAGATTTTAATTGTGATTTTAAAAGAATTTTAATGTATTTCGTACTAATGTTTTAAACATATTCTATACTTATTTTAGTTTATTAATCATGTAATATTTTAATATATATATTATATAAAGTACTGTGATTATAATATATAATTTAAAACATAAGGCAAATCTGTGAACTAATTTAGCTGTTTTAAATACTTTTATAATGTATGGTTTAACAGAAGAAGAAGAAGAAGAAGAAAATGTAAACATTGAATATGAATCGCTTATTTGAATGGTTAAAAGACTAAATAAATAAGGAGAGACGATTAATAAAGGGCCATAAGTGAACTGTAACCCAGATAATATAATTTTTAATAACTGAAATCAAACCAGTAGCACTAATTGTGAGTAAATATGTATCTAGACAATATACCATAAATTGAACGATAAAATCTTGGGTGTGTAAAGGTTAGATACCTTCGAAATACTATAATTACATTGTGAATTATGGTACCACAAGCAGATATTCTGAAAACGTTGAAATATGATTGGTAGCGCTAAAAACTTGTGGTACAGTGTTAAGAAATACCATAATTGTAAGACAATTCATTAAATACTGGGATACCAAAGTTAAAGATATTTCAGAGTGGGACTAGTAAATATAAAATTAAACATAATAAATTTTTCTTTTTACTGTGGGAAATATGTTTGTAATGATTTTGTTAATAAAGAAACTGACAAAGAAACAAAAATTTCAAGCGTTTTGCCGAAAAATCAATATTTTAGAAGTTATGACTATTTAAAAGAAAAAAAACACAGAATTACTATTTTAGAATATGAAGAGTAATAGTGTTATTTATGAACCCCAAGAAAAAAAGATAACAAGAGACCATAAAGAAAAATAAGGTAAACATATTAAGGGAAACATATTATAAATTAAATTAATTATTTTATCAAATTATAAAAAGTGTTATAATATAAGTTTATTTGGGTTACAGTAATAAAGAAACATACAAAGAAAGAAAATTTCAAGCATTTCGTCCTGAAGTTAATAGTTTCTGAGATATTAACGATTTTAATATTTTTATTTAAACTGTTGGTGTTTTAACTCTTACCAGATTTTATCTAAAAGAAAGGCCTGCACATTTTTCTAGTTTATTAATCATTTAATATGTTAATATATATATTATATAGAGTATTGTGATTATAATTTATAATTTAAATACATAGGGTAAATCTGTGAATTAATGAGCTGTTTTAATACTTTCATAAAATATGGATTAACAGACTTTTATCATAAATATCATATTATATTTTATTATTATAACTATGTTTTATGATTTTAAACTGTTTTGGAGAAATAAATATAATATGTTTTAAATGTGAATAGAAATATAAATGTAAAGATGTATTAAATTCCTGATTGATAATATTGCTCTAGATCTTCTATTAAAATGATATAGTATAAAAGGGAAAACTATGCTTATATTTAATAAATCTACTGGTGTGTATGTATGTAACAGAGGCGGTTTGGGTCACCAGGCGGTAGCCTCCGCGTGGCTCCCCGCGGAAACTGTGGTCAATTGTAGAAGACACAGGCAAATTACCGCTTCCTCCTGGGGCCGATAACCTTCCGGCTGTTGGCCCCAGGGGGACCTCTATCGGGATTTCCAAGCCCATTAAAGAATAAAAGTAGGAATATGTAATATAAAATAAAAATTTTCTTTTACAATTTTTACAATATTTAACATTATTTTAAATTTTTCTTATATATAATGAGATATGATTAACCCCGGTAAGGCATTTGGCCAAGAGGGGTCAAGTTTTACTTTGAATTTATGTATGAGCCGACGAGTGCGCAATGTCGATGCTAGTGATGAAGAAAGTATGGCAGTTGAACAGCTACAAGATGAGGAGTGCCAGAGATACAGGCAGCTTCATAAATTTGTCAAACAAAACGGTCTCCTATATAGACCCGTTTGGGGTTAAGGTTAGTTGCCCCGAAGTCTCAACAAAACAAAATCTTACAAGAATGTCATAATTCCATGTACGCGGATCACCGAAGTAAGAAAGCTACCAACCGTAAAGTTGCTGAATGGTATTGGTGGAAAGATCAAAAGCAAATGGTGGACAATTATGTAACATCCTGTATAACCTGTAATCACCATACTAATCAAGGGAAGACACGTGCTAAGCTAGTCGAATTTCCGGAAACGGGAAGACCTTTCCAGAGGTTAGGTCTAGATACCTATTGTGGGACCAATGCCAAAAACCGTCAAAGGTAACCGTTACATTTTGACTATAATTTATCACTTTTCCAGATAGTATCTGGTAATGCGAGCTCTTCCTGACGAAACCGCAGAAACCATAGCGAAAGCTTTTATGTTAGACTGGATTTTAAAATTTGGTGTGCCAGATGTCATTATCACAGATCAAGGAACTAACTTCCTTTCAGATCTCATGACACAATTATGCCAGTTGCTGCATGTAAAGATGTTGAGAACAACTCCAGGGCATCTGCAAGGAAATGGGAGAACAGAACGTGTACATAGGACCATTGCTAAGATGATTAGCCATTACGTCAGTCACTGTCACAATGACTGGGATGCCTATTTGCCATATGCTTGCGCCGCATACAACAGCCAAGTGCATACCAGCACTCAGTTGAGCCCATACGAAGTAGTACATGGCATGAAGATGTCCACCCCTTACGAACACCTGACTGTACCTCCGTCAGTTGGCAACAGCCATGTCGTCGAGTTCGCAAGAAAACTGCATGATGTGTGGAAAACAGTGAAGCATTCTTCCAGCAAGCTACCCAGTATAGTAAAATACCGATATAACTAACTTCTTCACATTAACGAAAATTTCACTTTAACGAATGTTTTGAAATTCCCCTCGAATGACTGTACACATACAAGGTTAAAATATTTCAAATTTACGAAATAGATTTCCGTTACAACGAAAGCATTTTACCAGTTTTCTTCGTCAATATCATGCGCATTTACCGAATATTTCGTCTATGCATCAAAATATTTACTTACTGTCGTTCTCTTGGCATAATTTTAATGATTCAAGCATTCAACGGCTTTATTTTGTTGTCTATTTACATTGAAAACAGCATTGCAAAGTTTGATGTGCATTTGTTTTCTTCTTTTTTTTTCTACCCAAGATACCACCAACTGCTTTTACTTATGGCCATAGACTTAAAAAATACACTACTATGTAGTAGTGGGAACTGTTTGTTTGGATGTGTGCACTTCACTTATTTTATTTGTGGCGAGATATGGCCAACAGCTTTTCCGAAGCGTGCAAAATTGATGAAAAACTTACACAAAGTTAACTCACTGTAAAACTAGATGTCGCTAAAACTGGCATTATCAGCGACTCAATGGTTTCCATCTTCTGCACATATTGTTCAATCTTTGGTCTGTTTGGTTTCCGTTTCCATTATTGATTGTATACATTTTGTTGCCATCAGTGGTTTTCAGTGACCTGCTGTATTTAATTATGCATTTATTATTTTTCTAACCAAGTTTCAGTTTAATCATCATGGACGGAAAAAAAAACGGAAACAGTACCATATTTACTCTAATAATCATCGCCATCGCTTAATCGTCGCACCTATTGTTTGAGGTAATGAATTTGGTATTTAAGATTCTCCTCATAATCGTCGCACCCTAATTTATTGACTGCGACTGAGGCGCGAGGCGCGAATGGAATAGCCGTAAACACAATGGAACAGCCTGCTTTCACGTGGCGTGTGGCGCTTATCATTGATCCAACCTTGAGCGGCATGTCCTAATTGGCTGTGTGGGAGGAAGGAATGTGTGTGGAAGATAAGATACTGTGATGCCATTGTTTTATCTCGTTTGCATTGGACTGGAAAGTACCGGTAATTGCAGAGTTTGAGAAAGTTTATTTTGTGAAAATATGGGTTAATACAATTCATATACTGCCGCTTTCAAGTTGCGCGTAATCACATTTGCAGAAAAGGACGGAAATCGGGTCGCTGAAAGAAAATTTTCAGTAGGTGAAAAACTTGTTCGTGACTGGCGAAAACAAAAAGACAATTTGAATAACACGTGACGATAGCGGTGACTAAGATGACTTTGACGTCCCGGCAAATGAATCTGATGCATCAGAATCTAGTTCAGACAATGAATAGATAAACTTGGTGAGTGTTCAGACTGAATATGTTTTATAAATGTATTTTGTTAATTGATTTTTTTGCAATTTTGTGTTTATACTATATTTTTATTTTGCCAAACTTCTTGTAACCAAAAGTTGTTTTGTTTATTTTGCGCGTATTGTAAATAAATATTACGTATAGGTACCATGTACCTAGATATTAACTTCTTTAATGTAGCATTTTCAAGCGATTTACAAAAAAATGTTATTTCAAAAAAATTTGTTTTCAATTTTTCCTAACAAATGGTCGCACCTCACTTTTTTTTTTTCATAAAATTAGGTAAAATTGCTGCGACGATTATGCGAGTAAATATGGTATTCTTTAAAAGAAAAAATGGAAATCTTGAAGGAAGTAAACAAAGGCACAAAAAAATCGCACGTGGCCAAGCAGTTAGGTTTGGCACCCTCTACACTCTCTACAATACTGAAAGAACGGGGGAAGATTGTGAAGATGTATGAACAACATCGCTCAGTTCCAACCGCAAAAGACTGCAGCAAGGCACAAATAAATACCTGGAAGAGGCATTAAACAATTGGTTAACTGACACTAGGGTGCAAAACATCCCAGTTACAGGCCCAATGCTACAGGCCAAAGCCAAACAGTTTGCTTCTTTGATGGACGTTCCCAAGTTTTGGATGGCTGCATCGTTTTCAGGAACGTTACGGGATATCTTGGAATGTTGTATCAGGTGAGGAACGAGATGCAGACCAATCAGCTGCAGAAAAATGGAAACTAGAAAAACTAGATGGAATTTTGGAAGCATACTCTCCTGAAGACATCTTTAATGCAAATGAAACTGCTTACTTTTACAGACTTCTTCCCAACAAAACAATGTCGCACAAAGGAGAAAAATGCTCTGGTGGCAAACAAGCTAAAGATAGGTTATCAGTAATGTTTTGTTGTAATGCTACTGATACTACAAAGTTACGGCCCTTAATTATAGGAAAGTACAAAAATCCTAGATGTTTAAAAGGTGTGGCATCTCTTCCTGCTGACTATGTCAGTAACAGCCGTGCATGGATGTTGAAAGATGTATTTTCCAACTGGCTAATCAAAACTGACAAAGAAATGCAAAAGCAGAATAGAAAAATTATCATTTTGGTGGACAACTGTGCTGCTCACATTGTTGATGTACGGCTTGAGAACATCAAACTGGAATTTCTGCCTCCAAATTGCACATAAGTGTTGCAACCATTAGACCAAGGCATAATTCAGAATGCCAAAGTCCACTTTCGAAAACATCTTGTCGAGAGGATACTAATCAACATCAAATTGAAGCTGTCCACCAACATCGATGTCCGCCAAGCAATTCAACTGATAACTGGTGGTTGGTGGAATGTGAAGAAAGAAACCATCGTAAACTGTTGGCGGAAATCAGGAATAACACGGATGAGTGGCAGCATTACCCAGGGCGTGACAAGTGAACCAAATTTTAGTGAGAGAGCCTTCCTGCAGAACTTTGGCAAGAAGCTGCTGAAACTTTGCAGTTTGACGTTTCCTTTGAAGAGTATGTGTCCGTTGACAATGAAGTTGAAACAACACCACATTTGACTGACAGTGAAATAGTTAACCAAGTAACCCAAAAGGAGGCAGCAGACAGTGAATCTTCTGATGATGAAAATGAAGAAGAGCCAATCACCTCAAAAGAAGCTGTAGTTTCTTTTGAAAATTTGTCGAAGTTTATTTCCAAAACTGAAAGTGTACCAAATAATGTGTTGCAATCATTACATATTATGGAAAAAATTTTACATCAAAATTTATAAGTAAGAAAAGGCAGACAAAAATTTTTCAATTTTTTGACCAGTCAAAGTCTGTGTCAGAATAGTTATTTAAATTCACAGGATTTATTATTTCATTCAGTGTGAATGTTGATTCTTTAGGTACTCGTTATTTCTTATTTATTACACTAGCAATTTTTTTTAAATAAGTGATTAGATATTTCATTATACATATTTGCAAGATCATATGAATGCAGCTTATGTACAGAATGTTGTTTCAATAAATGTTGTATCATTCATATTACAGGAAAGCACCAGTACAACGAACTTCAGTTAAACGAACACTTCACTTAACCGAACTCATTGTTTGGTCCCGCCAAAAACGTATATAATAACCTTGAATTTTATTTCATCTTAACGAATTTTACGACGGTCCGTTTCTTCGTGAAACAAAAATATTCACTTGAACGAACAACCTTGAGGCACATTATGAAAAAAATTACCATCCAAAAACTTGTTCTTTATTTTTAATTTTCTTATTCAAACGTAACAGCGTGTACGTAAACAAAAACAATAACGGAACTAGTATGTGTGCGCACGTACTATCGAAATTAGTAGATTAATTCTCGTGTTTTGAAATAATATTGGAATGGTATTACGTCCGTTGTACGATACAACTAGTACATATTCTCGGATTTTTCGTTTTTTGGCTACTTACATTACGATAATTTTTGTACGGTACTTTGGCTAACCTGTGTTTTAATTTATTTTTTGAAAGTCATTTTTTTCATCACAGTCCATAGTGTTTTTGTCGTGTCTACAGGCGTGAAATTTTTTACGTTTTTCAATAGCGTTGTGTTCTTCAGTGCCGGTTGTAGAAATGAAGCGTGTGACAGAACAAAAGTGTATATGGGGGAGAAAAAAAAATAACGCAATTCATCAAAACTTTCGACCTAAGACCTAACTATTCAAAAGAATGACGATGCTTGTCGTCTTCAAATGTTTTGGAACACCATGCGTTATGTAATGTATGCACGTATGACTTTTCGATTGCACACGTTGGAAGGGATGACTTTAGAGGGCACATTGAATTAAAGAAACATGCGGAATATTTTATAGTCATGACGAGCAATAAATCCATATCGTAGTTTTTTCGCTACATCTGAAGAAACGAAAGTAACTAACGCAGAGTTATTGTTTACAAGTTCTGTTGTTTGTTTATAAGACAGTTCTTATCCAACCAGGATAAAAGAAGCAAATAAAAAGACAATTGTTCAAAAGTATAACTTTGCATACTTTGAATTGAAGGTTGAAAATTTCCTGTAAAATTATTGACATTTCTTACATATTCAGATGATTGTATTGTTCAAATAGTTTTTTTTTCCTTTGATTCATTAATTTTCATTGTATTCATATGCATAGGCCTACATTTTTCATTTTTTTTTTTTGCATATTATTGTCCTTATTTTATCTTGTGTGTGTTATTATTCCTCAGGAAAAATTTATCGTGCATGATTTACATGTACTTTTTCCATATAATTGTCATTAATGATGGGTGTGATTTGAGGTTGGCAGCTCTGCCTACAATGTGTCTCCTGACCATAGACAAAGCATCAGCAGAGAGTATGTGAACAGGTTCTTCAAGCGGCCATAGACTAATGACTGTGATACTGAACCTTAGTACACTTAAGGTGTTTCATGTGTTTATCGGTATACATATTTATAACAATGCTTATGTTTCAGTATAAAGAACTTCAGTATAACAAACTCAACTATTTTTTGGTCCCTTCATGTTCTTTATAGTGAAGCTTTCCTGTATATTCTTTTACAGAAATTGAAATTATTTAATGTTTTTCTCAAAATAAACCACTAACCCTGTAGCATAATGCAGTTCAAATAATGATGATTATAGGGTAGGTACATACATAGTTCCATTTTGTTTTGCCATTGCATTCTGTAGTATGGGAATAGTATATGTACGTTGGGATATTTCAGTTTAAAGAAATTTCAGTATAAAGAACAAAATCTCTTGCTTTATAAGACTTTGTTATAAAGAGATTTTACTGTACAGTGAAGTACAGGATTGGCGACCTAGTGTTCCTGAGAAACCCTGCACTAAAGAAAAACCAAGTGAAGAAATTTCAACAAGCATGGAAAGGCCCGTATCCAGTCATTGAGGGGTGATCACCAGTGACTCTCAAGCTGCAGCTGCCTTTCCGTTCTATCACCGTTCACGTAAATTGCGTGAAGCCGTATGCAGGTTCGGCCGTTCCTCCTTCGGCGTCAGCCGACCACGACCGTAGAGAGGAAGTCCCAGAAAACAGCCTCCAGCAGCTCCCGCAAGCAAGAAGTTACAACCTCCCGCTGCAGACCCGGTTGACGTGCCACGGCTACGCCGAGCAACAACGAAGGTGCCCGCCCGTAAGCCACCAGTCACCGGTGAGACCTCCCATCCCTTACAACTTGCAAAGACGTCAGTGAAATGTCATTGTTGCGTGCTGTGCTGCGTAACGCCTTTTGTTTTGTGTTAGCAGTGGAAATCCAAGTGCGCCAGTCTGATGTGGGTATTGTGTTCCAACGTCATAGCGATGTAATTGTATCAGGCAGTGAGTACCTAGTTGTAGTTAATTTTAATATTTACGCTTTATCGCAGGAGTGAAAGTTGTTAAGGCAACATGTTAGACTTAGTTCACGGTATACACCAAAAGGATTCCTGGAGAAATTATAGTGGTTATGACAATAATTTCCAGCTTGCGTTGTCCCAGCTGCATAGTGCCTATGGTTATTTCAAAGCAGAAGTTGATAACTTCACCTATTTGTTTACAGAGGACGACACTTTTGTCAGGAAGAAAAGAGGATTATTTGACCTAGGTGGTAAAGCTTTTAAAGCCGTGTTTGGTACTGCAACCTCTGCTGATATTGAGCATTTGAGCAAGCTCCTCGACTATGTTGATACGAGTACTAAAAGTCTAGCTTCAGATGTCTCTAATAATGTAGTTCTTCCGAGACATCTAGAAAAACGCATCGTGGATAACACTCAGATTGTTCGGAAAATTGTGACAGACTATGTAAGTCACTATTGGAGTTGGTACAAGAATGTTAGTAGCAATGTAGAAAAATTGTTCCAAAATGTATTTATTATGCATTCTAGAATAGACTTGCAGGGTATATTGTTAAGTGCTAGCAAAGCACTTACTAATGCACGTTTTGAAGCTAGCAATTTACGGCAAGCTATTGAGAACAGTGTTAATCATAAGCTTAGCAGTACGCTCATTACGCCAAGTAGATTCCTAGATATTCTGAACTTGATAAGTGATAGCCTAACTCTACCAATTCACATGATAGCAGCAGTAAAAATGGCTAATTTGCATATTTATTATGGTTTGTCAACAGTTCAAACAATGGTTCATGAGGATTTGTTGAGACTACATAGTAATTTCAATACCACTTGGGAATGAGGTAACAAATTTTGAGTTATATGAGTTACACCCTTATCCTGTATTTGTTCGTAGTGTGAGGCAACATGCCGATTTGTCACACATGATTATTTGCTATTGAGTTCCGATAGAAATTACAACAGTTTGCTTGACTGTCATAACCTAGACAACTGTCGAACCCATGGCGTTACCTTATGTAAGAGTGATTTTATGTTGTACGACCGGAGTGAGCTATCCTGTGAAACCAGTCCGTTCTTAGGCAAGAATGTAACTACTTTGTGCTCTGTCAACATTGTGAAATTGTCAAAAACGTTTTTTGAAATAGCTCACTCTACCTGGTTATTTGCAGTAACGGAGCCAGTTGACATAACTTTTGTATGTAAAAGCACTAGGAAGACCTGGCCTCCCATAAGTAAAACCATATCTGGTAATGGAATGATAGAGAATGCTTCTCACTGTGATTTGATGTCAAACCGTTTTAAAGCTCTTGCCACGATCACTGATGTAATGTATTGGAATGTCACTTATCCCGTTTTGCATATACCAGACCTCAGGCTAGAGGTCACCTCAGAAAAAAGATTTGGTTGGGTGCCACTGGATACCGCAGAGGACAAAAGCTTGCTGTCAGAAATTGACGAGTATTTACAGAATAATGATTATAGGGTACCCTACAGTCGAATCATGCAACTAGTAAGTAAGCCAGAGCCTAGAGTAGATGGTATTCTTAGTATTATCAGTGTTAGTCTAGTGGGTTTAATTAGTATTACGGCAGTTCTCCTAGTTGTGATGTTTAAAAAGTGCTACTGGGCCAAACTAGTGAAAAGCAGCCCTAAAGACTTAAAGGAAGTGACTGCTTCAGACGTGAAGGTTGTGTGGCCCCATGCCAGAGAGCCAAGATAGAGCTATTGTTACTGTGTGTAAATTGTAATGTGGGTCAAGTATTAGTATGTAGGCGTGAGTGTCGCTGTGGGCTCCACTCTTCGAAGAGGAGGGTGATTGTAAGGTCTTGTGTGGACCGAGTGGTTTGTTTGTGAAGCCCCACCCAGCATGTCCCTGCACGCCATTGGCTGGCGACGCAAAACTAAGGCGTCGGCGAAGTAGCGGGGGAGGTGGGTCCTTGTGGAGGGAGTGTAGAGGAGTTTGGAAGGAGAGAGCCGAGAGAGGAGGACGCGCGGTGGAACCCACGGTGGCACGACACACGTGATGCTCACTGTATAGTAGTGAAGTGAATAAAGGGATTGGAAACGCACCGTCCATCTAGTATTTCATTCGTTTCGGTAGCTCCCGATAACTAGCACCCCCCCCCCTCCCTTTTCCCAATGAAGTTGGGGGCGGGTGGCAAACCAGGGGCGGTAGCATTGTGTTGAGGCACAGTGACCAGGACCCGACAACGGCATGGAAGATAAGCCGTTACATTAGGTTATAAAAAGGGGGGGGAAAAGTTTTAGTTTTTTCTTAAAATGAATACGTTTTGTTTATTTATCATGCAGGCATTATTTTAAAAAATTGTTTGTATAATTTAGTGTCCGAGTTTCATAATATAGGATTTTTAGGAACATGGGAATACGTGAATTTGCTTGTTTCTGAGGTTAGATGTTAACACTGTGGTATCTACCATCTTCACAAGGCAGATAGCACAATCTCAAAACCCAAGATAATCCACAGATGATCAAACAATCTCCAAAAAATTGCCAAATATTTCAGCACGAACCTAGATTAAAGTGTTAATCTAAATTTTAAAAAAATTAAATAGAAATTTTATCAACATGCTGTGTCGAAATGGGCATTTGTGAAGTCAACTTTCGCTACCATGATTCATCAAATTTATTTTACTAAATTTTTCCTTTAAAAAAGGCATAAAAATGTAAATACTGCAAAGAATATAATTAGGCTGCAAACATCAAATTACAATTAATGACCCAAGACGCAACTATAATTTAAAATTCTGAAATAATTACAAAATAATATTATTATTAAAAATTTAAATATATTAAAATTGTTAATACAATAAATATTCCTATACAAATTTAAACTTAAACTGCTGGCAGTTGAAAAATTACTAAACAACAAGCTCACATTAATAAATCTTAACAATTAAAAATATTACTTTTAAAAAATTATACATTCCAGATTATAATTTTTATAAAGTTTATAACACAACATACTACTCAAATTGGGGGAGTGCGCGAATCAATTAGAAAAAGTATTTAAAACTTCCTTTGTTCCTTTTAAACTCAATGTCAGTTTCAAATTTTCCAAAAAGGTTTGTTTCACGACCAAGTCATTCCTGCTGCGAGCGCAAAAGAATATTCATAGTCATATAATTTATGCTTTAACTAAAAACACCAATCCTATTATGATGTCGCAAACATTCACAACAGCACCCACAAAAAATTAGATCAAAGTATTGACAGTTCTCGTCTATGTTGAACAAGGCACTCATAGCTATAGCAAAGTCATTTAAATTGATACCAATTAAAATGTTGAACTTTTCAATTATGTACGTAAGTCTTAAGTTTCCTAAACCTGTAACCCAGCAAATGTGCCCCAAGTTTTCATCGGTACACAGAGTCCACAAAACTGAGCAATTCAGTAATGCCAACTGTCGCACAACCGCCCAGTGCTAATACACTCGTTCACCACTCCTGAGTTTTATAACTTTAATAAAGGTAAACAAAAATTAAAAAAACCTAAGCTTTTTAAAAAAATGGTACATTAATAAAAACTTTTAAACAGCATAAAAAATATTCATAAAATAATAAACAACTACTTAGCAAATTAAAAAAAATTGACAACCAAATTTTTACAACAAATTGTTTAAAAGAAAAAGTAGAGGTGGGACGATACCACACTTTCGATTCTCGATTCTGTATTGTTTTTTCAGTTCGATACTTTAGATACTTTCGATACTTTCGATACTCCAGGGAAAAATATTTTCCCATTAAGTAACAATAATTATTACAAATAACATAAATTAGTTTTAAACTATATCAATTCCCTCTTTATTACAAAAATACAAACTGAAAACAACTATAAAGACTTGAGTATAAAAATCAATATAAAAAATATAAGCGAAATACCAACTATCTTCAAGAGAGTTAGCAGTTTATTTTCCAGTACACTTTTTTTTACCGCGAACAGATGATGATAAACATAGCGCTCTCTTAAATAAAATTGACGCAAACAATGATAGTTCGCGCTGGTGGCGCCAATTTACGTCACATTACGAACGCGGCAATTGAAAACATTCATAATATCGATACAAATCTCTGGTACTTACCATACACGAGAGACGAGACACGTTTTTACTCTATGATGTTGTATTACTAGGCGTGTTATTGTTATTATTGCGACGGATTGCAAGTGGAGTCAATTAAAGTGAATTTTAAGTGCTTGATATTTCTACAAATTTTTTTTTAAATTTCCTGTGAATTCAATGTCAGAAGTGTTACGTACGAAAAACGTAACTTCTTGAACACGAAACAAAAACAACTTAACCTTACTTTACCATTTGTTTACTATTGGCAAGTTGCAGTAACGACTTATATAATTATAATTTATTCTGATGTAAGCATATTGGTTATCATAATTACGGCTAATAAGCTGTTCTAGTACGTATGTGTGTTTTGTACGATGGCGACTCAAAACTTAATTCAATACAAATGAACAAGCATTCCAGTATCGAAAAAAAAATCAAACTTACAGTTTCGATACTCGATACTTTGCGATACCGTCAAGTATCGACGGTATCGAGGTATCGAAGTATCGAAAATCCCATCACTAAGAAAAAGGCTTTAAAACCAAACAGCCTTAAACAACTAGGCCCTGCCACAACACATCACTTGCAGGTACTTTATTTGTTTTATTTTATTAAAGATGTGTGTTGCCATGGTGGGAGGCGATTGATACAACCATCAACCACTGTGGGCAATTAATTATACTTGAACCATGGCTAAAAATAAAGATTTATTAACTCTTAACAAATTTTTGAATTAAACTACTGTCCGCCTTAACAAGCGGGTACAGAATACTCCATTCATTCAAGGAAAAAATTAAAACTTATTTGAATTTCAAGCATATATATATTATTTTATAATATTTCAAGGAAGCAGAGTGAAATATTGGGCCGCAGGACCCAATAAAATTGTAAAAACGTAGGCAAAAATGAGGTTTATTTATATGGATAAGTAAACACATCGAAATTTCTTGAGTAGCAAATTTAAATTCTTGGGTAATAGACAAAAAATTCGAGAAAATGTTGTGACGCCTTATTTCATTCAATACTACAATTAATATAATTAACAACCATATCAAAAGTAAGTTTAATAATAAGCCAGACGGTACAACCTTTAACTTGATAATTTCCTGGATTTACATTGGACATGGCTTAATCAAGAGTCCTTAGGTTTTTAATATTGTATGTCTGAATAATAGTAATAAATAATATATATTTATTTTACAATGTCCAGTTTTTTTCTATCTCAGGGAAAAAATGTTTGAAACTCTTTGATCTTAACCTCTGGGTGTGAGACGATTTATGTTGTGATTATTATTGTTAAAAAAAATATCAATAACTTCAATTCCTTTATGCGTCAAGAATGTGTATGCCATTAATTTACGAACTTACATTATAATTAGGGATGGGGCGACCGAATCCAATATCCGCCGAATCCGCCAAATCCTAGGGATTCGAAGGTTCGGCGGGTCTGATATAGGATTCGTCAAAGGATTCGGTTTTTTACTATTTACGGGAAAAAAATACAGTAAAACTCGCTTACGAGGTCCCGCATGGTAGGTTTTTCCGTATAAAGCGTTTAAATTTCCCGAGGTCTCATCATTTACGCCATTAAATGTGTGATAAAATGTCCGTTAAAATTTTTTCTGAAACTTCCTGTCTCAAATAATGGCCCACGTAAATATGAAGAAAAGACAAATGAACAACATACGAAGAAATATGGATGATGTACCATAACTACAGTAGAAACCCAATAGTTATTTTAAGATAATTACCATAAAAATAAATAAAGATTCTTTGTAGAATACCATAATTACTACAGAAGCATGATAGCTACCATATTTGCACTATAGTTACCGTAACAACTGAGATGTATATTTACCGTGATAGTAATGTATTATTTATTTATGACATATTAAATTAAAGAACATTGTTGGGAAAAAAAAGGATGTTAAACTTTGATATGTACGGTTGGCACATGTTGCTAAGAAATAATGCGATCTGAAAGAATGCAGTACTACTACGAAAAGTGAAAATGGTACTCGTGGATTTTTAGGTTATGGCAGTCTCTTTCGTTTTTCAGTAATATCGGCCGAAAATTAACGAGCGTACTGTATCGGAAGTCGGCAGAAATGCCGATTCAACTAAATATTGGCAAAATCGGCTTCTTCAATACAGCTCTACATTTAATTACATGAGTAAACATATTTCAGACTTCAGGATATTGAAAAAGACTTTAATTTCCATGTAGGTTTATAGTATGTATGTTTTTTTGCAAGTGTAAATTGAATGAAGTAAAATGCTTTTATTTTTATTACTTTCAATTGACTAAACTTTAATGACCAGTTACAGATATTTATGACACTAATTTTGAGGTTAAGCAATTTTACTAAAGCATTCCAGCCAAGCAGGTTGCCAGCGAGAGACGCTTCTCTTTTGCTGGAAACACTATCTCCAATCGTAGAGCTAATTTAACTCCTGAACGATCAGAACAAATTATTGTTCTGCATGATAGATTAAAGAACAGAATTTAATACTCTGTGACAATCTCTCTCAGAATTATTGTGCTGAAAAGTGGAAATGTTGAAACAACATGATTTTTGGTGCTAAGTTTGTTGAAGCTCAGTAAGGACTCCAGAAAAATTGACAAAGATGAAATTTTTCCAAAGATATGTTACATTTACACAAACATATACTTGGTTATGTTAGTTGGATGATATCAGTTACTAATTAACCAATGGAAACAGGTAAGATTCAATGGAAAAAAAATGTTATTTTTTTTATGGCAGTGCAAAATGTAAACACACTCTGTAAATAGTTACCCAAAATTAATAAGCCCACTTCATTTTAATACTTTATTCAAACATTATACTAAGTTTAAGATAAAAATAATTTTTCAAAAGTGTAACTGTACACAAAAGCTCGAGCTAGGCTCGAAGTAAAATTCTTAGGCTCGCAGACCTCTAGCTTATTTATAGAAAAAATCCTAACCGCTAATCTGTACTAAAACTGAAATTTCTCAAGAAAAAATTTTTGTCTTTATATACACTTATACCAGAAATGTACCAAACTACATGTGATAAAGTCAAGGGAATTTTAGTGCAAGCAGAATACATCTCACTTACATTAGATATGTGGACATTATCTATTAAAAGATTCGGGTTTGGGTTCGAGATTCGGCAATTCCAGTCAAGGATTTGAGTTAGGATTCGGATTCGAGGAAATAAGGATTCGCCCCATCCCTAATTATAATACCGTATTGGCCCGAATATAAGGCAACCCCGATTATAAGGCGACCTGCAGTTTCAGGAGGCCAAACAAATGTAAAAATAATTTTGGCAGAAATTAATGTGAAAATTCATTAGACATACATTTTGTGTTGATAAATTCTTTTTGCATTTATGTACAACAATTAATTTATATTTATCACATTACTTATTTTAAAAAAAGTTTGAATTGCCTACACTAAAAGTCAAAAGAAAACAATTAGAAAATATTTACATTTTAAAGTATTACACTAGAAATTTGTTCGTATGTTTATTCTAATGCAGCTGCATCATTGTCATCTTCAGAGCTGTTTATTTGTCTAGAGCTCGTTCCCCGCCGTTCCACCTATGTGTGATCGTTCATTTTTCACAGTTTACTGTATCTACGAATTTAAAATTTTTACAATGGCTATTAATCACTCTTAAAAAACAGCATTTAACTTTCCGTTTCACTTAAGATACGTATTACTATTTAGTATTGTGTGTTAGACGTAACAACGCAAACAAAGAATGCAGCTTGCCGGAACAAAACAAGTGGCTAGCTGCCATGGTGAAACTTACGGCCATGAATAACTTCGGTGACGTGATCGCGAATATTTGTCCATATTACTTTATGACAAGAGTGTCTCTGTCCTATGAATTTTAAAGAATAATCTATGATAATTATGTTGTTTTAAGGTTTTTACATAAATAAAGAGTGGATTACTGTGAAATTATTAAAATAACTTTTGAAGCAACGTACCAAATTCCTGTAAATATGGCTCTTTGTGCGTGTTCGGCAATGTTTGTTTTACAACAAAGAAATATTGTGGAAAGACAGTTGGCAGACATTACATCCGAAATGTTCATTGTAAACGTAAACAATCGTTCTGAAAATTGCTGTGATATTTTAGTACAAATATTTCCGTTAAAAATCTGAAAATAAATGACCGTAAATGTTGACACGCGATTGTACATAAAGTACAAATTGTGTAATAAAAGGTTGCCATTTTGAGATGCTTCAACATTCACATTTTTACTCAAGAACAAATATTTTAATTTTAAACTTTAAACAATTGTGAATTACTGCAATATTGGGTGGCTTTATCGTTTTCCCCGTGTGAGGTAACGAAGTTTTAGTTAATATAAAAAATCGTGAACATTTTGTAACAATGCTTCTACTGTAGCTTTCAGTTTGGAACTAATGTTTGCGGTTCTGACGTCTTGGGTGCGAAAATAAGGCGACTTCCAATTTTCGCATCTATCGTTTATGTAAAAATGGTCGCCTTATATTCGGACCAATACGGTATATAAATTTAACTCTCATTCTAATTAAAAACAAATAATATCTGTACACTTACTTAAATATCCATCAAATCGTCCTATACTGATCAAACATGATTCACAAAAACAACTTAAATCGACATGGCCTTCCAAAACTCTTTCCTTCTTTTTGAAGCCATTCTATTATTCCTTTTCCATAGAGGTACCTAGCTTACAGCACCGAAACAACGATAAAAAAAAAATTAAATGCTGAGAGAAATACGACAAAGATAAAATAAATAAATAAAATAAACACATACTGCACAGATATGCAGTAACGACTGTGATGGTGACGTCACAATGTGGAGAGAAAAATAAAGACATGCATACCATACACTGGGCCATGTTAAATTGTATTTCATGAAATTAAATTAACCATAACTAATACATTTCCACTTATTTTCTAGTTACAACACAATATTTTCAGAGAAGCTAATTTTATTATTTATTAAAAGGGCTGTGCAGGATTGGATTTTTCAGTTCGGGAAATTTTTGAGCAGGAAAGAATTATTTCATGCTGGAATCAAAACAGGACGGGTAAAAAATGTAGTGAACTAATGGTGTTCACTAATTCTGACTAATCAAGTTACTTACTGAAATGTCCTACATAACATTAACAGCATACATTTTAAGGCTTTTGTGTAGTTAGAAAAATCAAAATATGTCTTCAAGGTGTTCATTCTAAATTTTGATGCAAATGTGAAAATGTTATGCTTAGTTTGCAAGTAAAATTTTGGAGGCAGGTACAGGCTTAGAATATGTAAAGCAAATAACAGCTGTAGAGATAAGCAGTTGGCTGCAATTCACATTCCTCTATTCTTCAGAATGGTAAAACTTTTGAAGGGTGGGTTTAAATAGAATGAACTCTGAAAAGCTTTTAACAGCAGGTTAAAATGTTGTAGGTCTAAGAAGACAAAAACTTATTCATTTGTTTCTTTCTCTCTGTGAAAATTGTCTTTAAATTTATGTTATGCCTAACATTTTTTCAGGAATTAAAACACCAGTATTAGAGGTCTGCGAGCCTATGAATTTTACTTCGAGCCTACTTAAAAGTTCTCGAGCTTCGAGTTAGCTTGAGCTCGAGCTTTTGTGGTACAGTTACACTTTTGGGAAATTATTTTTAACTTAAACTTAAAATAATGTTTGAATAAAGTATTAAAATGAAGTGGGCTTATTAATTTTGGTAACTATTTACAGAGTGCATTTACATTTTGCACTGCTAAAAAAAAAAAACATTTTTGCCATTGAATCTTACCTGTTTCTATTGGTTCATTAGTAACTGATATCATCCAACTAACATAACCACAGTTTACAAGTATATGTTTGTGTAAATGTAACATATCTTTGGAATAATTTCATCCTTATTAATTTTTCTGAAGTCCTTCCTGAGCTTCAAAAAACTTAGCACCAAAAATCATGTTGTTTGAAAAGTACATTCACATTGTTTCAACATTTCCACTTTTCAGCACAAAATTTCTGAGAGAGATTGTCATAGATTATTAAATTCTGTTCTTTAATCTATCATGCAGAAAAATCATTTGTTCTGCACATTCAAGAGTTAAATTAGCTCTACGATTGGAGATGGTGTTTCCAGCAGAAGAGAAGCATCTCTCGCTGGCAACCTGTGTGGCTGGAATGCTTTAGTAAAATTGCTTAACCTCAAAATTAGTGTCATAAATATCTGTAACTTTCCATTAAAGTTTAATCAATTTAAAGTAATAAAAATAGAAGCATTTTACTTAATTCAATTTACACTTGCAAAAAAAAAAAAAATACGCATAATAAACATACATGGAAATTAAAGTCTTTTTCAATATCCTGAAGTCTGAAATATGTTTACCCATGTCATCAAATGTAGAGCTGTACTGAAGAAGCTGATTTTGCCAATATTTAGTTGAATCGGCATTTCTGCCGACTTCCGATACGCTTGTTAATTTTCGGCCGAAATTACTGAAAAACGAAAGAGACTGCCGTAAACTAAAAATCCACGAGTACCCTTTTCACTTTTCGTAGTACTACTGCATTCTTTCAGATCGCATTATTTCTTAGCAACATGTGCCAACCATACATATCAAAATTTAATATCTTTTTTTTAATAATGTTCTTTAATTTTAATATCATAAATAAATACATTACCGTCACGGTAAATATACATCTCGGTTGTTACGGTAACTATAGTGCAAATGTGGTAGCTATCATGCTTCTGTAGTAATTATGGTATCTACAAAGAATCTTTAGTTCTTTTTATGGTAATTATCTCAAGATAACTATTGGGTTTGTACTGTAGTTATGGTACATCAACCATATTTCTTCGTAAGTTGTTGTTCATTTGTCTTTTCTTCATATTTATGTGCGCCATTACTATTTGAGACAGGAACTTTCAGAAAAATTTCAAACGGGACTTTATATCACACATTTAACGGCATAAATGATGACACCCCGGACAATTTAAACGCTTTATACGGAAAAACCTACCATGCGGGACCTCGTAAGTTAATTTTACTGTATATTTTTCCGTAAATAGTAAAACACCATCACAATGGTTTCCGGCCAAATAACCTGCTGCTGTTGAAGCTCAAAATTTTCGAGCCTAACAATTTTTTTGAGCCGAGCTCGAGCTTGAAGTAAGTACTCGGCTCCAGCTCGATTTTCGAGTACTCGCAGACCTCTAACCAGTATTGTGTATAACTCTCACAAAGGCTACATTATTTATCTCTACAAAAGCTACCAAAGAAACATTAGCCACAAGTCACAGTGCTCTGAGAATGTTTGTTAGGTACTTACTTCATGAAAAATTTTTGATACAAAAAATTGTTTGTATCCAGAAAATGAAAATATGCATTATTCGTTTCAAAATTAAAATGGTGATAATGTTTTTTGATATTTATTTTGTGTGTTTTTACTGATATATTATTTTATTCCTGTATCTTGAGTTTGATTAAGATTTGAAGCACTCTTTTAAGAATTTAATTTGACATCCTGTTGACTGAAGGTGTATTCAACCTGTTGGGGAGCATCAAGCTGACCTTGGTGAAGGTGATGGGGACGCCAGGGTCTGGCTGGAGCTGCTCCGGCCCGAGCTCCGAGAACTGCTGCTGCTGCTTCTCGACGGCCTTGAGTGCCTCCTTGAGCTCCCGGGACGCGGCCAGGATCCTCACGTCGTCCTGGCGTGCCGTCTGCTCGCACTGCACGCACACCCCGGCCACCTGCGAGCATACACCTTCCTCCAGCTGTCAATAGTCCATCCCGGTCGCAGGGGTGTGTGCTACTCTCGCTAATGCTTCTACTGTAGTATCGCCTCCAGCGTAAAGGTATGGACTGCCACGCAGTCTACTTGTCCATAGGGCCACCATGAGACAGAGCAGAGACCCAAACTTTTGATAATGTGAAGATAAAGGTGTCGTATCGTGCCTGCAAGTCGATCAAAGGTTAAGTGGCAAGTTAAAATTAATTATGAAGTATAAAGTATTTTATAAAGTGTAACTATTCAATACAAATACAAAAGCATGGATTGGTTGGAAGTGTCAGCTTGCGATTGGCCAGCAACGTAACGGCGTTAGTGTTGTAGCAATCATCTTTAAATGTATTATATTTGTTATGGGAACGTTTATTGTAATGTTGCCCCAATTGTAGCACGGCCTAACACTTCCCATAAGTGAAAGTTTTCAAAAATGTTCTAATGATTGTGTGAAACTTAACCTAACCTTCGCGCCTACAAGCCTAAATTATATTCATTGTTTTTTATTGACTCGTGCAGCTAACTCGTTCGGTCCAAAATAATCATTGGAACCACCAAACTGTTTAAGCACAGAGTCGTGTTCCTTTATCGTAAATGGTACATAATCTTCAATCTTTCGGCGATTAAAATTTTGTTGCAGAATAACAGTGATTTTTTTCCCCACCACGTTAGTGTTCATTTAGGCGTACTATTACTGAGCAAACACTCACAATGTCAGGTAAAAATTCATCTTCTAAAGGTATCTTAGGATATTTAAAAACAGAAACAGAGGAAACTAAAGTACAGGAGGTTCATGAAAGCACTATCAGTCCTAGTACAAATACAGGAAGTTCAAAAATTTGGGAATTTTTTGAAAAATGTGAACAGTATTCAATATGCAAATGTTGCAAAAAACATTTGAAGACACCATCATCATCTACCACAAGCCTGATCAGACGCTTGGATTCACATTTACACTTGAAACACAAGTATGAGAAAATGTGTGTAGCTAAAAAAGAGGCTATGAATTTATTGAAACGGCCTGTTTCATGCCCTATTACACAAGCAATGAATTCAAAAGTAATGTTTTCATCTGACAGTCCAAAATCGCAAAGTATCACAAATAAAATTGGTCGCATGATTGCGCTTGATTATCAACCATTATCTGTTGTAGATGATCGTGGCTTCAGAGAATTAATTGAAACCCTTGAGCCTTGATACCATTTCCCAAGCAGGAACCATTTTTCAAGGTCTGTAGTACCAAAATTGTACAGTGACACTCGCAGGATTATGGAACAAGCGTTGAGCCATGATCTCGAAACAGTGAAATCAGTGTCTCTTACAATAGATTTGTGGACTTCACAAAAGCAGGAAGGATACATTTCTGTGACATCTCACTTTCTTACTCGTGACTTTGCAATGCAGAACCACACATTAGAATGCTCCCACTTTCCTGGTCAACATACAGGCACAGCTATATATCAGAAGTTGTGCCATTTGACATCCAACTGGGGTATTAGTCTGTCTTCAACTCAGATTCCCATTTACGTAGTGAGTGACAATGCCAGAAATTTTAGCAGTGCTCTAACTGGGAAGCCTGTAGTTCATTTGAATTGTGTTGCTCACAATTTACAGCTAGCTATTAGTGATGCTGTTGCAGAAGTTGGACTGGACAGTGTTTTGAAAACATGCAGGTCAATAGTAGGCCATTATAAGCATAGCACAAAATCAAGAGAGAGGCTACAATCAATTAAAAAAAAATTAGGTTTACCAGAGCATGCTTTGATTCAGATGATAGACACAAGATGGAACAGTACATATCTTATGCTTGAACGCCTACATGAACAAAAAGAAGCAGTGTCTGCAGATTTGCCTAACTGTGGCAAGGAAAGTTTGACAGCAAATGAATGGAACTTGATTGCAGTGTACGTGAAAATTTTGCAACCTCTCTTCTTAGCTACGAAAGAACTGTGCAAAGAAAGTGTACCAACTCTTTCAATGGTTCGTCCAATTATGTATAGCATTGAAGGATTTTTTAAGAATTATGTAACCTCAAAAACTGGAGTACAAGGAAGTGGCATTACATTGGCACGAGCATTGCAAAAATCATTGACTGCTAGATTTCAATACATAAGGGACTCTCATACACATCTGCTAAGTACTGCCTTGGATCCAAGATTCAAATGTTTCACAATGGAAAATCACGAAATTGTTCTTGCAAAACATTTGTTGACTGAAGAAATAAGAAAGAACAAAAGTTCTTTACAAGTTGGTAACAAATGTTCGAGGAAAGAAAAAGTTATGGAAGAAAAATGTGCATCATCAACATCAGCAAACCACTCTCTCTGGGGTATCTTTGATTTGAAATCAAAGCAAACACAGCCTGCAGAAGAAGATGATGATTCAGTGAAGAAAGAGGTAGGAAAAAATAAATGTTTAAGCTATAGTATAACTCCTGTGTTACCCTTTTATCAGAACAAAAATACATTAATAATATATTAGGCAGTAATTTAACATTCAGGTATCTCTTTTCAATACTAGGCCTACCTTAAATTTTTTCTCAGTATAGATGGCAATATGCAAGAACAAAATTTTGTGGCTTAATGGGGGAAAAAAAAGATGGTTCCATTTTTTTATGTATTTAAGGAGGAAGTTTAATTTTTGGAATTTGGTTTTACTGTATTTGTATTGTTTCTGTAGGACTACTGATTTTACAGTTACACCATATTTTTTTTCTTTTAGGCACATGATTTTCTTGATGGTGCAGTAATTGGTCGAGATGAAGATTCACTTGAATGGTGGAAATCGTGCAGAAATTACCCCCATCTAGCTGAGCTAGCAATGCACTATTTAGGCATTCCAGTTACTTCAGTAGCTAGTGAAAGGTTGTTCTCTAAAGCGGGACTCACCATTTCCACACGACGCCAAAACTTGTCCTCGAGCCTTGTAGAAAAACTGGTTTCTCTTCACGATGTTTTGTTATTTTTTTTATTTTTTATTTTATTTCTGCAGATAACATAGTAGATTGTATTTTAAATATTTGTGAATGTGACCTTAAAATATTACTTCTTATAGTTATACTCTTTCCATAAAAATATTTTTAAACATGTACAGCTAGGAATATATTTTCATTGTTTTGTAGGCTGATACCACAGTCTTTAATATTCTCTTTTATAGGTGGTATAAAATAATCAAAATGATTACTGTACAGTATTTTAATTTTTTACAGTTTCATTTGTGCTTATTTGAAATTGATTTCATTTAACATGTAAATAGTTAACTGCACTATTGGAACAGTTTTTGTATAACTATTAACATATTTTTCAATTTTTATAATGAGTTAATTTACTGTGATTAGTAATGTAACTAGTAGTATGATGCTCTACAGAATACCTCAATTATTGAATTGTATTATATCAGTTAAGAATTTATTCTAAATGAATATTATTTGTATTAATACTTGTATTTTAAATATATTTGATTAAGTGGACCATGATATAACAAGACAACCATCTAAGGACTCTTAGCAGTAAAGTGCAAATATTCAAGCTCGACTTAAGTGTCAAAGATTCAAATAAAAATTCAGACTCAAATTGACTCGCCTTGAATTTATGATCTACAAACTCGACTCGAATCGACTCGAACTAATTACTGTAAAATTCGACTCGACTCGACTCGGCTTAAAAATTTGCAGGTTCGTACATATCTATTTTTTAGAATCCAGTTCCTTGAAAAATGGCTTAACAGGGTTTTACTGTACAACATAATCATGATGTATACTGTGTTGAATATTCATGAGCAATCAAATATTCAATATTTCAAAGTGTTGGTATTCAAAGGCAAATTGATTACAAAAACTATTTGTATCACAAAGTTCAAAACTTCACACAGACCTTATCAATTGTACACAAAAACGAATAGTTTTATGACAAAGGCTACATACCAACAGTTAATTATAAACTATATAGCCTACCACGTGTTTTAATGCCAGGTTTGAAATTTAAATATGCCTCTAGTTTCTAAAGAAAACTGATGATACCATTTTTAAATACTAATGAGCAAATACATATAATCATAGAAGCAAAATCATCTAGGATACCATTCTCTTCAGTGAGGTTCCTCACGACTGTTAGGAGAGCTAGGAGCTACCGCAAGCCAGAGCCGAGACTCCCACCTGTGACAGCGAGGTCGACAGCTCCTCGTGCAGCTGGCGCAGAGAGCACAGTCGCTCACGCACGTGCGTATCCACCGCAGCCGCTGCGGCCGCCTCCTGCAACTGCAGCGCCTCGCGCAGCTGGCGGAAGTGACTGCGCACACGGGCGCGTGCCACGTCTGCCGTGCCAGCCTCGCTCTCCTCGTCCTCCGTGCCTGTGCTGTCACCCGGCCCCTCCAGCCGCTGCACCGCTTGCTCTGCACACGGGCGCCACCGCCACAACACCTCAGCCAGCAGCAGAGAGCCTGCCCTGCAGGATGAACACATTTCAGATCAATCCCTTGCCCCATACACCTGATTTGTGCTGTTGAACGTAACTGCCTCTTAGTGACCTTGCTGTCGACACGATGTTGTTGTTGCCTCAGGGTGCCAAGGGTAGTGGCAGATGCAGCTTTTAATTATGAAGTACAAAAAGTTTTTATTCAACATCTGGAAGGCAGTCGCATGGAAGTTAAGATTTAAAAATAAAATCATGTACAAAAAAACATTGGGTTGACTATTAACAATTATTAATTTTAATAATATTTGACCAGAGAGTTTTAGGTGCTATGGAATACTTCCAAGTTAAATGAAGTTAAAAAATTTTGAAAAATTAAATCTATTTACTGCATCACTGATGCCACTTCAACTGAAGTTAAATTATTCAGTAGCACAAAGAACTTGCATAAAAATTTCAGTAGAAGAAGAATTGGAACATAATTCAAAAGCTATCACTCTAGTTTATCCTTTTGGTTATGGGGGTTATGGGGGGTGGGACCATCACCCTTATGATTTCTCCCATAGAACCGCCAATGGCAAAGGGTGACAGTGGTCCACGCATAACACACTTATTCACCTCTACACACCAGCAGTCAGAAACAACAACAAGCCTCTGTAGGACTTTACGCGATGACCCTTTCATTTTATAGTAGAACAGTCTCCTTGCACATACCTATACTACATACAATACATTGTACCAAAATACTCATACCTGACAATTCAGTGAAATCCTTTTTTAAACATACATCACTGAATGTTCAAAAAATACTAATAAAAAAATTGCAGTTTTACGGACGATAGTTTAACGTGACGTCACAACAAAACATTGATGAAATGATTGCACACTTTTATGAATAAAATTGAATTATTTTTATTGAATTATCACTATTTTGTATGGATACAAAGAAGGAGTGAAATGAAATCTACAATTTAATTGATAAATTTACTTTTATTTGCACTCATTAATTCAAATATGTTTATTACTTTAACAAAGAAATTATTTTAACAATAACTTTTATACATGTTTGCTATTTAACTTCTTCCAATATTTTTCCAGGGTGTTTCAAGATCATCATGCAGCAGAAAGGGCTGTAGACTGGCTGGCTGAACATGTCACATCTGAGAATTGCCAAGATCCAAAGTTACCAGTTAAAGAGCCCACAGAGAAATTTAAATCAGCTCTTCAAGTTATTTGTTCACAGTTGATTGAAGATTCGCCGACAGCCTCAAAAACTGAAAATAGTTTATCAAATGAAGTTGTACAGTATCTATCAGAACATACATACCATTGAATGACAGCCCACTAGCGTTTCCGAGACTAAAATTGTTAGCCAGAATATATCTTGGCTTTCCACCTGCCTCAATTTATTCTAAAAGATTGTTTAGCTCTGCAGGTGGAATTTGTACCAAAAAACGGAATCGCCTTTGGTAATACCTAGAGGTGTATGAAATTCGCAATTGCGATAAATGCTAAATAGATGCGAAATTTTTCAATTACCGCGATTATTTGCGAAACTTCAACATTTATTAAATAATTTCAAAACATGCAACTGAAATCCCCAAAAACCGCGAACTCCATTTTAAAATTCACTCTGTCATTACTAAATACCTGTGTGTGTGGGTTTTTCCTTTTTAAAAAAAGTACAAACCTAAAGGTAAAATTTCTGGTTGTGCAGAATTGTATTTATACTTTTAATTACGTCTTCGCTGAATATTGAAACCGTAGGCCTATTCCACTTCTTTGAACATCCGTGTGTAAACGAGATGAAATATCCCTTTTATTATGGTGCAAGCACAATTCACAACAATCATAAACTCTTCAAAACCTTATTTTTGTAATGTTTAAATCACAGAGAAATACATTTTCTGTTAACTTAAGTATGTTGACAAACGTCTCTCTACCCTATGGAATGGCAGAGGAAGACTTGACAAATGAACCTCGAAGAATCTCAACAAAAAAAAGAAATTTATATCACAACACTAGATTGCAGCACGCTCATTATTTTGCATGAAGATGTTTGAAGAGTTGGTTAAACTAATATTAAGTTTACAGTTGTGGTTTTGAGAATCGAAACTCATTTTCGTAATTTTTGTAACTTTAAATGCATGCGACATGAATTTGTGAACAGGAAAAATTATTTTGATAATTCTGGTTTCAGTAGTCGCACACGATAATTTGGTTGAATTATCGAATGGACAAAGTATCGAATCAGGGCACGCGATACATACCGTCAGTGCCTAATCGAAAACGCTGCCTGTGCTTTGTTTATTTTTTCCATGACGTGTAGGTGGTTTTTCAGAGGTTAAAATTAACAATTTGTTTTGAGATGGGTAGACGTAAAATTACAATTAGGGACTGTGTAAATGACTACAAAGCGGATAAGTTTTATGTCAGTGATTCAGGGATTCTAATGTGCAGCATTTGTAATGTTAGACTGGAATGGGAAAAAAAAGATAACCTCGACAAGCACTGCCAGTCATCTGGACATAAAGGAAAAAAAAATCAATAGAATGTGATCCTGCATCTTCCAGCAAGCATCAAACCAGTTTGCTTGAGATAAATGAAAATGTAAAATAAGCAAAACAAGAAAAGGTTGAATTTGTCACTGAGACAGTCAAGACATTTCTCAAGGCAAACATCCCTTTGCACAAATTAGACCACACAGCAGTACGTGAATATTTTGCAAAGTAAGAAAGATTAATATTTTTATGTTTCAAAGCACTTTGTTTGTATTTTGTTAATATGAGATTTGTGAATTAAGAACTTCAATTCAATTGTATAAACTTGTACTAGTATTGGTCAATGAAGCACTTTAAATAAATTTACTAACTTCTTTTTCAGATATGTTAAAGGATCGGGTGACCTACCAAGCAGTCATGTTTTGCGACAAGATTATGTCCAAAAATGTGGCGACTATGAAAGACAGAAACTGTGTGAAGAATTTCAAGGTAAAGACATTGTTGTAGTTGTGGATGAAACAACAGACAGCCGTGGACGATGAGTGTTTGCCATTTTATTTAGAACTGTTAGTGGTGCAGCAACACAGAAAGTGGCTTTGGCAAGTCGTTCATTTCTTGACAAGGCCACAGGGACAACCTGCAGTCAAGCAGTAGTTGACACTCTTCAAAAGTATGGCATTGTGTACGAAAACATAGTTGGCCTAGTGTCTGATTCTGCACGCTACATGAATACATGCTTCTCTGCACTAAAAGTGTTGATAGGGGACCACTTAATACATTTTAAATGTTGGGCTCACAAAATAAGGTTGATTGGCAACGTTTTCATGATAGAACTCCCAGAGTTGAACCGACTTATTGTGAACCTCAAAATGACATTTCTTCATGGCAGAAAAATAAAGAATTCTTACTTGAACTTTCTAGTTTCAGAGTTTCCAGAGCTGCCACCTGTGTTGTTCCCTAAACCGGTCATCACTAGATGGAACTCATGGTTTAAATCTGTGTTGTATGTTAGCACCTATCTAGAAGCACTGACAGCATTTCTTTCTCAGTACGAAGAAAAAAATGCAAGTGCTGTATTGGTCAGTGAGACATTAACCACCCCAGACCTGCAGCTGGAGGTAAAAACACAAATAGTATTCATTTCCGATGTCTGCCAAGAACTTATAAATCTTATAGATACCTTTGAAGGTTTAGACTACCCATGTGCACATATCATTTGGGAAAGGCTTGACAGACTCAGTTTGTCGCTAGACAGACAAATGAAAGGATTTTTCCCAGAAGGAACAACTGCACTTTTGTCAGAGTGCAAAAATATAGCTAAGCAGGCAAAGATCACAGAGAAGATAAAGAATGCCTGTGCCAAAGCTCGCAGGAAACTTGAAGAGCACATGGGTGTGTGTGAAGCAAATAATGTTTATAAGGCAACAGGTGCTCTTTTTAATCCAGTGAAAGCTGGACAGTTGATTAAGGTATGTCAACAACATTTCTATCCATTGATATGATCATTTAAGTTGAATTTTAAATACATTTTAGTTAGATAAAGATAAGTAAGATAACTCACATTGTTACATGTTAATGAAGCAGCTGTGCATGCAAACCAAACACTGTTGTCACCATTCAAGTCTCTGGAAAAGGACAAATTTGTTGATGGATATTTAAATTTCCATCAGCAGTTAGTCAACCAACTCAAAGAAAATGTCCAAGTTGATGTTCTTCAAATTCTTCTGGCAATGCACTCAGAATTTGAAGAATTTTGCAATGCAGCAATGAAGTGTCTTTGGCTGCCAGTGAACAGTGTAGATGCCGAAAGGTTTTTTAGAAGCTACAACCTTGTCCTTACTGACAGGAGGACAAGATTGACGGAAAATAATCTGGAGACATGTGCACTGTTAAAATTTAATGATTGAAACTGTAGACTTGTCATAACTTATAAGTAGAGATGGTGATTTATAGCATTTAAAATAATAACATTTAGCATTTTTAATTTGAAATTTAGCATTTTGTAGCATTTTTAAAAACAAGATTTAGCCAATTTTCTCATTTTACATTACTGAAGAAAAGTATATTTTTAAAAAGCATTAAATAATACATATATTAATTATTAACAATCACAGAAATAAATATCTAGCACAACTACAAAGATAGCCTATCTTGGCAGGTTTCCAAACAACTTTTTAGCACTTATGAGTGCAATAAATTGAATACTTAAAATTACAATAAAAATTTTTAGCCGTGTTCATGGCCATAGTAGATGTAGAGTGCACAAATAATGTTATTGAAACTTGTTTATTCAAATTTTTTTTTTTTTCATTTTTTCAATTTTTGCCTTTTTTGGTTTTCGATCATGCCAGAAACCGTTGCTTGCCGTTTTACCGGCTTTTTTTGTCTTCATCCGATTTCTCGGTGAATCTTTTTTTTGCAGCCTGATGTCCCTCAGATTTAATTTGCTTTTCAAGTACATCTTTTTTTTTTCCACTCCAGACGGCGATTACAGAAATTGGGCATTAAAATATTCGTATCATTTTCGTAGAACTGTTCACTTTTGTATTCATTTATGCGATCGCGAATGGAAATTACGTTTCGTCCCATTTTTACCACGAGAAATAACAGTATACAACACATTCACGAGTATGCACGTATTTGTAAACACACCACCTTCCACAGACTACACAAGAACGCGGCTTTCACGTCAAATACAGCCAGAAAATGGGAATTGTTAGCGCGGCGAAGCAGAGATGTCGCAATATGGCGGCCTAAAAACTTGTACTCTGCAAGATGACGGACACTCTTCCAGCTAGTTGTTCTTTGCATTGTTTACAATTGCGAGGCACGGATGGCCATTTTTCATTCAATATTTACGAACAATAGTGTTGTGAAAGACGTGACAATAAGATACTTGTGCTGAATACGCCATAAAATGATGGTTTCTTTTGATACTGAACTGAAACGAAATACAATCTGTATATAAATTGTGTAGAGTGAAGACGAATCTAAATTTTTACCTTGATTTCGCATTTATCTCGGAATAGTCTATTTTATAGCGGAAAAAATATAATTTAGCATATTTTCGCATCTATTTCACGAAAACGAAAAATCACCATCCCTACTTATAAGTTATATAACGGTTCGTTATATACAAAAATAAAACAGTTCAACGCTGATTGCAAATTTTGATGTTTTTTATTTTATTTTTTTTTAAATATAATGCTGCACAGACGATTCCAAACACTTTCAAAAGAGGTTACTCATTCAGTCCACATACATCTGCCCGTCGAAAAACTGCTGGTAGCTCGCTTGATGAGAAATTACCTAAAATAATAGCGTAGATGAAGTCCTTCAGTAATGTTTTACTGCAAGTACACGAAGATGGTGCGACCTCGAAGAGGACCGCACCCAGCGAAAACGAATTCCGCCCCGAGCCAACTGCCGACGAAGGTGGCCGCAATTTCTAGTTAAGTTATATCCGAAACGAAAAAAAAGAAAATTAGGTTGATTTAATAATAGGCCTGGCTCCGACCACCAACGTAAAATTATCTATTAGTACATTACATTATAATTTAGCGAGAAGCCATCGAACGCGACCTACTCGTCCAGCGTTCGACAGACGACTGGTGAAATCCTGCCACACTCTCCTCCACACAGGGAGTAGACGTCACATGACCTCACCGACCAATCACACGCACTCTTCATTCACTCTACAGATATTAGCCAATCACAGAACAAGTTACAACACATGAAAAAATCTTTTACATACAGAACTCTGGACTTCCCCTAATCTGTCTCTTTTCAATTTCACCTCGAAATCGGGGACTCCCATTCTCGTTCTCTCTCCCACACCGTGAGACAGCAGTTATCACTCTGTTCCCATGCAGGGGGGAAATTACCGTCTTTATCTCGGTTGGCGGGGAAGCACTGTTCCTTTCTCACTCCCACTTACAGGCCTCTCATGCCTCTCTTTCTAACCATCACACCAGACACAGTCCCTTGTTCTAGAATCATTCCATACGTTAATGAACATTATAAACAGCAATTATAATACAAATTATTTTACAACATTAAAATCATTTAGAAATAACCTGAAAGAGTAGGCCTAAACTTGCAAAAATCTAGTACAGCGGCTCATTTGTGAATAATTACATAAAAATTACTAATGATAGAAAATGTCTAATAAAATAATAAATACCTTCTTAAAAACATAGCAAGTGAAAAATATCAACCCTAAAATATATAACAAACGGTAAAATATCATTAGAAAGACTTTTTAAGAAATATTTACATGCATAAAAATAGTTTAAAAGAAAAATTATTTAATTAAGAGGGCAGGGTTCTGCAACATTACATTTATAAGCTAAGATAAGTATTTCTGTAGGCATTAAAAACTTTATTAAGTAGCCGTTGTACATATGCTTTAATTATTTACAACAAAATCAACAAAAATAAATGTGAGTAAACAATTTTTTTAAATGCTACAAAGTGCTAAAAATCACAAAATGGAAAATGCTATAAAATGCTAAAAATCACATAATAGATGCTATGAATAAAATTTTTAAATGCTCTTTTCATACACCTTTAGTAATACCTACACCAGAATATTGCCTTATCTGGCCTTGAAAAACAATTGAATTTTTTAAGACCTTGAATTTAGAGAGCTTATTTGTAGGCCATTATGATAATTTCATTATTAGCTTTCATTTAATGAGAATTTACAATATTTTACAATTAATAAAAATAATATACATTCACATAAGTATGTTTTATTAATATTTAACATTTTTCATTATTGTCTCTAACAATACTCCAGAACAACAATTTTATAGAATCAGTGTTAGAAATGAGATTAGTCCTATTATCGGAATATCGGGTATTGAGTATCGGATCGGTAAATTTGGAAATATCGGAATCGGTATCGGTATCGGGATTTAAGATATTGGGACATCACTATTTAATATATCATTTTACCATAATCTTAATTTATAGGCTTCAGTAATTTACGTTACAAGTCCGTTGTTGCAAGCAACTGCCGCTTGGGAGCGCAACTGCCGAGGTGAGTGAAGTCACGCGCGACACTGCTGCAGTGGTTCACCGCAAGGACTAGAATCAAGGAGGATGAAACGACCTCTGGCTGGTACGACAAGAACGTGCAGGTCAGCTCCAAGAAGCATGAAAACGCAACAGAAGATAATGAAAACAGCTGCAATGCCCTTTACCATTAATACTTGATAATGGCAGCAACATTTACAAGCCTGTGCAAAGTGCGTGAATTTAACTTTGCCATGTGTACAAGTTGTACTGACAGATCTAAGTAATTCTTTTAGTACATGGTAGCGATGGTTAAATCACATAATTTTTACGCTGACTTGGTGTTTAACTACCTGTCTGGTAATGACTGGCTAGATTTTTTGAACAGCCCCAGTTAGTAAAAAAGTGAAGGTTTTACATAACCATAATGGGATGCGATTCCACGTTATTAATCACGTATTTGTTTAAAGTCGTAATTTGGGAAAGCCTTACTACGTGAGTTTGTTGCGACATTACGTATTTTATTAAACACATTTATTAGTGAAAATAATTCAAATAAAATTATAAAAAATACCAGAAAGAATCAATAAAGAATGTCAGAATACTGCTGGACCCAGTTTGTATGCGCTGCTGCATCCATTTAACTCTTTCGTACTGTGTGTTAGTACCGTACTGCAGTTTCTATGAACATAGTCATGGTTCCTGCTTATAAAGTAACTTGTGTTTATGGTAATAAATAGCTCACCTCCCTTATTAAACAACAGTATAAACTTTATATAAAGTTTTTTAGTATGATTCTGTTTAGGCTATCCACTGTGCAGTAATAAAATTTAGAAAGACTAAAAAATTATATGGAAGTATTTTATGGGACATTTTGAGTCTACATTTTCTTGATGGAATTATTTTTTTTTGTATATTTGCGGGAGTAGTCTTTATTCATATCCAGGAAGCTAATCAGATCATTTCTAAATATGTGTAATATCTTTAAAGGCACATCAAAAATTGTTTGCCTTAATCTGTAGTTTATACGGATTTTTAGCACATCCCTACTTAAGGTCTTGTGTAGTGAATGTAGTCCACGTTTTTCTCTGCTAATAATTTTAATTGGCCTTGCTCTTGGATCATGGGCGGTGTTAGGGTCGGCATTTGTTTCTACACAAAATAAAATGAGTCAATATTTTTTTAATTTTTGCCAGTTTGTTAAGATCATCCACGGATTCGGGGATGTCACTGTTCTTGCTCTGGAAGTGCAAGACGAGTTACACCATTGCCAAAAGTAAAGTGTATACAGTAAAACCTTTTTGTTGCGATCCCATTTATTGCGACCATCTCCTTATTACAACCCGATTTCGAGGAACCGTGAAAAAAATTGCCGAACATCCGAAGAAAATCGGACAGAAAATAAGTTTATTGTGGTAAGTAGCGTGTTACTGCGTTTCTCTTGCCGAGTGCTGTACTGCCGTAGGCAGCGCATATCTAAAAATTGATACCACTTCCTGTCGACCGCTGTCAGCGCTTGACAACCCCTATTCCACGTCCCCTTGCCGGCAGGGTGCAGATAAAGGTTTTTGTGGCAAGTGGCAACGTGTTTACTTTTAGCTTTTGGCGAGTGTCTAGTGTGGTACGCAGTTAAGGCAAAGCTACCTGCTGGATTTCTCTTGATTTTAATTACAATCGGTTGACAATGTTTGCTTAGTTTTTGAAGTCCGATTTGGTATATTTTCTGGCTTGAATTTGTGAACTATTGTTGATGACTTATGCAGGTTTTTTCTTTTTTTTTCTTTCGATTTTGTGTATTATGACTTAATAAATAAAATACCATTAAATATTAATTACTATTAATACAATGCAGAAAAAACCCTCCAGCCGCAGCATGTGAACATGGTAGTCAGCTCACCCTCTCCCCATACCGTGCGCTGCGGCAGATATCGGATGCTGCTTGTACTTGTTAACAATCACGTTATCTGCTTCATTTTAACGAGGAGAGTAAAAATATACTAAAACTGTCAGCAAATTGATAAAAGCTTTATGTGTCCGCAAAACAGGGCACAACACTGGCCCGCCAGTTGTTTTCATTCAAAACGTGGCTAAAGAATTTGCATGGATCAGGCTGAAAACATCCGACAATACGTGTAGGTTATAAGGAATCTTGTTATGAATTGAGATGTTTTTCGAGTAGATATACACAACTACCGACTGGATGCACGCCCGCCTCGACTTGTTTTAACTGCCGCAGCGAAGTTTATTTTGACAGCTCAAGTAATTATCTTTTCCTGTGGGTTGACAGAAAAAGGTCGCTTCACCCTGCATAAAAAAAAGGGCTACGCCACTTATTCCCCACGCAGGAAACACACTGGCTGCCGTCTATCTCCCCCGCATTTATCTTTCTTCTAACATTCCACGTCTCGCCTCTCGCGCGAGCAATAATGAAGCAACCACACATTAGGCAGTTTTATGCTTTGTTTGGTGACAGCAGCTTGATATTATTCGGTATATTCCTTTTCTTAGGACCCTTGCTATTAAAATACATTTATATTTAAGTTTGAAAGCTTGTAAATACCTTGCCAGAGATGACTGAACTCGAACTTGGTGTGAAAAGTTACATAATTTTACATACTTTTTTTTGGGCGTGTTTGGTTGGGGAGGGAGGGGTCCGAAAATATTTACAACGATCTTACCCCTCCCTCACCGCTTTAGTACTAGGGGTGTGCGAATACTCGAAATTGCAAATATTCGTGCGAATCGAATATTTGATTCGATTCACATTCGAAACCAAATTAAGTATTTGAAAATTTCAAATATTCGAAAGTTTTCGAATGTATTAAAATATTACTTTTGTTTGACAAAACGTGTGATACAATAATATGTCGAACCTAGAGAAATCATTTTCCGAGAGACTTAATGGAAGAAAAAAAAACTGTAAGCGGACCTTTACTTACATCAAATTTTAGGTTAGGTAAATGGGCATACTGAGAACAGTTAAAGCCAATGTAGCGTGAAAATTATCATAAATGCTTACGATTTTACTGCAAACTTTACGTGATGTGTAGCATAATTATTTTATTATATCCTGTTGCTAATACAAATCTAGAGAATTTTTTTTAACGATAGAAAAGTAAACACAGCGGCCATCATGGCTACAGCGTGTCCGCTTGTGGTTATGGCCACCAGAGCGGCCCATGGCCAGAGAATTGTGTTGCTAGAATTGCTCCAGCGCAATCGCTTTTTAAACTACCAAAAATTTTACGTAAATAGGTAATTAGATAAAATTAAAAAGACAAGATAAACAAAATTCCTTAAAAATTATTTTGCCTTGACACGTTTGATTCCAAAAGACTGAGAACGGAATATTGACCATGCTTACGAGCAGTTGTAAAAAACAACTCTTCGATATATTGATTGTTAATCGCTTGAATATTTACTGCGGAGAATAAACCTGATACTTCGAAGATCTGTTTACCTTCATAAACATTTTTTGCCGTTTTTAATTTTCAGAAGAAGTGAAGTTCTGGACGTAATTTTTTGATTCCTGCATTACGATATCCGTGTTTCCGCTGGTTTAAATTGAAAATACAACTGGTACAATGAATAACGACGACGAAGATGTTGATACTAATACCGCACTGACACGCAAAAGAAGTGTTATATGGTCTAATTTCTCATCAGAAGATAAGACATTTGCAAAATGCAAGTTATGTAAGAAGGACTATAAAACTCAACGAGGTAATTTCGAAATTAGTTCATAAGAGAGTGTTAGGATTGCATGATATGTGCATTTTTATTTCCCTTTGTCTCCTTTAATGAGTACAATTAAAACAGTCTTCAATCACACGTGATTTTTAGTACATATTTGTTGTTTGCATTTGGTAAAGTTTGAGAAGAATGCCTCGATGCTAATCTGTTCTAGTTATTTTAACTGATGATAGTACAATACGAAATGATTATGGAAACCCAACTTACAAAATGTGAATAATTGTCTTGCACCCTGAACCCAATAATTAACTTAACTTTTAATGAATTTTACGTTTACAAATGATATAACTCTGGTTTTCATGTAATTAAAATTTGAATGTGCTGACAATGTAATGTATATAATGTAAGTAAAAACATTATATTTTGTCATTAGGTACTACAACACCTCTTATAAACCACATCAAGTCCACCCACCCCATTGAATGGAAGACCTACTGTTCTGAAATGGCCAGCCTGCAACAGCAGGCTCCTCCTGTCAAGATCAGCAAAACTTCTCAGCTCAGTATTGATGCTGCTTTCAATAAGCAGTACAAGTGGGCAACCAACCACAGTCCAGCACAGAAAATTACAAAGCAGATTGCAAGAATGCTTGCAACAGATCTTTTACCGTACAGTTTTGTAGAAGGAGATGGCTTCAGAAATTTGATGAAGGAAGTAGCTCCTCAGTATCAAATTCCTGCTAGAACAACATTTTCCACCAACTATGTAACAAAATTGCAGCAAGAGGTAAGGTCTCAACTGAAAGCTGAATTTGTGCATGACATGACAAGTATGTCCAGTTTGTCACTTACAACTGATGCTTGGACATCCAAGGCTGGAGACAGTTATGTAAGCATCACTGCCCATTACCTCACTTCAGATTTTTCATACAAATCATTCCTGATGGACATAATCAACATGAACACATCACACACAGGTCAGAAAATTGCTGAAGAGTTGAGTTTGTCAGTGAATTCCTGGGGAATAACCGTAACAGAAACAACTATTCCAATATACTGTGTGACAGATAACAGAGCCAAATTCCAGCTTGCTTCACGACTTCTGTTTGGGAATAAAGCCCGTGTTTGCTTTGCACACTCTCTACAGTTGTCTATAGATCACACCTACCGCGAATGTCATGGAGCATCAAATCTCTTGGCAAAAGCAAGACAGGTGGTTGGTCATTATCGACGCAGCAGCAAAGCCAGGGAAAGCCTTCACAGCCAGATGGAACAAATGGGTCAACCTGTTTTGGAAATGATACAACATGTTGACACTAGGTGGTCATCAGATTATTCTATGTTAGAGAGGCTTTCAAATAAAAGCACCACTGGTTGCAGACCAAATAAACACTGATAGCACAGAAATGTTAACTAGCTCGGAATGGAAGCAGATGGCTGGAATAGTGGCCATTCTTAAGCCTCTTGCTGATGCCACTCGAGAAATAAGTGGCAATTTATATCCAACATCTTCCATGGTTATTCCTATGTTAAAATGTCTGCACAGTCACCTTAATGATTACATCGATAAAAAGGCTGATGGAGTTATTTTTGCGAAATGTCTTTCAAAACATCTTTTGGCACAATTTCCAAATTACATAGAAGACAAAGTATTTCTCGTAGCAATGATTGTTGACCCTAGGTACAAAGATGCATTTGTTAGCAAGATTGTTGCACAAGCCACACTCAAAGAGCACATCAAACACATTGCAAAATGTGAACAACATACTACACACAATCAGAAGTTGGGTGACCCCACCACCTCCACCAGTACATCAGGACTTTGGTCAGCACTTGACAAACTTCCCAACGAAGATTTACAAGACAGTGACTGTGCTCAAGAAATACAAACATATTTGGCAGAGAAACGTATACGTGACCCGTGTAAAAGGTGAGAAAACTTTGGTAAAACAAAGTTTCCAAACATAGCGAATGTTGCTTTGATGTACCTGAGTATACCTGCAACTCAGGTTGCTTCAGAACGTTGTTTTTCTGCTTCTGGGAACATTGTCACTTCCAAGAGGCAATGCCTGGATCCAGAACATGTGAAGGAATTGGTCTTTTTGCACTGCAATTTACATAATGTTGATGGCAAGGTGTAGGCTAGGCTTTTGATAAAGACATTTCTATATCACTGTGTTTTATTACTAAACCATTAGAAGAGACATAAAAATATACATGTTACTTGAGTAATAAAAATGTATATAAAGCTAAAGAACATTACTCTTTAAAAAAATAATATATAATATGACAAATTTTGAATAATTATTCAGATTTATACCTAGAACTTAATTATAAAATATTCACAAATTATTCGCTATTCGCAAATATTTGCAATTATTTGATTCACATTGAATAAGTCACATTCGCACAGCCTTATTTAGTACCCCATTCACAATAGCCAAATTTTACGGGAGAAGGGAGGGTGAAAAGAGCATTTTCTCACTGAAGGTTTTTCAAAGGGGAGCGAAGTTGGGGTGTTATAAGGGAGGACACTAGATGGTTTGTGTGTCTGGGAGGGATGAGCTAGCCTTGAAGAATGTCACCGTGGGGAGGGAAGGGTGAGCTTATGCGTCATGAAACCGTTGCCGCCAGCCAGCCGGGCGAGCTTAGTGTGCACCCACTCGCGTTGCAGAACCTACCGCTGCCATATTTTTAAAGGAAATGTTCCATTATTTTTCTGTTATTCTTACATGAACATTATTGGAAGTATTAAAGCCGACACAAAAATACGCTGTGTGTTAAAATTAACAGATTTTAATGATCTTTCATTTCTTTTTCTTTTTTTCTGATGTTCACATTTTGGTCAAAATGTACAATTTTTTGACAGTTCCCGAGAATGTATTCGTAAAATCACTGCTTCGTTAAATCCGGGGTTCATGACATCGGGGTTCTAGTGTATTTAACTACGGCAAGCAGAAAACATGCATGTAAACTAACCAGTAAAAATAAACTGTATTTTGACATATTTTCTTTAGAGGTGGCCTGTAGGGCGACGGACTTGTCATGAAGGTTGAAGTGGGTTTAAAGCAAAGCCGTCTAGCATTGTGAGTGACAGCATCCTGCCATTGTACAGCTAGTTTCTTAGCGAGTAGCAGTTTGTGTGTGTGTGTGGGGAAGCTGAAAATTTCGGAAAACATCTATTACGAACCCCCTCTATTATGACCCTATTCCTGGGAACCGTGAGGGGTCGTTTCAGAGAGGTATGACTGTATTTTTTATTCGATAATTTCTTCAACTTGACCAATATTTTAAGACTTGATATTAAAGAAATTTAAATGCTTTTAGTAAAGACTCTTAAATGCTAATATTAGTATTCACACAAATCTGTAATGAAATTTTCCTCCCTTTTCCCCAATCAAAATTTTGAATTTACCTTTTTTATTACACAAATTTACCTATTTTGCAATATCTGGAAAGAACAAAAAAATCCATCCTCCACCATTCCCATAGTTGGCCTGGATCTCTCTCTACTTTAAACCTTGCATACACCATTTTATAGTGGGTATGAATATGAACCATCTGAAAAAATGCTTTGAAGTCTGAGAGATCGCAGACTGACGAACATTCACCCCTAAAATTACCATCACTGGATAATTTCTATGACCTTTTCCAGGAATTTAAGTAAACTCTCTAGCTTTTCCCAACTGATTCCAACTTTCCTGACTTGTCCCTGATTTTCCAGAATTTGGATATCCTGTAACAGTGTCAGACACCTTTAATACATGTTGAGTGGTTTGTAAATGACATGTTGACACCCGGAGCTATACACACTGACTAGTGTCCATCTCAACCTTCAATAAAAATAATAATAATAAAAGATTCCTGTGCAGTCGCTTAGCTCACCAAGTTTGTGAATCGTCTCGCTCAGTTCCTCCATGAACTTTCTCATGTGCTGAACGGCACCGGTGATGGACGATCGCACGCACTCCGCCTCTGTCTCAATCAGGGCGTGCTGCAAGACATTCCCAAGCTCAATCACAACTCGACCAGGCAAAGTACTGTGCATCAAGCACTCACTGCTAGCACATGCTCTCTTCCACAGATCTACTGAAGTTATACTGCCGGCCAGCCACTACTCATTCTTACACCAGGATAGCTGAATTGCATTAAAAAATTTAAAAATACAGTGATTATTACAAAGCATGTATGTACATGGTATGGCAATAACAAACCCAAGTATGTATAATGGCATGTTGGAACTATGATACAAGGTATGTAAATATTACTATTTTAGACCTTCAGACCTAATAATATTTAGTAGTTTTGGAAGTTAAGATTAATATAATGGAATTTCTTTCTGGCATACAAGCAAGTAGGCTAGAGACCAATACCTGACAGCTTTATTCTTATAAATAGAGGTTATAATGCAAAAAATAACCTAGGGGCAGCAGCCTTCAGTTGAATAGTATCTTATTATAATAAAATAATAATAGTTCACTTCTACTAAGGAATATGAAGCACATGATATTTATTTTAAACATAAATTTAAATAGGTAAATATTAAAAGATTTCCATAAAGAAATTTATTTTAATTCTCATGGTGTTGGCACAATATATTTTAAACAACCTCAATGTCCACACTGGGCATACTTTCCTACACGTGACAACAATTCCAAGTTTCAAGAAGAAATATTTTAAAATATTTTACAGTAGAACCTCGATGATACGTTCCCGTTTCTTACATTTTCCCGTGTCATACGCCGATTAATTTTGGTCCCGCCAAAAGTACTATATTTACAATGGTTTACTTTCCCGTAACATACACTTATAAAATTATTAATTTCCCGTTTCATACGTTTTTATGAAACGGAAAAGTCCTAAAATTCTCAAATTTTTTGTTATATTCCTCCTGATAAACTACGTTTTAATGCTTTTATTTTGAAAAATGTTCATTGTTTACCTTTGCAAACGTAAGAAAATAACTTTATCGCACCATAGATATAGATAGTATCAGGAAGACTGTTCACTTCGCTAGTAGCATCTATGGCCAGCACCAAGCGAGACTAGTGGCGCAAACTAGCAATGATTATGAAAATGGTGCACGCGCTTTACCAAGGCACGGATCTCATATTTTGTGCATTCATTAATCTTTGAACTGAATATAACCTTTTGTTATTGTTTTCTTACGATTGGATTGTTTTGTATTTTACGTTTCTCAAGTTAAGATTTTATTGAAAATCATTCTGTCGCATAAAGTTGTTTGTAAAATGAAACCAACAGGCAAAAATTTCTGATTTTCTTTTTACAATAGCGTAATTTTTTTTATTTCTAATTTAGGCTTGGTGACTTTTCTCCCCCTCCAAGAAAGGACTTCGTAACATTTTGTAAGCCCACTGTTTCTCATGTCAGCTTTACTTGATTATGGACTGTATTTTACATTTCTGGTGGTTTTATTATATGTATATATACTGATGAAAGCATATCTTTCATTAATATAATGCATTTATTTACACATTATGTATTTAAGTTTAATCTGACATTGTGCTGGTATGCTAGATTGAAAAAAAAAAAAAAAATTATTATTGCCATTCCCTTTTCATACACTTTCCCGCATCAAACACCATTTTTGTGCCCTCCGTTGAAAAGTGTATGACAGGGGTTCTACTGTAGTTGCATGGTATTAGTCTCTATCCTACATATTTGATTCAAGCTTCATTCTTCTAGTTCAATATGGCATACCAATGTAGTGGAATATCCACCAATACACGTATGTTTTGGAAGTTTAGTGAAAATAGCTCATTGCATTGTCTTCAAATAAACGGTCTCAGTGTGAGAAGGTAAGTCAAGGACTTGAAAGACTGTTTGGCAAAACTATACATATTTTGTCTCTGAGAAAAGTGGGTTGAGCAAGGGCAGTGGCAAAATGAGGGGGAGGGGGGGGGGAAATCCTTATAGCACACATGTTAAACAATATCAACCTTCTTAATGACTTGTCTTCAAACAAAGATAAAGTCTCTGTCAGGGAACGTTAACTACAGTTAAGTTGGCAGCCATGCAAAACCACCCAACACTTCATATTCCCAGTTAATTTTTTTTTTTTTTTACTAAAATTCCATTACCTCAGTATGATAGATTCTAGGTCAAAGTAGAGGGGAGTAAGATAGTGTGTATGAGAAGGAAAATAAGAAGACATGGAAGTGTATGAGAGAAGAGAGAAAAAGTAAAGAGGTAGAGAGTAAGGGTAGAGGGTATGTATAGTGAGTAGATGCAGAGAGGGTGAGAGTAGAAGGGTACATTGAGGGTAGAGGATTAGTGAGTAAGGTGAGGCAGGTACAGTGAGGGTAGAGGGGTAGAGAGTGGGGAAAAGAGTAAGATGAGGGTAGAGACACCCACCTTGTGGCTCTTGTGGCGGCCGTAGTCCTTGCAGATGAAGCACATGAGCGCGCTGGCCTGGCAGTCGTCCTCCAGGCAGGTGAACTCTGCCACGTGGGACGGGTGTGAGGGACAACGGGGCTTCTCGCGTGGCTTGTCCGACAACGGAACGCGTCGGTGCCGTGCCAGCGTGCGTGTGGCGTGTGTGAGTGCCGCGCACTCCTCGCACAGGTGAGAGCCGCACACCGTGCAGTACACCACCGCCACGTGCTGCTCATCCTCATCGCAGCGCACCGCCAGCTGCACACACGAGCACGTACCATAGTCGCAGTGCACGTTTAGAGTGAACTAATGTTGGGGAGAAGCACCGGGTTTGAATAATCTCTTGTAAAACTTAATTACACAAAGAAACCACAAAATCTCATTCAAAAGCAGAGAATTAATCATTTACATTTGTACTGTGTGTCTACACACAAAGTCTTGAACTTTAATTAACTTTCATTCTCTCCTCTTGTATTGTGTAATATAAAAATTCTGTTTCTGAAAAATAAAAAAAGATGGATATTTGTTTCAAAAATTCATGAAATTTCTCTTCTCCATACATATTACAGTATTTTGTGTCATTTGAAGTGCCTGAAAGTTATATCTTCACTTTCAGTCCAAAACATTCAGTTGTGCAAGAGGAAGCGAGGAATAAAATTAATTTGTTTCTTCAAGAATCGATGCATAAATTTTTTATTCCAACTGATTTTTCCCACTACTCATGATCACTTACATCATCAAAGTTCATGTGTGATCATGACAGACTGGTTTGATCCTGGTTCAACCACATTTTCTGTTGCAACATTGTGTTTGAGCTGAGCAAAGATCATTGGGAACCTCAGGATAAACCAACCAAACTGGCAAACTGGCAGTTTAAAACTATGATCCCAGATCAACATAGTACAAGCTGACATGGCATGAATATGTTCAGACTTTATGTAGTTTATTATTGCAATTAGGTGAAATTGTAAGAAAAAGTTTTCAAAAATTCAGATCATATAAAGTATGCGTATGAAAAATGTTGCTTTTTTAGAATTACAAACACTTCTCACATGAAATATCGATATTGTGTTTGAAATTAAGTTTATAAAGTTTAATGCTGTAGTAAGGATTTAATTCACCAGAATTACTTTTCATAATAATGAGATGTTTTCAACAACCTATTCATATTTCAGACAGTTTTATTTTATAACAGCTTTAAATTACCAGTAATTGTGTTTTTTTAGTCATTCCAAACAATCAGCTACAAAATGAGCTGCTAGCTCGTGGAAATCGTATAAACCATATACTTTCTATGTCACAATCAATTGTAAATTCTTCAAATAATTGGAAAAGTATGGAATACAGTTCATGTGAGTAAATATTGTGTAGCCCCAGCACCTGTTAGTGCGATGTTTAGAGGAATAGAATGATGCCTAGATCTTTATTGGGCCAAGATCATCGAAATGCAGATTAAAGAGCAGACTGATGCAACTGGCCATCAATTCAGTTCAATTTTCACAATATCCCTGAGAGACAACCTGGCAAGACAGTTGCAAAGCAAATTATTAGTTTCATATCTGGAGGATTATTCAGCCCAGCCATTCTAGATTCACTTTAAATCACAAATTGCTCTTTACAATAAAGATACTGCATTAGTTTGTTTTTTAACAGAGCAAATTGCCTGCTGTTTATTTGAAGAAAAAACCAACAACTGAAACCAGTATTGTTGAACCGATAATTAAACCAAGATCCCAGATGTGAGGGAATTACCTGTTCGTCCCTTCTCAATTAGAGCAGAGTGTAGACATGCACATATTTAATAAATTAATAGTTTGAGATTTTATTCTTCTTCAAATTATAATGTATGTGATACTAATTTCTTAAATAGGAATGCATTAAGTACTTAACCACAATGTTGGCTCAAACACTGAAAATTTGGCATTAAAATCACATGAATATGTGAATGTAATATGTCAACAAACTAATTTGCATTTTTTCATCCGAATGGAATACCACGAAAATAAAATTAAATAAATTATTGATATTTGAAAGAAAAAAATTTACTACAGAGATTAAAAGACAGTTCATCAACACAACGTGTCTACAAATACCTGTTGAACTAATTTCAGGACTTTTGCATTTTTTAAAATATTGTTATGATTTACCGCGGGTTCGTAAAGGATAGCCCAACTAAAGATTTTTATCACACTACACAGTTTTATTGATGGCCACTACTTATGTCACTTACAATTAATCTTCTAAAATGGCAAATAATCAATTGCACTTAAAAAAAATAATGTTGCTTCCCCAGTCACTCGTTATCACACACCGCACACCTCGCTGGGCCGCACCTCTGGCGTAACTCTTGCTGCAGCACCCCTCGTGGATCTCAGCCACAGGACTCCGCCACGACACTCCGCCGCCGCTGACACACTTGCCTTCGCCGAAGATCCGCTCGACGCCTCGCTCGGAACTCAGCTCGGGACTCCGCCGCGCCCGCGACAATATCGCCCGGAACTGAACTCTCTGCCCTGGAACCTTCATCCAGGGACTTTGCCGCTTTATCCCCAGGAAACTCCACCGCGGGAAAACTCCCGACTCCACTGAACTGACTCACTCCCTGCCCTGGAACCTTCGTCCAAGGACTTCGCCACTCTGCCGCACCCGCGGCACTATCGCCCCAGAAACTCCGCCACGGGAAAAATCCTGGCTGAACTACGACTGTCCTGAGGCCGGCGTCCTCATCTTATATATCAGAGACGCCATTTCTACAATGCACGAGCGCGGCCGGGGCCTGTTGCGTCATTCCGCGCCGACCCGACGGCAGAAATCTGTCGAAACACGTGTCGGCAGCTGCCAGGTGGCGCGCGGGACTACGCAGCTGTGAGGTGTAAGGTGTCTATCAGCGCTGTGCGGGGAGCGGTGGGCTGGAGGGAGGGGAAGCGGCACTCCTTGTAATCTACCACGCGTCTCTTGTTGCGGCGGCCACATGTGATGTCAGCCAGCTGTGCACCTGCACGTGTCGCAGCCTTGCTCACGTTATTAACATTATAAATATCAACTATTTTTTATTTGCATGAAAGTGCTATGTTTATTTTTTAAACATAACAAACCTTTTCAGAGATATTTCCACATGAATGAACAAACAGTATCCAAATATTTATATTTACTGTGCAACTATAAACCGAAGTAAGGTACCAAGAAAGTGCAAGTTCGCAAAAAACTGCTGGAAATCAAAGTTTCATTACTTCCAGCACTATTACCATTAATTTAGAGACCTTCACTTCCGTTACTTTATGGTTTTCATGTGTTTCCTGAAGCATAGGCACCCTGTAACATATACCTCACACCAAAGAGAGGCCTACCTGCCGCTCCCTCTCCAGCAGCTCTGAGGTGAAGAAGAGAGTTGACTTCTCAGTCGTGTACTGCAGCCTCTCCAGCAACTCGAGGAGGGCAAAGTTCTTCTTCAGACCCCAGACCCCGGAGTTTCCTGCACACCCAGCACATCATGAAAACCTGGCACGCAACATCCTTAACCTTTTGCATGATTCCTTGCACGCAAACAGTATAGTCCTCATCAGCCGTGACCACAAACACGACAAGGGTCCTCAGCACACTCTATCTGGCAAGACCAGAGTCAGTACCCCGCTGTGACCTTGAACGGTGTGTCGCCTCAAAGCTCGTCTCAATGCCATGTTGGTTACGTCATTTTTATTAAATTTATAACAATAACACTCTTTTATTTCATGATTTGTCACAAAATTTGTCACTAAATATTTACCAAGTGATTACTAATAGCGAAAATAAAGGTGCACAAGTGTTCATTATAATGATTACTTAAGTAGATCACAAAATTTTGGATAAAACAAAACATGCAAAAGCACTATGAAGGTAAATTTACAGGACTATTCCCTAACATAATACTTGTGACACAGAAATGAAATAATTAAACAATGCATGAAGGGCCATCCTTAACCCTGCAGAGGTCGCGCGCGCTCAAACTCCACATATATATTTGTTTTCGATTTTCTTTTGTTATCTGCATGTTGCGGCGTCAGCCATTGGCTACCCTCCCCTACCGGGAGGGGTGGTAGAATGTGCTAGTCAGTGCGTTCTTAGCTATCGCAAGGAGCGGTCACGTGTCATGTGCAGAGTCTGAGTCCGCGCACGTACGTGCGTGTAATGTGACTGGTGGCGTCTGAGTCCACGCGCGAGCATTTGTGAGACTTGAATATTACTTTGTTGTTGAAAAATGGAGGACCCAGATTTTGAAGTAGAAGGTAGTGATGACAGCTGGGAAGATGTTCTCCAGGTAAGTCCCCATACTACAGACACGGAGCAATCAGATTGTGAAGATGATTTTCCAAGACAAGCTGCTTATCGTGGAAGAGATGGCAACACACAGTGGTACGACCGCCCAGTAAGAAGAGGTCGAACCTGCCAACAAGGGTGTCACAACATTGTGAGACATCTTCCAGGTGCTTTGGGTGATGCAAGATTTTGAGTTACTTATGAGGAAGTGTTTGATTTATATTTTACCAAGAACATGTTGGATGACATAGTGAAGTTTACAAATTTGTATATGGAGTGTTTACAGGGCAGTTATTCTAGAGAAAGTGAAAAACACACAACAAATATTCATAAAGTAAAAGCTTACTTGGGTTTACTCTTCCTTGGGGGTGTAATGAAAGCCTCACATACAAATCTCAATGACCTCTGCTGATGGAACTGGCATTGAATACTTTTGTTTGGCTATGAGTGTATCGAGATTCAAATTTCTGCTCAGAGCCTTGCGATTCGATAATAAATCAACCAGAAATGAAAGACTCGAAACTGACAAACTTGCTGCTGTCCGAACCATACTTGACAGATTTGTTGACAACTGTAAGAGACACTATTCACCATCAGAGTTTGTCACAGTTGATGAAATGCTGGAGGCCTTTCGTGGTCGCTGCCGATTTAGGCAGTATATACCTTCTAAACCTGTCAAGTATGGTATTAAAATTTTTGCATTAGTCGATGCCAAAATTACATATACAAAAAATTTAGAAATATACTGTGGCAACCAACCTGAAGGTCCTTATGCACAATCAAACTCAGGGTATGATATTGTGAAGAGAATGGTAGCGCCCATAGCAAAGAGTGGACGAAATGTGACTTGTGACAACTGGTTCACATCTGTGCCCCTAGCCATGGATTTACTAAAGAATACAAACTTGACACTAGTAGGGACAATCAAGAAAAATAAAAGAGAGCTACCACCGATAACAGTCTATGCGAAGGATAGACCAATAGGGTCCAGTCTTTTTGCTTTCAACAGAGACATTACGTTGGTGTCATACAAACCAAAAAAAAAAAAAATGTACTACTCATACCTACAATGCATGCTAGTGACGATATGGATGATGTATCTGACAAACCTGTAATAGTCACATTTTATAATTCAACAAAATCGGGAGTTGATACTGTTGATCAAATGAAATCTCTTTACAATGTAGCAAGGATAACACGACGCTGGACTTCGGTAACTTTCTTTGCATTAATGCAAAGTAATTACTAAACATTGCAGGAATAAACTCCTACATGATTCAGTGCACAAATCTTCGAGGAAAGACTTCTTGAAGTCATTATCCAAAGCTCTTCTAAAAGACCACCTACATACGAGGCTTGTATGTAAAAGTCTTCCTCAGACTATAAGTCTTCGCTTGAAGGAAGTGTTGAATGCTCCACGACAAGAGACACCTGTGAAAACCCTGAACAAAGGCGTGGGAGGTGTAAACTTTGTGACCGAACAAAAAATCGGCCAATGAAGTACATGTGTCACAATGCTGCGTGTCAGAAATGTGTGTCTCTTGAGCATGTAGGATCTGTAAATTGCCCAGATTGCTCGAATAGTGTGTCTTGCACATAAAATGGCATCGATTACAAATTCTGTGCAAATAATAGAGTTTCATGTGTTCTTTTTGTTGCATAAATTATATTATTGTTTTGCTTATTATTATAGGTATACAGATGCAGTAAGTTTGTGACCAAGATAAACGTGGTGAATCAAACTATTTTAGAAAGTTGTGCTTAGGCCTAAATTGGTAACTGGTCTTTAAAATTCATGACGACAACTTTTTTTGCACTAAAGCAGATTTACTTAGTGTTTTTGCTTCCTGATGATGTTTTATGCTAAAGTGGTAGAATATCAAGAAATGATTATTGGTAATTTCGAGAGAAATGTAGTAGGTAATGAAAAACTATTTTAGAAAGTTATGCTCAGATGCCAATTTGTTACTGGCATTGTAATAGGTAATCATGTTGACAAATTCTTTGCACTACTAACTAAAACATTTTTACTTACTTTTGCTTCCTGAATATGTTTTATTGCTAAGTGGTGAAATATCAGATAAATATTTATACAAAATTTCAAGAGAAATATAGTCATGGAAAACTATATTAGAAAATTGTTTTCAGATGTTAATTTTTAACTAGAATCGTAATAATCATGCTGACTCATTGTTTCACTACTAAAGTAGGTTTACTTTGTGTTTTTGTTTTCTTATGTTTTATGACAAAGGGGTACATTAGCGAAGAGATGTTTATAAAACTGTTGCTTTAATATTTTATTATTTTTTTAAGCTATTAGTAAAATCAAACTATAACTTCTATTGATTTTTTTTCCTTTCATTTTAGCTAACATGAAACAAAAAATTGTCAAGAATATGTGTGTAACACAGTTGCGGAGTCCTACTCCGCGCGCAACCATTAATGTTAATTTTTGCGCACGACCTCCGCAGGGTTAAGACTCTGCGTGTAACTTTGGGATGTAAATCCATATCAAACATATGAAACCTTAAACCAATGAGCTAAAGTATCACTAAGCCATTAGGTAGTCAAACTACTCATCATGAATGCAGCAATGATCTTGAACTAACGAGGTAACAATGTGTGTTTCAAAGGTAGCTCTAAAACAGTCCAGAATCACACTAATGGTCTTACCATGCACCAAACTAACAGGGTTACATCTCACCCGTTCACGCACACAGGCTCAAGACAACCAAAATGTCATAAACCCGCAGCCCAGCCTGATGCGCTAGCGTACACCACTAGCAATTACCTCTAAATTCTTTGTATATGTTCAAACCTTTGCACATTAATAAAAATTAAGGAGTTTTAAATGAGGCTTTTTTAAATTATGATCATTTCATTAATACAGTTTCAGAAAAATGTTGAAGACCAGTCCTAAACAACAGTTTAAGTGCTGTGGGTCTTAAATTATTTTCTATCATGCCATTCTGTTAATTCTCCTTAAATATGCATAAAAAATGGAATTTTTTTGTATATTTGGAGTTAATGTATTTGTAATGGTTCAATAGTTACAGATTTTTAAAGGTTTTATAAAATGACCTAATTTTAAGTAATTCTTTAACATAAAAAATTCATAGTGAAAAAAATGGGTTAAGATATGGATATGATTTTGTTTCACCAAAGTGTAAATACCAAGAAGAATTTAATGCAAATATTGAAAAAAAAATTATACACATAAAAATTTGTTGCTTTATCTTTTTGAAGTTAGGTCTAAAAATGTGTAATTTGGTTATTATTTTTTTAGTAACCTTTGAAAGTTCCTGTTTTTAATTTATGTTAATACCTTCTTAATCTATTTGAAAAGTAGAAGATTTTGGTATCAATGGAACCAATGTAGCTAAAATGATTAAGAAGTTACAGAGCTTTTTAAGTTTTATTTAATGACAAGGAATTCCAAAAGCCTTTGATTAAAAAATCATAGTTTCAAAATGGGTTAAGATACAGGCATGAGTTTGTTACACCAAAGCAAATATACCAAGGGAAAATGTATGCGAGCCTTGGAAAAAAATTTAAAAAATTATCAACTTAAAAAACACGAAGAAGAAAAAACAAAGAAAAAATTTAATTTCTGTTGTAATTTTATAGTTACCATGATGATGGCAACACACTTGTCCTTAGGTTGGCAACATATGTTCTCTTTTATGTGATGTAAAGTAGGGTGTAAGCTGGCACACCTGCTTATACAGTTCCCACCATTCAGTTGTTTTTTTCATTATTTGGAGGTTATGTTGGTTTAACAGAGTTGGAGACAAAAAGTTCATTATGGGGGAAAAGTCCGTGACCAGAGCGACCAAATGACAAATTATTGGTTTACTAAAGGTTGGAATAACGCAAGACCAATTGCAGAAGTTTTGCAAGTGTTAAAGACTTGTGCGGAACAAACAATTAAGCGATACAAAGAGTTTGGAACAGTTGTTGACAGGCCAAGGTCAGGCTGCCCGAGGAAAACATTACCTAGACAAGACCGTAAGTTATTGCAACTGTGTAGAAAAAGACAGAAATGCTAGTTGTAATGATCTTATGAGAAATACAAGGGCCTCCTGTGACAATGTTGCTATAAAAGATCGCACTGTATACAACAGATTAAATGAGGCAGGCCTAAGATCATTTTTTGCAATCAAGAAACCACTTCTCAATGACTGTCACAAAAGGAAGCGAAGCGAGTTTTGTAGACAGTGTTTGGGATAGTGCAAAGACGCTTGGGAGAGAGTAATGTTTTCTGGTGAATGCCGTTTTGAACTATTCCCCCGACGTAAGGTTCGGGTTCGCAGAACAAAAACTGAAAAATTTCTGCCAGCTTGTGTTTCCCCAGCAGTGCAAAGCGGAGGTGATGTAATCATGATCTGGGGATGCATCACCTCAGAGGGTTCTGGGAGTGGTAAGGTGGTGAAAGGTACAATGAATGGTACCAGATACTGTCAAGCTATAGAGGAAGAGATGATTCCTTCAACACAGAGGCTACTGGGTGAAAATTTCATTTATCAGCAGGATAATGCCCCATGCCACGGATCCATGCAAACTAACCGATGCACAGTGTGATATTTTTATAATCTGGCTGGCCAAAAGTAATTTTTTTTTGCCTGCATATTCCAACAAACCAGTTGCTTTTTTTTTTAATGTACACAAACCATACTTCCACGTTGTATAATTTTGCTAAGTCGCGTCGAACAATAGAAAAAAAGGTCAAAACGGCAGACTACCCGAGTTTCGCAGATCTGGTTTACCGAGCGACTCCTTCATTCGGACTACCCGAGTTTCGCAGATCGGGTTTATCGAGCGTCTCCGTCATTCGTCTGAGTTTGCTAGATGACTATGGTCGTGTCTCTACTGCTAGCAGTGAAAGTGTATTGGATAATTGTTTTTGTGAGTTTGGAGGTAAGTATGTAAACATTCTTTTTATTTTCTACGTTATTAAATTCAACCGTGAACAACATTAGAATAGATATTGTTTAAATATCACTAAAGAAATTTGTAAGTTAGCTTGTACTTGAGTTTTAGTATATTATATCTCATTATACAGGCATTGTAATGTATTATTTGGAAAGAGTTACACATCTGTTTGCGAATGATTGCGATGTTCATTTTTTTTCAGAATGACTTTATATATTTTCGTCAAAAATTTTTTGACGTTTGGTTTGCTAACGCAAAAGAAACCAGGAAGGACGCTTTATTATGCCATATATGGCAAGAGCTAGGTGACCCGTCTTTTATGGAAGATATTTTAAAGACTTTGAAAGTTAGTACTCAAAGTGTTCGTCAAAAAATTGAACAAAAGTGGTTAAAGTCCGGAAGACATTGGGAACGTTTCTTGAACGCAAATTCATTGTAGTTGGAAGAAAATATATCACTTCCTGACGTTGTCACTATCGCTATTGAAGATGTCACACATCCTTCAACGAATAATCGGACCGGAAGACCACGAAAAGACTTTGAAAGCTCCAGCAAAAGAACAAAAAGAAGGTGAATCAAACACGTTCTTGAAACATCGAGTCAGGAAGAAATATTGATGGTAACAGAAGCTCAACATCGAGGAGAACAAAAAAGAGATTCAGCAGCTATTGTTAAAGAGCACTGTCTCTCATCGCCTAAAAGAGGTAATTCCATAAAGAAATCATGTAAATGTTTTGAAAGCTCTAGAAATGTTGGCATATCAGAAGATCAAGCTCTATCATTAATAGTCGATGCAAATTTGACAACACATCAATATTATGTAATACGCCAGCAAGCAAAACATATTGCCAGCAAGCTGTATCCACCAAACACCTATCCCTCACTTAGCACGTCTTCTGATTGCACGGATTCATTTAGCCCGATGTTAATTTTACTGCCCCAGTCTTGAATAGCACGTCTGTAAATTTCAGTTAGTGCGAAATCTCCACTGGCAAAAAAAAAACGTCGGGCACAACACCACGAAGTCTGTTTCAACTTTTGTAAAAAGTGTCATCTGTTTTGTAAAAACAGATGTGGCATGGGATACAGTTAACCAAACAAGGGGTCAAGAGATGCACGCGCAGGTCTGACTATGCTATTGGCTTTTGTACAAACATCAGCTGTGGCAAGTTAAATTGCAGCTATGGAGTGTAAAGGACCAAATATTTTTACGTCCGCCCGCATGCTGCCGTGCCGTACCCTTGTCGCCTGGCCACAGACCAGGCCGTGAACTCAGTCTAGTCAGTGGCAAGGAATTCACACAAACAAAAGCAACGTCTGCCCATTCAGCTGCCGGTAACTGTACGTACTTGATCTCTCATAATGCATCTTGTTCAAGTATTTGAGACTAAACTAGAAGTATTAAAGCGCGCAGATTGACATGAAAGCCACGCTTATGTTGGTCGCACTTTAGTTTTAAGCAAGTCAACTGTGCACACAATTATCTTTTAAAGACGTTTTTAAACGTTATAAACTTTATCTGTTAGTCTGCATCGCCGCGGTGTACCGTTTATAAAAATGTAGCCAACGCTAGTTCATGTTTGACTATGTTACTTCCCGTATAGAGCGTTCACACGTAGTCGAATATCGATATTGATATCTCACCAATTGCATGCAACGCGCGCTCTCTGTCTTGTGCCGAGTTTACTACATTTGATAGCCTGCACTCTTTCGTAGTAAGTGTGTACTACAATAGTTATGCGTTAGTTCAGGCTCGCATTTGGGTCACAGATTTTGTTTTTCTATTTAAAGTTGAAGAAAGGTTTTTGTTGCATGACTTATTAATTTAAATTGTTTGGCGTGCTTTTTGGTACTCTACTTTTTAAATGAATGTTCATTCCATGAATGGGTTATATTTTTATGGATAACTTTACCTAACAACAATTGTTTTTCTCTCCTAAAAACACACAGCTACTTCTGAAACTTGATCTTATTATAAATTGTGCGACCATTATGCGATAAGACATGGTAAGCACTTTAATTTTTAAAAAATTAAAATGTAACAATCCGGACAGTAATATCGGTTTCACTGTCAGTAAAGGATGGTTTGGAAAGATACGCGACGGAGTTAAAGGTCACGCCCGAGCGGACAAGTCAACCAGCGGACTAACGATAAAGTACATAACCACGTATCTCCCATTACGCTGTGTTGTATTTGTCATACAAAGTGCGATAGGAGGCATATAAAGATAAATGGTGTGACATATTTATTGTTGAGTGTTATTCTACGCATTTATATTACGTAAAGTATATTTTACTAGACAATTTTGGAACACATTAATTAAATTAGCCTTGCTATTTATGGAAACTAATGCTTCAGAATACGCAATTTCGAATAACACGAGCATTTTTAGGAACAAATTAGTCGCGCTAAGTGAGGGATAGGTGTATTACAAAGTTAAAGCGGCAAAAGAGCTTTGCTACCCTAAGGACATTTATGTGACTAAAACATACGCCGAAATTAAGCTGCAGTCTTTAATGGACCATACTGTAACAAGATTATGCAAAGCTCAAGAAGAGACCCTGAAAACAATTACTGATTTGGGAACTTTAAATTTATTTGTAAAATGGGGTTGTGATGGAGCGGAGCAAAATCGGTACAAACAAAACTTTTAGGGAGAACAATGCAGTGATGAATATTTATTTAGCATATCAATGGTGCCTATTCAAATTGTTTCAGAAAATGACCAAGGTAATAAAAAGATTATGTGGCAGAACCCTTCGCCATCATCGACAAGATATTGTCGTCCCATCAAGTTTGTGTTTGTAAAGGAAACAGTGGATCATATTAGAAGTGATGTTGATAAAATAGAACAAGTAGCTTCACTGACACCCACCAAAATAATAATAATAATAATAATAATAATAATAATAATAATAATAATAATAATAATAAATGACACAGAAGTCTTAGTAAAGGCAACAACGATTTTGTACATGATCGATGGAAAAATTTGCAATGCCCTAGTTGCAGGTGCGTCCACACAGGCATGCTATTTATGTGGTGCCAAGCAAAGATAAATGAACAATGAAGACTCATCTTAGGTAAAACTGTAGATAGAAATTTTGTTTCTCTGGGCCTCTCATCTCTGCATGCATGGATAGGTACGATTTTTTGAAAGCATTTTGCATATTTCTTATCGTCACAATATCAAATCATGGCAGGCACGAGGAGCTGAGAATAAAAAGAAAATAGCAGAAAAGAAGAAACTAGTATAAGAAAAGTTCAGAAGTGAGTTGGGTTTACTAGTAGATATGCCTAACAACAGACACAAAAACACTAATGACGGGAAAACGGCAAGTAAATTTTTTCGGAATGCTGAAAAGTCTGCACTTCCGTGTTATTTCGGAGTGTATTAATAGCGGATTTTCCATCAACCTCAATAAATTCCAAGAATACGCGAAGGCCACAAGAGAATTGTACATTAAGGAGTATTCATGGTATTCGATGCCTGTAAGCGTTCATAAAATTCTTTTCCAAGGAAAAGACACAATTGCTTCTTGTTTTTTCTCCCAATTGGTCAATTTTCGGACGAAGCATAAGAAGCTAGAAATAAGCACAATAGAAAATTTAGAGAATTATTTACAAGGAAGACATCTAGGATTGATACAAATGCAGATTTGATTAATAAAACTTAAATATGATTAACTGTGGGGAAGGGAGAGACCAGCAAAGGAAAAACGATGCTGAAGCTGATGTTATATCCGTTTGAGTGGCCTAGCATCCACAGTACTGGATGTAAACAAAACCTTCTTAATGGTAATGGGACCAGATATTTGTTGCATTTGATTTTTGTACGCCATATTTAGTTGGAAGAAACAAGGTTAAGTTACTTTTTAATGCTTCGCTGAAATCATAATATTCCTAGGGAAACGTGCACAATGTTTGGCTTTGCATACCAATCGCATGACAAGTTGTTATTGATGCACATTGTGCATTAATGTCTACCGAAATTGCATATTATTATTTCTATCTCGTCTATCAACTATAGAAAATGTAAGCTATCAACTACCTGACTAATGAACCTCAATATGGAAATATGAGTTAAATACAGTTTTCTTAAACCTACTCAATTAAACATTGTGTTTGATTTTTTTTTTCACGTTTTCATTTATGTATTTTATTATAGATGGATGGAAAAAGTAGGGCTACTGAAAGCAAGGGCAACATGAATTTAAAATTACTAAACGTCCACTAGACCTATATACTGTTCACTTTAAAGGCAGCCGCCTGGCTGGGGCTCCGAGGCTCGCAATAGATGGGGCGATAAGGTTGATCCGGCTATGAGTACCGAGTGCACTAGCACTTTTGAGTGTTATCAATGCTCCCAACTGGCGTATATGCGGAATGACCGACACATTTTGTAATGGGACATTCAGTCGTTAACGTAAAAGGTTATTGGTGAAAAATTTGTAGCAAAATTTAACGCATACTTCAATCTAAGTTTTGCTTGTGCCCGGTTGGTATTTATGAAATATACTTCAGTGTGAAGAAGCCCTGTTTGACTATGTTGCAGTGCTCCAAAATGATATTTATAGCATGCGTGTCGTCTTCAAAGTTACATTCTGCCCTCGTCTTGAGTGCGTTTTCTTTTTGTAGGTAAACAAAATGTAGGCACGTGAAATAGTTCTGTCGAACAAAACGTGTTTTCAATTACGTTGCAATGAGTATTTGTCTTAATGCCAAGCGGCTCCTTTAAAAACAAATTATTATTATTATCGTGGAAAACAAACTTGCATACAGACAATTGTTGTTTGTAACTGCCGAAGAGAAACTTTGAACAAACAATTATGTCAGTGTGCTTATACGTAGCTCTCGTTTTGAGAAAATAGCTCAAAGAAAATACTAGGTAATCACCACACAATTGACTATCCTAATATATAGTATTACAATACAATTTTTTTGTCTCCTGAGCCGATAGAAACCAATTATATGTTTGTATAGGGCAAGGTGTTTCCCAGGAATATTTAAGGGCCAATCTAAGGGAAATTGTGAATTACATTTTAATATGGGGCTTCACGAAATATATTGTAATCATGTCAACAATAGCCATTATGTTATAAATGTTTCGGTAAAATTACGTTTACAACTTTACTGTTCATGAAACTTTACAAGCTGAATGTGATGACCCTACAAATGTAACCTTCGAGTCGAATCTGGGGGAAAATGCTGGATGGAATATGACAATGCGACTTTTCGCGAAATGTATCGTCATAAGGCCTAATTAGATATTGAAGTGGTCGGTGCGCGTCACTTGAACTTCGCGCCGCGCGGCGGGCTTCGGCGCTCCTACCCTTCCTACCTTCCCCCCCCCTCTCTGCGTCCAGTGCTGTGTTTTGTCTTCCCCTCGTGAGGTGTCCGCGCATGCGCGTGGCGCCCTCTTGCTTAATTAAAACTAGGTGTAATGCCTTGAAGGCTCTTCTTGTTCGTTAGCAGTCAGTCGGTGCTGGTCGTGAATTAAGCATGTAGTCAGATACTTGCTTTAGACAGAGTGTGTGACAGCGGGGAGAATGCACGTAAGTGTTGTAAGGTGGTGACCCTTACAGTAATGTAAACGGTACTTGGTAATAGCTCTATTATAAATTCTTATTTCGGCCGTCACCGTCTAAATTCTATTTGGCATTTATTGTTTTCCTTGATCATTTTTTGTATTAGTACCATGCATAGTTTGTTTGACGTCTCTCCCCGTCTGGTCTACAGTCTTCGTTAGGACTTGTTTTTACGTAATGTATTTAATGTATTAATTTGTGAATTTTCCTTTTATATCATGCCTTATCATGCTTTACAGTAAGCTTATACCGCCTAGTGTAGGTTAGGCCGCGGTCGCCTGCATGTTCATTTGACGTTTTTGTATTCTCTAATGAGGCATGTTAGTGTTCATTATCCTTGTGTGTAAGCGTTAATACTTAATTGTAAAATTTCTTTCAAGTATTTATCAAGTTAATATTATGTATTCAATCAAGCATTTAATCCTAAAGAAAATATATATATGCGTTCACGTATTTTGCCGTGGCATGTGTACTAGCACTATCAGTATTAAGCAAGTATTAATTATATGTGAAAGAATGATGTATTTGTATGATAACCACGTGAGGCCTTTGCCCATGATTAAACGAACTAAGTTAATGTAATTATTTGCTACTTCAACCTTTGCATCCATCCTTGGCTATAATTGTTAGATTACCTCTTTGAAAACCTTTTATTCAGCATAATTTATTCAGTATTTTTAAGGATTGTGTTACACGCAGTTGAAGGTTCACGTGAATGTACTTCACCTGTTTACACTTTCCCATGAAGCTCATGGAAGCCTTCAATATTACATTGTAAGTTTTCTCGTTGCGTTCATATCTGCGTAGCTAATCAAACTTTATAAATTAAAATTAATTTTTTAGTAATAAAATCGTTTCTTGTAAACTTTAATGCTGTTCGGCACTTCAAACATTATAACAATAACAGCCATTGAAGTAATGAACGGTAGCTGTAAAATGTAATTTATAATACTTTGACTTTATAGTTGTTAATAATTCACGTCTGCTGTGTGCACACTGTTGTACGAAACGCATTGATTGACAGCAGTAATGAGGCTCATAACCTACCTTTCTGTGATTATAATTTTTTCCTTGTTATTTGCGGGGGGAAGGTAAGAGACAGATGCTACTACGATCTTAGAAATATAAAATATAATATTAACAAAACCATCTTCCTTAACTGTGGTCAATTCGTAATATAAGCAAAGTGGAGATGTTTATGCGTTACCCAAAACAGCAAATACCCACGATATTTTTGAGTATTTTACGTAAAGCCTTCTTCTAATAAGTTATCATATAACAAAAAAAAATTTTGCGATAAAGGTAAATGAAAAAAGACTACGAAAACGTCTTTCAACGAAGCACAGTACTATTTTACCATAGCAACTGCATAGGAACGAGTTGTTTAGCTCCGAAATTGCTGTGCACTGGAATACCTCGTGCAGACGACTTCAGTAGCGTATGGTTCGCTTTACCTGTACGACGATGTCACTGATCCCTAGTCTCTGAAAATAGGAAGCGAAAGCTGCGAATTGAACTTACTTTTGTATTATACACTTGCTCTCCTTCATATGCATTTATATTATTTTGTCTAAATGGCTAGACCATCTATTATAGAATTGAAACTGCATACTTGAAACAAATGTCTACTATTATGGTGCAAATGAGACGTAGATAATTTAAAAATCCGTTAGGAGAGAAAAAACATAAAATAGAACCCGAAAGTTTTTTTTCCCTAAACTGTCTCACAGTAAAAATGTCTGTAAATATCCACTGAGAAAAATAGTCACTGAGATATCAACAAAACTGTTCTGTAATCCGTTTAAATGGTACCTGCAACAAGACTTTAGTAATATTAACAGGTTGTTTCCTACTTCATTACAATAACTATCGTTTGAAGAACAATCCAAATCTTGTAACGCGTTTTCTGTTGGAGGAACTATATTCTCTGTAGACAGAACAGACAGTTTTGTTGTTACAAATGTATAAATGATTAAAAATACTGTCTCGAAGTATTGTAAAAATTACTAAACATGTTACTGCTGAGCCAACAAACTGTTTCGCAAGCAGCACCAATCACTTTCCGTTACAGTTACAATAACTTGGTTCTAGAAACTATCTGATTTTGTTAAAAGTTTGTAAACTAGCTGGGTAACCTTAACAGTACTATATAATGCCCGCAACAAGCTTGCTTCGGTTTAAAATACTATCCTACTTGTTGTGACTACCATCTGATTCTGTTAAGTTTGCAAACGAACTTGGTAACTTTAACAATGCTATACTATGCCCGCAACATATTTGCCTCTATTTGAATTACTTTTATATTTGTTGTGCTTACCATTTGTTTCTGTTTCAAACTTTCAAAGCAGTGCCAATATTCGAACCTCCGGTCCTGAAATTAATATGCAGGCATGCTAACAGTGAACAATAATTTAAAAAAAAAAGTTTGCGTTTAGTTTATAGATGTAGTTGTGGGCATTCCCATTTTGTACATAGCTTTGTAGTTAAAATAAATATAATCTTACTTTGCATTCATACATAGCATCGTAATAGTATTTTGTGAGTGGTGATAGTAGTGTCAGTGTGGTCAGACCACTTGACACCCACAAAGGCGATTCACGTTCGATCTCCGGTGGAGTCAGCCCCCGATTTTTCGCAAGTGGGAACCGTGGTGGACGTTGCCGTTGGCGGGCTAGTTTTCTAGAGAATCTTCTGTTTCCGTCAACTCTCCGCTGTACGGCCTAATTTAATATCATCCTTCAAGGCACGTAGTTGCGTCCGGGCTCCCAGACAGAAATCTGCATTCGGTGTACAATACATGCCCTCGGGTACCCTCCCCATTTCATACATGTTTGGTAGTATCATGTGAGATGATAGAACTTTGTAATATGCACGTACACTAAATTTAAATTAAAGCAACCTTGAACAAGTTCAATGAACAATATTCACACGAGTGTGCTGGCCACGTAACTCAAGTTCAAGTTCAACACGAACCTGATTTAGGCCTGCAGCTGTGTAATCGGTTAAAATGATTTTACTACATTGGAGAGCTAATGAAAAAATTAGGCAGGGTAAGTAAATATATATTCATGAGTACACACAAAAAAAATGGACCACTTATAACATGATGCGTAGCATGTGGGCCATCACCTATGCAGCAGCTCACAGCCACAGCGATCTGAGTTCTACCAATGGGTCATGAATGAAATTTCGAGTTTTGTATTTTAGAAAGTCGGCCATAGCTAACAAGCTAGCAGAGCCATTATTTATCATAGCCAGAAGCTACCCAGCATTGCCAGCAGTAAACGTGCAAACGGACAACTGTAGTTTGCTGCATGGGAACTTAGATAAACTCGGTTCCTATTTTAGAATACTACCTGCGCGTGCACGTCCACCCACGGCTTTGCTGGCGTTAAATATTCGTAGCAATTTGTAATAATGTTTTGCCTTGGAATAATATCTTAAAATTTGATTTTAAATGCCCCACGTTTAATCGGTACGAACTTCAGACCGTAGATTAAAATGACTAGTAGTTTCACTTCCTAATACGTTGAATTTCGAAAAAAAAACTCATAAAACTAACTGATCTTATGACATTATTTGGAGTGACCAATTTAAGTTTAAATCACGTATCGATAACGCGTCAAAAATATTGAACCAGTTATTGAAAACATATTTCATCCAACTCCCATACCTTTGGAGATGAAATTTCTTATTTTTGCGTGAACAGCTTCTTCATAACTGATTAGTACTCTACTTAATGTGTAAACGCTATAGTTTCATAAACCAACACTTAAAAAAAGATTTATATGTTCATCATCTTTGCCATAATATGTTAATTTTCCGGGGGAAAACATGTCAGTTTGGAAATCTTGATTTGATACAATCTTATTCGACTATCTCTGTATGTACCACAAATGGCATATAATCATGCACTTCAAGTGCTATATGTAGTGTTAAAACTTATGCTACTCAATTAAATTATTGTGAAAGAATCAATTCACAGAAGTTGTTTATTTATCCGGTTTAGTAATATTGATATTTGTCTAGTTAAAATTATCTGTTTAAGATTTTGTTTATTACTTATAGCCTAATTACCCACTGACCAATATTAACATATTTTTGTTTGTTTATTTTAAGAATTATTAATTGATTTATTTCTTTAAAATAACGCTATTTATTTCATTTAATATTTTATTTGTTTTTCTCTATGCTAGAACATTCTCATATTACTATGCCAGTTGATTTATTACTGCTTTGTGAAATATTTCCTTACTGAGTGTCACCTATATTTTTATATCTTTGGTGCACAGTTTAAATGAGATTTTGGCTTTGTTAGCAAAAATTCCGTGCTGCTGATTCGAACCTTGTCCGATGAAGACGAGACTGAGGCGTAGTCATGTCTCAATTCATCCTAATTAATAGTTTAGAAACTTAGGGCCGTAATTATAAACGTCATTCGAATGACAACCAAACCAACTGCCCTCCAGCGCAATCGATGGTTTCGTAGATTATAGTCCTCTTCCGGAGGTCGGTTGACCGCCGGCGAACAACCGACCTCCACTCCAGGGTGGATGAGGTCTGGCGCTCTGCCAGCGGTCCTCCAGCGGACATCCGACATCTCTATTTGTAAAATGGCAACATATCTGATGAGGTTAGGTGGCATATGCAAAATGTTTTCAGCTTATACAAACAAATCGAGTAAACGGAATAATTGCTGGTACGAAAAAGATACTTTTGGGACATGGCAGACCCGTTTGATTACTGCTACGTGATAAATTTAAATAGTCGTACAGTTTGTAAATATGTGTGTATCGGTATTTGTAAACAAAACCTAACATCAGAGTGCAATCTTTAAAAGAAGATGTTAATCCTACTTTCACATAACCATATAACATGGTGTGATAATACTAAGTATCACAGAACACTGAAACTTTAGTTTAAATTGTTTATTTATATTTTTCGGTGTTTGTTTACTTTAATTCACGTAATTTTATTTATATCAAATTTATATGTCTTTCAATTGTAATAATCTCTAGAGTTTGTTTTGTTTATTGCTCAGAGCAGTAGCAATGTCTCTATGTTTTGACAAAATTTTCTAATGTTTGAAAAAGATACGTGATTAAGAGAAGGTGATTGGTCTATGGATCGGTGGACCTTTAAAATGGAAAATTTAGGCATTGTTGGAATTTTGACGATATAATTTTGGAGAGAATAATGAAGAGGAAGGTTTTGTGTGCCATTTTTGTGGCTGGTGTGTGTGGCCGCGTCGGGCATTTCCGACGCGGAATTCAGCTATATTTTCAGCAGATATTTCACTGAATAAGTGAGCTGTTGCGCCCCTGAGCCGGGGCAAATTTTACGGTAATATTTAATTACCGGGGCTACCTTTATCTATGGAAATATAAGGTACGAAAGTTTAATGTATTTAGGCCTGAAGTTTTGTGTTCCGCGAACCCCTTATATTAACTGTTTCGGCCTAGAAACTGATTGTTCCTGTTAAGGGGCCCGCCTACCTGGTCACACACACGGTGTGCAGAGCTTCAGGAAAAACAACGCGATTTCAAAACTACTCAAGATATCCGAGTGGGGTATGTTTACGAAAAGCATTTAAGAGTTCGCTGAGGCCCGAAAAGTACTTTTCATTTTGGATCATGTTTTTAAACTGTATTTCTAGAAGAGTTAAAATGGCTAAAACGCATGTTTTCAGAGTAATTTTTAGGTGTAAAACAAGTGGTACAGATTCTTGAAAGCACTTAAGGGGCTTGCATAACACCTTTATCTTCATTTCTCCGTCACCGCTCAAATTTCACAGTTATCCTGTGACGACGAGACGAATGCGCGCCAGTTCAGAGACTTGCGCTTAGAGGCTATACCGCGCTGGAAGCACCAGCGAGCGTCGCGCTTATCATCCCGCCTCACTAACACACATACACCCCTGACGAGGCGGGGCCCCTTAATGCCTCTGGTTTTCGTATGGCACAACATAATTATCTTAACTTTCACCCAGTAGTCTCGACTTAAAGATTCTTGTGTGATCCGAGGGAACTGAGTTAGTTGATTTTTAATTCACTTTAAGTATTATTATTTACCATAAATGAACTTTTGCTTTCGGTTGTGCCCAACATAACTATGTAGATAACTTATATTTTATTTTATTTTATATGAGTTATGTGTAAGCAACCTTGTTTCCCAGTGTTAATCACCTTATGTGTGTCAAACTAAGCTTTAATGTTATTGTGTTTACACTTATTCATAATTTTAATAAATAAAAGTGATAATTTTCAGTTGTATTAATATTTGAAATGGGTAACATTGGGCATAAGCTGCAATTGAAAAACCACTTATAGCAGTGGAAATATTTATGAGTAATATAGTAATATTAAAGTGTGGCGCCCGTATAAAAATAATAATAATAGTTGTCCTATTACCTATAGCAACTACAATTCATTCGTGAAATAATAGTAATTATATACAGACTAGTCATAGAAGTTATACATATATGATAGGTATAACACATGATCAGATGATTTAATTACAGAGTACAATTATAGAGTGGCTAACCCAACTTGGAGACAGTCAAACTGCGATTAATATAATTGTGGTAACGAGCAAGTAATTGTACAACGGATGTGATGTTTTCTTGGTGGTGTTTTGCAAATCAGTAGTGTTTCGCTCAGTAGGACAAAACAAAAATGGTACAAGAAGAATTATTAGGAAAGGTTAATGAATCACACTTTATTGGGAGGATCCAATCCTCTCCTAAACCATCCTACCCCGTTACTGTAACTAGGTTATTATGTACACTACCTACTGACATTATTGCTTAGTTTTGGTGCTACAGATGATAGAAAGCACATTTTTTTTTTTTAATTTTAGGTCTACTGTGCAAGATTTCCAACATGCAACCATAAGTTGAACTACAATTCTTTATGGAGTAGTTGACTTAAGTTGTGTAGTTGTTTGTGCTAATGGCACGTTCAGAGTTAACAGAGCTTTGTACTGTGAGTGGCCTATGGATAATATTTTCTGATACACTCTGAACTGACATTGCCACTATGCTTGGTTTTTGCTGGAAAAAAAAACGCAGGGTAGTAGTTTTTTGATTTTCCCTCCCCATCTTAAAGATCAGAAAATCAATTTTGTTTTAGAACAGGTAAAGATACAACTGCTGTTAGATCTCTAGTCAACATGGTTTTAAATTCATTTAACACTAACAACTTTATCCAAGCAAATATGCGTGAGTTGAGTAAGTCATTTGACTATGTACCATAATATTTTACTATCCAAACTACAATTTTATTGTATATGTGTTGTTGAATTAAATTTTTTTAGGACATATATAATAGGACGAAAGCAATTTGTAGAAATATGACAAATCCTAATGCACCCTAACCTTTTTACATGTTTAAATTTCTTAATTCAAATTGCCTCAAGTTTCTTGTATTCCGTCACGACGCGCTTATTTATATTCAAGTAAATAGCATTATTTCTTCAAAATGACAGTATGTTTAACACATACTCTAGTATTTACATTTTATAACCTTAAAACTATTTTCCGACTTTCGAGCCACCTAGCTCACAGTCAAAAACAATAACAAGCTAAATGCAAATGATTTTCGAAGGCGTTTTCCAAAATATCGAAAAAGTGTGGTTCGGAAGTATTTCAAACACAAAAATTCACAGCAACGTTGCCACATTTCAAGGTGAAGAGCCATCCAACTCTCATTCTTCGGGCGGTCAAATGGCAGATGTTTATAACTAGGAAAGGGTGGATTGCCGCCAGTAAGCCGCTGGGTGGGTGACAGCCGGCGGCTTGCCGGCAGTCATTCGAATGTCGTTTATAAATTCGGCCCTTAATCTTCTATTATCAGCATATTTTTGGCAGTAAACAAGTTTTCTACAGTTTGAGGTAAAAATACAGTGTTAATTGGTTTAAAATTCAGTTTTAAATAGTTTCTTTAGTGCACGATGTCAAGCGTCACCACAAGAGAAGCCTACGAGGGAGTCATGAAAAATTTGTTTAGTCAAATTGTCGACCCATACTTTTCGGAAGTGTATTTTGTACTAAAATATGTGAGTTTAATTCACGTCATCGCTCAAACGTTACTGGTATTCTTGAATTCGTGCTTGACGTATAATCGAATATATCTTAAAATGTACTAGCCCAGAGGTCCCGAGAAATGAATTTCAGTTGATCTATTTACTGATTTGCCCAGGGAATAATTCAAGTACTATTCACAAAAGTAAAAGTCCTAGTGAAGAATTTATTGTAAAGCTCTACAAAGCTATGCAATTTTAATGGTAATTGTGTATGTTATATGTGTGGTTTATGATAGCCAATGTTCATTCCTTGGACGTAAAGCCTTTCATTATTTTATTTTCACATTATGTGATATGGTGACAAGAACATTGTTATTGAATTTTCTTGCCACAAGACTTATTAAATTTATTATTAAATGTGTCTAGTTGCTAATTATTTCGTATTGCAGTGATTATTGTACCGTCTTAAGTTGTATTCTTAGGCTGACGCTCAGTGACGTGTACTCAAAAAATCTCACAGATAACAAATTTTCTGACATTGTTGAACTTGAACTGCAAAAAACCATGCAAAATGCACACACTTCACAATTATTCAAAAGAATTTAATATTATTGTAATATGACACACATATCGCGTCGCAAGAAAGTTACATCTTCCTACAATATACCAATGTGAACCCTAAAACTTATTAGTGCAATTCTTCAAGAAAAATTGTTGTTAAACATGTCATAGAATAATTACAAAACTTTGAATTATAGGTACACATACAAAACAGATTAAGAAAGAAAAGGACGCCAGTGTCAAATGGTAGCGTGGTGGATATAACGTCCACAATTTATTATAAATGTGTCTGTTAACACAATTTCAAGCCGTTCAGTATGGTTTTAATTTTTTGGCACAAAATAGCACTGAGTCTACAAATAACTGACCTGCCAAAATGTTTTTTTTATTTATTAAAAATAGGTTATAGATTATTTTTGTAATTAATGCACACATTCATTTAGAATCGACCTCTACCAATTATGTGAAATGTTTTGTATATTATTATTACATTTTCATAATGCTATGGCAATTCTCAACGTATTACTACTATTATTCTTTTTAGTATTTGCAACATATTTGTTGTGTTCGCCTTGCCAATTCATTATACATTTAAGTTTAATTTCTGTGGCTTTAGCTGTTATTGCCGCTGAATGAAAAGGTCGAAAATGTAGTGCTCATGGCACCATCTTCAGGTGAAATCTGAAACTACCATCCTCTACGATATCTCGTATCAATGCTGCCACCTAGGAATAAAATATGTTACTACATGAGATGCGAAGCGCACAAAACTTAAACTTTTATGCCATTGCGTATCAGAACCGTCACTCAGCCTAAATTTATTCAGCCTAAAATCGTTCAGCCTAAAAATACAATCGCTCACATACATTAACAGCCAAGATCAGAATTTCGTTCTGCCTAAAGTCATTCAGCATAAAGTAGCTCAGCCTAAAGTCACTCAGCCTAAAGTCGTACAGCCTAAAGTCATTCAGCCTAAAATAACTCAGCCTACAGTCACACAGCCTAAAATCGTTCAGCCTAAAGTCACTCAGCCTAAAGTCGTACAACCTAAAGTCATTCAGCCTAAAATACATCCAGCCTAAAGTAACATAGCCTATAGTCACTCAGCCTACAGTCACTCAGCCTAAAATACATCCAGCCTAATTTTAGGCTGAAAAATTTTAGGCTCTGTGACGTGTTAAAATAGCTTTTTTTTAAACAAAAACTTTTTATTTTGTTCATACAATCTCAAAAATGTAATATTTGGTATGCAAGTGTATTTCATAATAGAATATAGGTGTATTATAATTTATACAAAGACAGTGCCTTTAAATAACATTTTAAACAGATTTCAGCACATTTCACTCAATACTTCGCTTCAATACTTCAGGCCAGCCAGATTATGAAAATATCACACTGTGCGGTGGTTTGAAACCAAAGACATTGAGCTGCTACCCTGGCCTCCTCGTAGTCCAGATTTAAACCCTATCGAAAACTTGTGGAACAATATGGCATACCGGCTGGCAAAACAGAAACCCAAGAATGGTGCAGAATTGAGACTGGCAGTGCATTCACTATGGCAGCAAGTGACATGCGAAGAGTGTATGAAGCTAATACAATCTATACCTGACAGAATCAAAGCATGCTACAAGGCCAGAGGTGGTCCCACTAAGTTTTGAACTTTGCAGTGTTACTTGTTTTTTAGTGTATCTTTCATTTTTTTAAATGTTTTCTTAACATAATATAATACAAATGGATGAATAGTAAATTGAAATGTGTTTTATTTGGGTGGTCTTAAAAATTTTTCTGAAACTATATTATTTCTTGCCACAGTCCAAAACAATGTGTTTATAAACTACATCTAGATCTCAACCCTGGAATAAAGTGGCATAAATGTAATTTAAAATAACCACAGTACTGTTATGTTTGAAGAATAATTTGATCCAAAAATTATTAATTTTAAAAAAATGTTTTTGATTAAAGCAGTTTATTTTTTGTCACAAATATTCCCTGATGTGCTTAATTCCCAGAGCATTTTAGCTGGTGTCAGACACAAACACTCTTTGATAGTGTCTGTAGAGATCTATTCACACTGGAGTCCTTGTCAACTGACACAAAGGCTAGTGGATATCTCTAACACATAAATTTTTCTTCCTCAAATATGAAAATTTTCATACACTACTATATATTTAAATGTATTTTATGATTGCGGAGTTGACTAGCCCATCCCTGGTAATCATAAAGCAAGTAATCTTGATGAACACCCCTTGTCTGACTAATTACATTGTGGTTACTTACTAAAGATTAAGTTTCCTGTGTATCCACACCTGGTAATGCACACAATTTTACTTATACAGTCCCATTTTCACAATATTTCTTAATGAAGATCTTGAATTCAGCAGAAAACTAAAAATCCAATACTGTGAGGAACCAAAACTTTATGTAAATAACAAGTTTAAAAGAAGCACAGCTTATTTTAGTGACTTAAAACAATTAAACATTTTATATTTGTCGCTTCTTTAGGGATTTTCATGAACTTATCTACAAGTACAAATGGCAGCTACCCTGGAGTGTAGGATCGCCACAAGCAGGGGCGCGCGACTCACCGACGGGTGTGGGCTGCCGGTCGAATGGGCACTGGACAGCGTTGTCGCGTAGTGGCAGTCGCAGCAGGCAGGCGTGGCACACTGTGTGGCCACAGTACAGCAGCCGGGGCACCTTGTCCCCTTGCAGGCCAAACACGTCCTCGCACACTCTGCATTCCAGAACCTGTGGGTCGGGTGCAACGTCCCATTAGGGGCTGTGACTTTGGGAGGGTCATGACAGTGGCCTTCACTGGCCTATCTCATATTGCATCTACCCTCACAGTTCTGAGTTAATGTGTTATGTCTACGACCACCCACGTAGGGTAGGAAAGGGTAAACTTCTGGCTTGGGAGTCATCCGTTAAGATAAGTACACTACAGTTAGGTTGTTATAGTTGCCCTACGTTACAACCCTTTAGGCAGGTTTAAAAAAGGTGCCCTATGAAATACTTATGTGAGCTACACCGAAATAAGTTCCCTATTAATCAAAAGCAAATGATATTCATTTTTTCAAGTGACAACCCACCAGAAAAAAAATATTACAAAATGTTGAATTCAAGAAACTCAACTATATATACAGAGTTTTGTTCGGTATGTCACAAAACATATTATTTATTTTATATCTGCTTGCAATTGGGATTCCAACCGGTAGCAATGAGTCCTCTCCCCTTTACACTCCCACTCATTTAAGCTTTCTCCGTTGGTTATTCATACCTCTCACCTCCAACATCTTTTCCTCCAGCCCATTCCACTCCCGCCCTGTCCTCACCAGTTATGTGTGCTTTCATCTTTCTGTTCTTCACTCTGCCTATGTATCTTCAACTCATGGTCCCTCCTCTCTGCAAACTATCTCCCAGCTGCACCCAGTCCCCCTCCCGCTTGATTCCCTTGAAAGTCACATCAGCCTTTCACCCGCCTCCTTTGCTGCATTTTTCCCAACCCCAACTCCTTGATCATCTCCAATAGCTTATGCATCTCCCCTCTTGCCCTTCCCTTCTCCTCCACATACCCTCGACCCATTTCGTTACCCAGCGCTGCACCTCCTCCAGCTAGTTCGTCACCAAGTACGTGTCCCCCACCGCCGCTGCATACTTCATCATCGGCCTGATCGAACTGAAGCAGAATGACTTTTCCTTTACCTTCCTTTCTGAGCCATTTAGTGTCCAGCCAAGTAGACCCAGCACCCTCCTCCCCTGCTTCCCCCATCCCAGGTTAGGTTGTTCTTTAGCATTACCCCCAGGTACTTTATTCGTCTGCCTCCCTTATCTTCTACCCCTTCCAACAAAACACTTCCCTTACTACCATTCTCCTCATGAACCTGACCATCTTCATCTTGTCTACATTCAGCACCATTCCATTCCTCTAGCACGTTCAGATCACCTTGTAGCCTTTCCCCTTCCCCACATTCGTTCTCAAACCTCCTCAGCTTACTTCCCATTTCTTTTTGGTTATCATTTATCATGATGGTGAACCAGAAAGGCCCCGTCACAAGCCATTTGGTACTCCTGAGGTCATTTAACCAACTTCCGATCTTTCCTTAACCTATCCGTAACAAAATCTCCTACCCAATTTAACACCTTGCTGTCCCTTACCAGCATCTCTACTTTTTCCATCAACCTCCCATGTGGCACCTTGTCAAAAGCTTTCTCACCAAAGTCTATTAAGATTGCATTAACTTGCTTCTCCCCATCCACTACTTCAAACAGGTCTTCCAGTAGGTATACAGGCAATCTACATCATGCAAGAAAACTTCCTCCTAAAACCCTATTGTCTCATCCATCCACCCTAGCAACTCCCACTATCTCCATTACCTTGCCCACACTCAATGTAAAATCGACGGACCTTAGTTTGGTGGGTTTGCACTGTCCCTTCCTTCTTTGAAAGTCGGTACTACCAACCTCCGTACACAGCTTAGGTAACTTTACTTCTTCCAGTGACTGTGCAAATAGCAATTTTAGGTACCTGCCAAAATCCTTCAGCCCCCAGCTGTAGCCAATACCCCCAGCCCAGCTGACATTTATTTCCTTTTAGCCTCATAACCACTTCTAGCTACGTTTCATTGATAAGCTCTAAGTTGTACAATATAAAAAAAATTATTCAAGATTTATGAGTAATAAAAAACCTTACCTTTGCTCCACTATTACATCTGTACGACTTGGCGAGTTGGGGGCTAATAGAGAAGGACTCTAAATGGTCAATATCGCCAGCCATTATACGAAAACGTAATAAGAATATTAGAAATGTGTAATCGCTCAACAACAATGCCTAAAAGTTTTAAAAGTAAACAACGCAACGGTTCACGTTCATAATAAATATAATAACCATTTTTCATTCATATTAAATAAATAAACATCGTAGAGCAGGGCAAACAAAAGAAGTGTAAAATATGCTGTAAACTCTATGATGTAGATGGGAACCAATAGTCTTGAATAAAACAAAACAGATGTAACAAAAAAGCATTTGTGATATTAAGGGCAAATAATACCGTTTAGATCTAAATATTTAAAATTAAACTTAGCAATGTTTGACAGAGTTAAAAACTAAATTACTGACGCCAACCGCCGGTGCTCCCTCTGGTCCTCAAAGGTCGTTATGCCACAACAGCACTTGCTCCTAAGTGCATCGAACACGCCAGAGCGTGATGTCCGCCGAATGTGTGAAAGTGCGCCGCGACAAACACCAAAGCGACGTCAGCGCCCGGCCGGGTGTGGAAATGCGCCTAATTAATTATATAATTATTTTGTCAAATTAAAACAACTAAATTAATAACAATTTAAAAGAGGATTCATGTAAGGGAAATTATGTCTAATTGTTTTATAAGCATATATTGTGTAACTTGTCTTTAAGTCCAAAACTGGCCGGGACGGTTTTCCCGCGTTCCACGTGGTTAGGCGCGAGGCCGCAGGGCGGTCTCGCGCTCAGTTACCGTTGGGTGCTCGCAGGGGTCGGGCGCTCCGCGAACGTCGGGCCATCAACTTTAGCATCTCTTCAACATTTCAGCAATAGTGTAAGTTTTGTAAATCTTTTAATCAGCTCGGCGCCGACCCCAACCGAGTCGCACGATATTTCGTGCGACTCTTAACTTATTAAATTCTTCCCATTAGGAAACTTTATTTTCATACGTAATTCCATGTCCAGTTTAAGGACCATGTAGTAGTGGTACGCAATTTTCGGCTCATTAGCCAATTAATCGTCATCGTCGTAGATCCTCCGTAATAAGTGTTGAGAATAATACTGACTAACTTTCGTCTCTTAACTTTCTCCATTTTGATAGTGCAAAGTGTAACGTGTATTTTAAGTGACTAGCTTTACAATTCAAGGGACTTAGCGTGTACGTCGCCCACTGGCGTTATTACGTAAATTCAAAGTCATTAATATCCCGTCGCAGGCTAGACTGCATACCACCCTGAACACGGGTTTTCCTCTATATGTTAACGTGTCTGCAAAGGTCGTTGCAACATCAATTCCGTAACTTTCTGTTGAATCTCCCATAGGGACGAATGTCCACCGGTTCAGCCCGTTGATATAAGTTTGCAACCTATCCTGGCCCCGCGCACCGTTCGCATTCCTAGATACGCGTGTCACAGCAGTCCGACAACGGACGCGGCCAGTACCGGGACCAATCAATGTATCAATGCTGAATAAAGTGCAGTGTTTCGTAATCCGTTTACTAGTCATTTACAAGGCGTCCTGGGTGGCCTGAACAGCCCAGGGAAGTTCCGAATCATGGCGCACTCCTGCCTGCAGCCACGAGGCCGAACCCCCGTTAAAACCCCTGAGATCTTTTACAACGTTAATATTTAATTAAAAAACTAAAACAGGCAGTGGGAGTGGCATCATTACATTTTACCCAAAAGTTAAAACCCATTCACACCCAGTGTGTACGATTGTACACATTAAATATATACACACTTCTATGTAGAAAAAAAATTTTTCAACAGTTGCTACCATTGGGGAGAAACTCTAATTACCGAGACTGAAACCTAGTTTTTTTAAATAGTTATGGGCCCGTCCGCTAGAAAGTAGTTTTTATAATATATTGCTGACATAACTACATTAATTTATTAGGAGAAGTAATGTATAAGCTATAATCAGGCAAACAAATCAGTGTAAATTCACTCTATTTAGGTAGCCACTAATTTTGTGGTGTGTAATACAATGAGTTTTTGCACCTCCTACTCCTTTATTTATTACATAATGGTTTATTACAAAATAGCATTAAGTATTTTCGCATCTATTAACTTAGAGTCTGTCCCTAATCCAGACCCCTCCCAAACACACTTAGTTTTAATTTAGGTTAGGGAAAGAAAAAAAAGAGATAACAATGGCTGCCTGGGCAGATGTGGCTGGGCTGACGAGTGAAGTCGCCCGGCCCTGGTTAATATTAATCCTATAGTACCCAACACTTAAATGCGGGCCGCAAGGCCCAAGCACCCAACACCAGCATGGTTGATTTTTCAGCCACTCCAACTCTTCTTACCTGGACCCTTCTTCCCACTTGTCCAGTAGTTACCTGCTTGCATAATGCATGCTAATTGTTTCCCGCATGAACCGGCCCAAGGGTTTCCCTGTGTCTATGCAGGTTTTACCTGGGTCACATTAGCTAGATTTTAAGCTAGGCGACCAATGGGGCGTCAGTCATGGCGCCAGTTGCAGCCATGACTGGCCAGTAAACCTCAATAAGCACACGATGCACGCGCCCTTCTCCCGCATGGTTCAAAACCCGCATGGTAGAGTGTATAGGCTTCGGATTGAGACACACTTAGGTCCTCCCCTAACCTGGACCCTCCCCTACACACTTAGAATTAACTTAGGCTAGGAAAAAAAAAGGAAAAAGGAGATAACGAAAAGGCTGCTCTACTAAAACCTACAGACTTAAGCTGTGTGTAGCACTTATCAGTGCTACCCAGTGGCTTTCTTGAAAGGTAACCTGTGCACCCAGAGTGTGCAGGCAGGTAGATACAGTATGGTAATCAGGTAAAGATATTTGTATTGACGACCAATAAGCTCTGTGACACCCGGGGAGTTAGATCCCCTACAGCCTAGCATGAACCCGGCTAACTTAGCCCCGGGGGATGGTCATTGGGTGCACTAGAGTGTGAGGCACGGACTCAACATGACGGAAATGGACGACTCAACGCCCTCCCTTAAGGAGGAAACAACTGACGGCGACTGGCAGACATTCGCCACCAAGAAGGCGAAGAGGTCACACCACGAGATGGCGGCCTCTACCTCAGACCAGCAGGCGGGCCCCCCCTCCCCTCCCACAACTCAACAGCCACCTGCAGCAGCGCCCAAGGCCCCTCGCCGTAAGCCACTCTTCGTGTTCCTTGACAAGGGACACCAATACCCGCATATGTACCACGCACTGAAAAACGCTCTCACCGAGTGTTTCACATGCACGAACCGCGGGAAGGACGAACTAATGGTCCACAGTGCCACCATCGCGGATTACGCACGCGCGATCAAGGCCCTTCAGGCCATTGGGGCGCAACACTCGGTGCTACTGCAGCAGCACGAAGTCCCCAAGAAATTCGTGCTGCGAGGCATGCATCGCCACACACCCGCGGACTTTCTCCAAAAGGAGTTCGCCGCGCTGAACCTGCCTGTCCAGAACCACTGGTTCCTGGACAACAGGCGGAGGCGGGAGAAGTGTGACGCCCTCGTCATTGAGGTGTCGAAGTCATGCGACTAAGCAAACATACAGGCTCTGCACGAATTCGCTGGAATGCGGATTCGCGTGTACGAATACAGGCGACCAAAGGGTCCTGCGCAGTGCAGCAACTGCTAGCATTTTAACCATGTGGGCAAAGGCTGCAGCGCGGCACCAGTCTGCATATGGTGCAGCGGCCCGCACTATGCCACCGAATGCTCGCACGGGGGCCAGCAGGAGCACAAAAAGTGTGCTCACTGCGAGGAACTGCACTGGGCCAACTTCAAGGGGTGCAGTGCGTACAAGAAGGAGACACGAAGGCACCTTCCCCCCCAAGAGTGCAAGAAGCGGGAGCAGCAGTCCCGTCGCGACATGCGCGACAACACGCGCGCCACCGACCAGCCCCAGCCCCAACAGCGGGCACCGCAGGGACAATACGGCCCCCCAAGACGCAACCCCTGGGGCCTTCCGCCACCGAGCTTCGGCGACTACCTAGTGCAGGCCAGCGGGAGCCGGTTAGCGACCCTGCAGCAGCACTGGGAGCCCAGCCACAACGAGCTGGACTACCCAGACCTTGCCAACAACCTGTGGCAGCAGAAGAAGGGGTTCAAGAAGAATCCCACAGGCCACAAGAATGGCCAAGGAAAGCCCCCGCGCCCCACCCAGGACAGGCCCTGACAGCCCACCCAGTGGGTCGAGCATGGTTCTTTTCTCGCCACCGTCATAGCGACGACACGTCGCCGGTATGACGGCGGAGTTATGACGGCCGCGGGAAAATGCGAGCATGGAACCCATCGTCATAACTCCTCCGTCTTTGGTAAGGAGTTTTACCTATGACGGCTCGGCATTCGATAATATGCAGAGGTTGGTTGTGAATTTACAGAAAGGAGGTGTTCTATTTGGTAGTTGGTGTATCTGCTAGCAATTTACAGCCAATAGAAAACTACCTACACGAAAACAAGATTGTGGACATTCATAAAACTTAGGCATGATGTGTCTATCGAATTATATATTTTCCACGACTATATTCAATATTTATATCATTTTTCATTGTACGCCTGTTGGTTTTCCATAAATATAAGTTTTACAGACTATTTTTTGCCTAGTAAAACACCCGTCATGTCTCAGTCTCAAAATACAGGTATAATAAAATCATTTTACATAGCAAAGTCTTTTATGATAATTAAATAGTATATAAGAAAGTTAAGGAGTGCATTAGAAACTGTGAAAAATTGTAGTTTGTAATATGAAAATATTATTTAGCTATCTTGTGAAACATGTTGCCCGTTATTATTAATTTTGTTTTCAATGGTCAGGTGTTATTACTTTAAATCATATGATGAAAAAAAAAATTAAAAACACTTTTGGTAATTTTCGTCACCGTTGAAGTTAATTTGCCGATTTGAAGGTAGCGTAACAACTCGGTGTGCTATACGTCCCTTAAAGACTGTTCAAAAAACACTACTGTTAAATTTAATTACATTATCCTTAGGGCCGGTATTATGACCTCCGGCTAAATCTACAGGATAGCTAGCCTTCAGGTTAGGCTAGCCACATGTTAACGAACGAGGGGTGTATTATGACCCATACTTAGCCTGCGGTTCGCTAACCGGGACCTGACGAAGCGTGTGGTGTAATAATGGGTGTGTTGGTAATGAAATTAACCAGAATTTGGTAACTTTTGTTGCAAGACAGTTTTTTTTCAGGTAGAATGTTAGTCAGCTGTTTGTTTGTATTGTGATTCGGAATGTTTACAGATGCAGTAAAGAAATATGCCGCGAACTTTATCTTGCAACAGATATAATTAAATGAACCAAAAACTACTTCGACGTCAAACCTGCTTTGTATTAAACCATAAAATTACAATTTTAAATTCAAAACCGTGTGTTTTCAACTTGACTCTTGTATTGAAACTCATGATTTTGTTAGGTTATATATTAAGCCAAAACTTGACGCTGTCCCCGCTACCTCTGACTATTTAGATGTGAATTTTGCTCAGGTTCGTGATCTCAGGGAAGGTCCGGCCTTGTGGCTAGAGGTAGGGGTTAACGCAGTAGGGCCCCCCGAGCTGTTATGGCCACTCGGGACGCCTGAAGAATAACACAAAGTTTCTGGAAGATATTTGGTGAATTTAATACAGCACAGCCCAACACATGGTGCTGCCCATTCTGGCCGTAACAGTTTGCCCGGCGCGACTAGTCACACGCGCAACTCACTTCCTCAGTGGCGGCTCACGATTTTAATGCTCGAGAGGGGCGGACTTGTACACGTGATTCGATAGTTACAAAAATACACTCTGACATGACGAACGATATCTTGACGAACAATACACTTCACTATTACCTAACACTTAATAAACTGGGCTAGTGGCACGTAGGCCCGTGTCTCCGGCGACTCTACGTGATACCTAGATGTGTCCCAGGGACTGATTCGTTAATACATTTGGCGGCACAATGCCGTACAACAGTGATACATAAACCCTAACGTGACAGATAACACTTTGACGAGCAACTATTTCACTACTACATAACACTTAATAAACTGGGCTAGTGGCACGTAGGCCCGTGTCTCCGGCGACTCTACGTGGTACCTAGATGTGTCCCAGGGACTGATTCGTTATTACGTTCGATGGCACGTGTCGCCTGCTGGCTGCCCCGTGCGGGCCAAAACTAAGTAGCCTGTAGGCTAAGTTGGGGCGTGAAGCGCCGACGTAAATTCTCGTAAACTTCCCACAGTACTTATGTATGACGTAGAACACTCATCTTGGAGCACTGTTTTAATTAAGTTAAATACCTCATGGTAGATGGAGGCCGACTGCGGAACTGTACGTAAAAGTTTGAAAAGATATTACACTATTGAAAACTACATGTCGGTGAAAGCAAAAGTTGATGGTTCCGCGTTGCGCGCAGACTGTCGGCCTGTTCGAGCTCCGGAAGGATACTGGCTGTGTTGCCACGCGCGACCCCCCTAGCCCGCCAGCCCTCCCGCGGAAACGTGTGAATTTCGGGGGAAACTGAACCGGCCAGGTTCGGGACAAAACGCACAGAGAGACATAATTTTGACAGGACTGAACATTAATTGATGAAAAATAATGTTTAATAAAACCTGTAAAAAATACATAAATTAATTTGTTGTAGTGCGGCGGAGGGATATGCCACACCCGGCCGGATCCTTCCGCCGGCGCAGCACTCGTTGCATGGTGTTCTCCTCGTCGCTCGAACTACACTTTGCTGCGCGCACGAGCGTGTTCGGTGCACACGCTATTGCGAGACGTTGATGAGGCATAGCGGTCTATGCGACATAGTGGAGCATTGGCAGTCGGCGTCAAACTAACAAAGTAATTCCATACAAACAAATAAAAAGGGATGACATTTTTGCTAGAGAACACTTATTTCTTTCATACATTTATTTCATAATCAAATAATATAGACCCTGTTTCGGGAAAATACTTACCGATTTTCATTTCACTGGTGTAGGTTTCATTTTTGTACTAATAGTTTTGTATCACGTATCCAAATTAATCCGATCCTGATTGAATTAGTATGTGGTATAGGATGCTTGCTGTTTTAATTTAGTAGGTCGAGAGATCCTAGACATATTCACTGGTGAAATAATTATGATTGTAAAATGTATATGAAAGAAATACATTTTTTTAAGACATTGAATAATTTGTTTGTATCGCGATATGTTAGGTATTTTGAGTTATGTACAGGATTTGTCAACATCTTAAATTAAAAAAGCAAGTCTTATGTAAAACAAGATCAACATATAAAGGGTCATGCCGATAGGATCAAGGGATAAACTTGGATACGGGAAACAGAATAATTCCAGTGCTGTTTTCGTTTTGCACTTGCGTGGCAGGTAGATAATAAGTACTGACGCCGACCGCCAATGCTCCTCTGTCGCATAGACCGCTATGCCTCATCAACGTCTCGCAAAAGCGTGTGCACCGAACGCGCCCGTGCGCGCAGCAAAGTGCAGTTCGTGCGACGAGGCGAACGCCATACAACGAGTGCTACACCGGCACAAGGATCCGGCCGGGTGTGGCATATCCTTCCGCCGCACTACAACAAATCGTTATAATTATGTTTTTCCACAGGATTTTATTAAACATTATTTTTTATTAATTAATAATTAAGTCTTTGCAAAATCATGTTTCAAGGTGCGATTTGTCCCGAACCTGGCCGGTTCAGTTTCCCGCGAAATTCACACGTTTCCGCGGGAGGGCTGGCGGGGGAGGGGGGTCGTGCGCGGCGACACCGCCAGTGTCCTTTGAGAGCTCAACCAGGCCGGCAGCCTGCGCGCCACGCGGAATTTTCAACCTTTGCATTCACCGACATGTAGTTTTCCATAGTGTAATTTCTTTTCAACCTTTTGTACAGTTCCGCGGTCGGCCTAAATTTACCATGAGGTACTTAACTTAATTCAATCAGTGCTCCGAGATGAGTGTTTTACGTCATACGTAAGTACTGTGGGGAGAGTATGTGGTTTTACGTCGGCGCTTCACGCCCAACCTAGCCTACAGGCTACTTAGTTTTGGCCCGCACGGGGCAGCCAGCAGGCGACACGTGCCATCCAACTTAATAACGATTCAGTCCCTGGGACACACCTAGACACCACGTAGAGTCGCCGGAGACACGGGCCTACGTGTTGCTAGCCCAGTTTATCAAGTGTAATGTGTTAGTGGAATAGTTGTTCGCCTAAGTGTAATTCGTCATGTCAGGGCTTATGTATCACCGTCGTATGGCAGTGCGCCACCAAACTTAATAACGATTCAGTCCCTGGGACACACCTAGACACCACGTAGAGTCGCCGGAGACACGGGCCTACGTGTTGCTAGCCCAGTTTATCCAGAGCTAGGTATTAATGTAGTGTATTGTGCTTCAAAATATCGTGTGCCATGTCAGAGTGTCTTTTGTAACTTTCGCGTCACGTATACGAGTCTGCCCCTCACGCGCATAAGAATCGTGAGCCGCCACTGAGGAAGTGAGCTGCGCGTGTGACTAGTCGCGTCGGGCAAACCGTTACGGCCAGAACGGGCAGCACCATGTATTGGACTGTGCTGTATTAAATTCACCAACTATCTGAAGAGGTTTTGTGTTATTATTCAGGCGTCCCGAATGGCCTCAACAGCTCGGGGGGCCCTACTGCGTTGACCCCTACCTCTAGCCACAAGGCCGAACCTTCCCTGAGAACACGAACCGGACAAAAATTACGTTTAAATAATCAGAGGTAACGGGGACGGCGTCAGTACCTAAAGGTTTGTAAGATAGGGAAGGGATAATTGGGTAACATTTATTTTCACATTCAATTGTATTCATTGAATTAGAACCACGTCTGAAGTTGTATGAAGTGCATTTAATTCCCGGCATATGTCCACTGTATTACGAATAAAAATTCACAGATACAACTTCCACGAAAACACACATTTTATAGTTAATTATAACCCTCGTTTTGCAATTTTAAAATTCACTTATTTACACATATTCTTAAGCAGGAACATTTAAGTTTATATACATTGCATACGTTTATGTACTTCGTGATCAATTAAAGTCAAATAATAATACACGATTCCACGAGAATAGAAAAGCGTGACTACACTTTCATGTAATTTTTAATAAAACTTTGACGAATACGGCGAAGCATTTTATATTTAGTAATAAATTATTCCATCGCATCCTGCAAATATTCAATAGAATTCCTCAAATAGTCATCATCACTATCAACAACTAACCTCGCCTGATACATCGCCTTTTTTTTTCTGTCGCTTAGCCTCCGGTTAAGCAGCTAGCGGCCAGTTCATCCACCCGCTAGGTTAGCCGGACCTTTAACTTGAGGGAAGACGTTAACTCGAAGTCATAAAACCGATATAAGAGCTAGCCTGGGTTAAATTTTAGCCGGGACTTTAGCCGGAACTTTAGCCGGGGGTCATAAAACCGGCCCTTAGACTTGTTTATAGTATATTTTCTAGTGCACTGCAATTTTTATTCACACTATTTTGTACCGTAGCATATGTAGTGGGTGAATACACTGATATTATTTATTTAGCATCTTGCAAGCTTGAAACAATATAACACGAAGTCGGTATTGTTAATTAAATGCCTGAATATAATTTATTAAAAGTAAACTGTATCTGACAGTTGACGTCGTCCGACCGACGACCATCCCTAAGCCCGACCTGCACCCGCCAGTATACTCTCCCGCTAACGGAAAGCACACCTGGCCGTGGCCCACCCGAGTCGAGCGAGCCACCGAGCCGAACGGCCAAACCAGACATTATTATTATAAAGCACACTAAATCCGAGTGGACTAGAGACGAACCACACCCATTCCCCCTCAAACAATTAATTACGAATTTTGCGACCTTAAAGTCTCTTCCAGACTCAGTCATTTAGTTTTTAACGTAATGAGGTCAAGCTTGGCGCGGCAGGGGCCGACGCGCCACCGGACGCCATGCCAGTTCCGCAGTTCTACTCGACTCGCGGACCGGGACGGACCTACGTCCCACGGAGAGACCACAACCATTGTCTTCATCGCAAGTAACGTCCGGTAAATATAGTCATTTAGCATAAACCAAACCTTTTTCTATTCACCTCTCCGTGCGTCCCGGTCCGTTTTTTACGGTTCAGGACCTAATCCGACCGCGTAAACGTAAAGACGTCCCGCACCACACCTGGTGCGCAGGGTCGCTCTTCAGCATACGGCACGGGCCATCTCCCGCAAACCACAGAACTTTTCTTAAGGCCACGCGCCTTCGCGCTGACCACAAACCCGCAAGGAAAACTTCGCCAAGTTTAGTGGCGGTGCGTGTACCACCCCAGTGGGCACGGCACCAGCGTAGAAACAATCGCTTACGGGACTGGCCGACTCCAGTCGCCCACAAACTCTGTGTGCCACGTCATTTGTGCGCGCCTAATTTTCATTAAGTGTACTTTGTTGACGTAACTTTGCGCCACGTCATTTGTGCGTGCCTAATTTTCATTAAGTGTACTTGTTAACGTAACTTTGCGCCACGTCATTTGTGCGCGCCTAACTTTCATTAAGTGTACTTTGTTAACGTAACTTTGCGCCACGTCATTTGTGCGCGCCTAATTTTCATTAAGTGTACTTGTTAACGTAACTTTGCGCCACGTCATTTGTGCGCGCCTAATTTTCATTAAGTGTACTTGTTAACGTAACTTTGCGCCACGTCATTTGTGCGCGCCTAATTTTCATTAAGTGTACTTTGTCAATGTAACTTTGCGCCACGTCATCTGTGCGCGCCTCTCTTGCACCAAGTGTACTTGGCCTGCATACTGTTACCCGAGAAACCAGTGCCACGAAACATTGAACATGTACCGGCCTGCACCTCGCAACGGACAAGTAGCCCTCAGGGGCATGTCTGTGCTCAGTAATTGTATGGTGTGACGTCAATCCCTTGAATAAAGGCACGTCGCTACTACGGCAATCCCACGCATTCTTCTTTAACGTAAATTCCCAGGCAATACCGCCGACGGTTCTAGCGGACCACGCTGGGGCAACGAACCACGAACCCCCATTGGTTAGACACCGAGCTAGCCTGGCGCCCTCCCGGAACATAAAACGTTAATCAGACCAGCCACCCCGCTAGAACTCGCGCCCGGACTCGAACACGAGACCGCGGACGACGGCACAGTATTGTGTCTGCATTTTATAACTACTAGAAGAGTAGAGGAACTAAAAATCCCCTTTAATGGAATTAATTACTTTCTTTTCACACAAGCCGCTCCTCTTACAAATTACAATTTTCGTATGAACTATAAACACAAAACCTCTCAACTCTACGTGAAACACTATTATTCCTACATTGTTACCATTTTATCATACTGAAAGTATTTGAGCGAATCTTATGTGAATAAATTACGTTTCAATATGCGATACAGCAGAAGCAAACCTAGCCACCAGCGAGGGTGGGGAGTAGGCCTAACCTAAAAGTCACTAAATCTTTGGAGGAAATGCTTTCTGTTAAAAATGCGATAAAACGAAGGTTTTAAATAACCATCAGACTACTATGTATTTATCAGCGGCTTTCTTTTGTATTTTCAACAATATCAATGCATGTATTTTAATTTTACAAGCGATTTTTTTATTACACGTATGAAAGCTGAAGGGGAAATTAGTTGTTTTTAGAAGTTTAATAAGCCACACACCTAAAGGTGTTTTACACTATACGTTTATACAGAATAATTAACTAATGTGATGTTATCTTCTATCTAGTTGAAATATTACGTTATTTTGTCCTGACCTTTATTTTTTTATTAAGTGATATGACAAAAGTAGGCACATTGGCAGTTTTTGTAGTATGATATATATTGGTAAACTGAGTATTGTGCAGTTAAAAATAACGAGAAAATAGAATCAATGTGTCTTATTCACACGAAACATAGAAGCTATTTATATATGCGGCGTGATTATTATCGGAAACAAGTTGTTTCGAAGTTTGTTCAGAGAAAAACATAACTTTTTTTTTAGATACATCGTATATTTCACATATGTAATTTTTGAGTAAATAGAAGTGAGGCAAAACCTTAAATTTCACGAAAATATATTATTTAACTCATTTGAAAGAATTATTTCCCAGTAATAAATGAAAGTTACACACGTAGTCGGCTGTATGACGGGGATATGACGGCTTTGACGGGTCTACGACTGACAAGCCATTGCGCCTTACGTATGACGGGCATGTCGTAGCTAAGGCGTCTTCCAGAAGGCGAAAAAAGATTCATGTTCGCTTTTAGTAGCAAAGCGTCATAGGGATGACGCGACATCCCTATGACGGGCGAAAAAGAGAACCATGCTCACCCGGCAGGATAAGCTGGCAGCCACCAAGCCAGCACCAACACCGGCGAAGAGAACGCCAGCCCCCACCCAGCCGCAGGCCGCACCCATGGCAGCAATGGCAGTTGATGCAGCACCAGAGCTGCCAACTGCCCTGCCAACACCGACCACCAGCGCACAGGCAAAGCAGCTCGCGGACATCCAGGTGGTCATCCACACCCACAAGGCCATCAGAGGCAACGCCCGACTGCAGATTGCCATCGGCCCTCTCTGCCAGCTTCTAGTCATCTGGCTAGACACGTCCAAATCCATGGTCGACAAAATACGTGCCACCATGGATTGCGTGTGTGCGCTTGCTGGAGTCGTTAATGACCAACAATAATACGGCCCCGAATTGCAGCAAAAACGAAGCCACTAGTAATATGTTACATTCCCTCCTTTTCTGGAATGCACGCAGCATTAAAAATAAATTACCGGAATTTATCAACCACCTGAATAAATATAAAATAAAAATAACTGCGATAAACAAAACACATCTGACTCCGACCGACAGGTTGACAATACTAAATTATGTCATTTATAGGCGCGATCGAGACGCACGAGGCGGCAGAGTAGCCCTTGCTGTCCACCATAGTGTAAAATATTCAGCTTGCCAGCTCCCTGATTTTCAGCACCTTGAGGCTATAGGTATTAATCTGAACATAAATAGACAGCAGATTAAACTAATCTCCATGTATGCTCCTCCAGGTAGGTCCCTCGGCGAGGCAAACCTGGATGCTCTGTATGGGACGGCCCCGAGCTTCCTCGCTGTAGGCGACATAAATGCCAAGCACATAGAGTGGAACAACAGGCGCGCTACAGCGAACGGCAGACAACTTTAAACACATCAACTTGACGTTGTACCGACGCTACCTTCAGCTGGTTCTCACCCGATCAGTGACCCTCCCGTTCGGCGCGCGCCCCAGCCACATCCGGAACGAGTCAAGTGAGGGATTCGCTACCTGACCTACGTAACAATTAAAACATAAGATGCTAATTACCAGGATATTTGTCAGTGCCAGAATCTCATTAGTGTTAATGCTTGTAAACAACAGTCTTCCATGTGACTATATTTTCAAACAGTTAATTATTAGTGATAGAAATATTAAGCCCTCAGCAAACAGTTTCCAGGTACTAATTTTTAATTAAGTACCTGGAAGGATGTATTATATAAAATTATAACTTTAAGATAAAATAAAGGTGTTGGCGCGCGGCACGGGGGGGGGGGCGGGTCGAGTCCTCCCACCCCCGCGTGGCGGCCATCTTCGGCAGTCTCCGAACACTCGCGGCCGGGTCGGACGTGTGTCCCGTGAGTAGCTTACATTTTAAGTGCACCGATAAGTCTTTATGTTCAGTAAGTAAATATATCACAACCTCGCTTTACCGCTGCTCACGTGTCCCCGGACCATTTTCGGCAGAGCCGGGCCTATCCCGACCACCTTAACAAACACCCCGCGCAACCACGTCACGGGTTAACTCACGGTACTGGCCGCCTCCGGTAACCATACCGACCCGCGAGACTGCCGCGGAGATCAGGGTAGTTGAGTAACGGAATCATGTAGTGCTATGTAGTGACATGTCATAAACGTGTACCAGTGCTGTGTGTCAAGCGTGCATAACGGCGCATTATTAAAATAATTCAGTCCAACTCGTGTGTAATTTCAGTGTCACATGTATAGGTATGCAGTCTCCTACACTGCCTAGGGCGCATCCTGTATCCACTCAGTAAGCCAATCACCACCATAAGCCGACGTACCTAGCGGGGCACGCTGGGGCAGCGAACCCATGAACCTCCTCACGGTCTAGTTCTTCCAAGCTAGCCTGGCGCCCACCGGACAACGAATCTAAAGCTACGCCCTTAGCCCGCTAGGCATTACCCGTAACTATTCCATAGGGACGGGTGGCGGCAAATGGCATCCCTGCGTGTGGCGTAACAAGCAAAATCAAAATCAGAAAAATCGTAGAAGAAACAGGAAAGGATGAAGGTGAACAGCCATCTTGGACGCGCAGGGTCTAGACTTACTGGCGCGATGAAGAAGGCCGACAAAGGTTTTCCCCCCCTCCACCGCGGCGACCCACTTGCGACGCGGGCGGGCGATGTCACGACCCGGTAGCCCCCCTACTCAGTGGCCGTTTACGCTCTCCGTTTTGTGCGGCCGTCACGGGCATTCCTTCTGCCCACCGTTCGCCCCCTCTCTTCACTTCGCGCACCAGTCTCGGCGACCCCCTCTACCCAAGACATGGATCGGCGCGCGCAGCACAAACACCGCCATTCTCGGCCTCCGCTGTGTGCGGCTGTCCGGGCAACCTCTCCACCCGGCTGTCTGAATCAGCGCGCGCAGCAAACTTCGCCGAAGCGGAAAAACATGGCCACGTGCGCGCGGATGTAAACAAACACCGCAAGTGTGCGCGGACGTAAACAAACACCGCAACTCTGTGCAGTGAGATGGCCTATCAACGGAAGACCAGCACGTGTGAGATCTGCTTCTGGCCTCAGGGCAGGGACCTGTTAACCGGGGGGAGACCACCACTACGTACGTGCAAGTGTGCACCGGGAGGCGGAGAAACGCAGGTGAAAACTGAGCCCTCCCGAAATCAATGGGACACCGACGCGGGACAGGCCCGACCCGCAGAGCCGAGAAGGGAGAAACCTACAGCAACCCGCCTGACAGCTGACACGCCATGAACGACACCTGCTGTCGGAGCGGGGCATCGTACCGAAGGCTCGTCGCACGCGCCGGAGACAACCTCATACGGGACCTACCACCCCGCAGGGAGAACCTGCCAGAGTTCACTGGGGCCCCGCACGAGGATCCGCACATGTTCCTAGAGCTATGCGAAGAATGCCTGGCACAGTGCCACAACCATCAGTCAGAGTGGGCGGAGCGGGCCAGTGAGCAGATGCGCGGAGATGCGCGGAGACGCGCGAGCGTGGTGGAGCATGTGGGGGAGGTTCGCCATGCCCTGGGATGAGTTCGCCGACGAATTCATGCGTCGGGGTCGCCTCTATTCGACTGTTTGGCGCAATTCTATGGAGCTCGCCAGCGAGAAGGAGAAGCAGTAGAGCCATTCATCGCCAACAAGCTCCAGCTGTTCCGCCGCATCGCACCAGGAGTGGAACCCACCCAGGCACTGCCTACCATAACGAGCCTAGTGAAGGATGAACTTCATTTCTTCCTGCGTAACTGCCACCCCACTAATGTCTCAGAATTCGTGCGGGTGGCCCGGGACACTGAACGGAATTTCCACCGCGCATGTCGGCGCGAACCGCCCCCGGCAGCATGGGGCAGATCCAGTCCCCCGGGAAACCGACTGGTTGTCGCACCACAAATGCCACATCTAACCAGTGGAAGCAGGGCCAGCGAAGAGGCAACCCCACGCTGGAGAGCAGACCGACAGTCGAGAGGCACGGCCAACACCGGACAACCGCCCCAGGGTCAGCGAGTTTGCCCGCAGGGAGTGTTCCACTGGAACAACGAGTGCCCGAGATGGTCGCGGCAGTCGCCATCGGACCCACCGCCGCCCCCATCGAGGACGCCACCGCAACACCAGCAGCCACACGCCAACCCAACTCTGGCAGGAAACGGCCAGCGGGGGGACCGGAACTAAATGGCCCGCCCCCGAACAACCGGATCTGCACCATGCCCGACAACAGAACCCCTCCCGACCTTGGGGCAGCTTGGGCACCCACTCGACCGGCTGTTCCGTATGCCCGTGGAGGTCAACGGATGGCCCGCTGATGCCCTGATCAACACAGGAGCCAGCGCAGTCATCGTGCGGCCTGACCTCGTACCACCCGGCGCGCTACACCCGGATGATGGCGAGCTGCGCCTGGCCACAACCGCCTACGCCGGGCAGATGCTAGGACGCGCGGACGTTGAGGTAAGCCTGCGAGAACTAACGACTAGCGTATCCGCCATTGTTGTGCATGATTTGTGTGAGGAAATAGTGTTGGGGCTGCCCTGGCTCGCGTAACATAATGCAGTACTGGAGTTAGCCCCCCCTCGACTAAATATCGGGACGGTGGAGAGGTACGTGGTGTACGCCATAGGCCAGACCCCCACCTTGGGACACACCATCTTAACCTTGGAGGATATGCATCACAATGTCCCACCTGCTTACCAGGCAAGAATAAATGCAGTCCTGGTGGAACGACCCGAGGTCCTCACAGTAGACGGGCCATTGATAATAACCACAGTGGCGGAACACCACATTCCCACCACCACTGACGAGCCTGTGTATGAACCACCCCGTAGCTACGGGTTCTGGGAGCAGCGGGTTATCCGGGGGCAGTTTGACGACATGCTCCAGAGCGGGGTCATCGAGCCGTCACAAAGTTGCTACAATGCTTGCATCGTGCTGGCATCCAAGAAGGATGGCACGAGCCGCTTTTGCGTGGACTTCCGGCCGCTGAATGCTGTGACTGTCAGCGCCCCTCCCCCTCAAATTAGCGTCGAGGCCGCCGTAGCCAGCCTAGGTAGGGCATGCGTGTTCAGCACCCTGGATCTGAAGTCCGGCTACTGGTAGGTGCCCATAAGAAGCGGGGACCGGAAGAAGACAGATTTCACGGTACCGGACGGGCGGAGGTTTATCCCTCCACTAAGTTCGTGGTCTCTGCAGGCAATGTTCTGTAGAGTTAAAATAAATGGTTTGCGATGTCACAAGTCACGCGAGGGTCGCTCTTTCAAGAGTGCGATCCTCTTGATGAAATATCGAATAGGCTGCTTGTCACTTAGAATTTTTTATTCGTCAGTTTTCCACCGGAATATAGTCCAAAAAATTGGTTGTCTGTAAAGTCTGTAAAGTTTAACGTGACAACTTCATACCAAAACATTGATGAAATGATTGCATACTTTTATGCCACCTTCCAGTCAATGATGACCAGAGTCCTGGAGGGATACATTGGGAGATTCACCCTGGCATACTTAGACGATGTCATCGTCTATTCGGAGAGTTGGGAGGACCACTGCCGGCACCTGGCGCTGGTCATGGAAAGGTTGGCCACCAATCACCTAACTGCCAACCCTGCCAAGTGTCACCTCGGGATGACCGAGGTCAAATTCTTGGGCCACGTGGTGAATGCTGAGAGCAACCAGGCCCAGATCAGCCACCTACGACAGATTGCCATGGCGGAAGTTCCTCGCACCCGGAAGCAACTTCAATGCTTCGTCGGGTTCATCAATTAGCTGCGGAGTTATATCCCTAACTTCTCACAGACCATCATGCCCCTAACCGATCTGCTGTCACCGCAAATCCGCTACCGCTGGGGCGAACCCGCCCAAGCAGCCTTCAACACTATTCAGGAAGCCTTCACACAGTGCCACACACTGGCCCGCATCGACCCTGACCGACCGCTCGTCTTGCAGACGGACGCGAGCGCTCTGGGTACCGGGGCAGTGTTATACCAGGTGGACGGCGCAGGCGACCGGCAGGTGGTCGATTATGCCAGCGCGAAGTTCGGGCGGTCATGTGGGCCGTGAAGAAATACCGCCCACACCTGGAGGGCAGGCCGTTCACTCTCCGCACCGACAACCGCTGCCTCACCTGGCTCCACACCATGCAGGGGAGGAAGGGGAAGCTGATCTGCTGGGCACTATTCCTACAGTCATTCGACTTCACGGTTGAGCATGTGCCCGGGGCAGAGAACCAGCTCCCCGACCTACTCTCCCGTGATCCAGACGGCAGCCAGAAGGTGTTGGACGACGACGAATGGGATGACATCCTGCCACCCGCCCGCGCCAGCTCAAATGGCGCCGCCGGACATGCGTGCGCTCACATCACAGTCAACGGAGAAGGGGCCGAAGCACCCCCGAATACCAAGGCCGACGTGTAGCACCGTGTGCTCACTGCGCAGCACCGGTCCCCAGATGTGGACAGACGACGAGAGCGTGCCAGCGATGACGGTCACCCAACCTGGCGGATCCAGGACGGCAGAGTCATGAAACGACCACCCGGAGTAACTGAGGCCTGGAGGACATATGTCCCCCAGAGGCCCGTGAGACAGTGCTCGTGTTCTACCACGATCATGACCTTCGCAGGACACCCGGGTACCGATTCAACCAGCCGAGCAGTAGGACAGTACTACCACTGACCCGGGATGAGCCGGGATGTCCGCAACTACGTCAGGGAGTGCGAGACCTGCCAGCGACGCAAGGCCCGCAGGGGGGACGGCGTGCAACAACAGCAGCCCCGGCTGCCGACGACCCCGTTCCAGACAATCGCCTTAGATGTGATGGGGCCCTACCCACGTTAACCGCGGGGTAAACGGTTCCTCGTGGTAGCCACGGACATGTTCACCCGCTGGACCGAGGCCTACCCCTGCGGCAACGTGAGGGCCACCACTATCATTGAAGTCATGACCCGCGAATTTATGGCCAGGTTCGGCTACCCGGAAACATTTTGACTGACAACGGCAGCCAGTTTCTGGGGGCTCGATGGAAGGTCTGGTGACAGGAGGCCCACATGGAACACCACACCACACCTGCTTACCACCCACGGTTAAATCACACCGAGTGCCGCAACCAGGAGTTGAAGGTCCAACTGCGCCTGTGGCTGGGCGATGACCATACTCAGTGGGATCTCCACGTCGCCGATGCCCTATTCTGTGTCCGCCGAAGAGTAAATGCGGCCACCGGGAGGACCCCGGCCGAGATGGTCCAGGGCCGCAACCTTCCGCTGCCGGGGGAGATGGCCATCCATGGAGTGCCGCACCAGGCAGAATGCAGAGGAGATAGCTACCAGCGACGCTCGGACGACCAAGAGGCGGCGCGCACGCGACAGGCTCACTACACCCAAGTCATCACACCCCGGACGACGAGGCCCCCAGCCACCTTCCGGGCCGGTGACCAAGTGTATGCACGAGTACACCCCCTGTCGGCGGCCCGGCGTAACTACTGCGCCGGACTCGCGCCACGGTGGAGGGTGGGGGGCACTACCCAGTGCAACGGCGCCTGGGGGCGACGACCTACATGGTGAATGTAGGGGGCCGCCGCACCAAGAAGATCCACTGAGACGACCTGCGGCTAGCAGCAGCGCACGGGGACCCCCCGCCCGACGAACCCGAACACGACGACATCGCGGGCAGCCCAGCAACTAAGCCCGACGTACTCAGTCCCGAGGTAAGCCACGGAGCCGCGGCGTCCAATGAACCTAAACACACCGATGCCGCTAGCCACCCGGCCGCTGGGCAATATGCGCTCAGCCCCAACATGCCACCGCCATGTAACGAGGGCTCCGGACGCGAGCACTCCTCGCCCCAAGCGGGCTCAACAGCCGATGACGCTACACCACAAAGACAGAGGAGAAACCGGCAAGGGTTACCCAGACTTCGAATCACGGAGGTGACGTCCCCAGAGCTCGGGGACCCCAGCGAAGGGCCGCCGGACGCAGCCCCTATAGTCAAAGAACCAGACAAACCCCAGAGTGAGGGCACGAGCAGGCCCCGACGGAGGCGACGTCGGCCGGGCCCCGGCACACCTGGCCGACTACGTCCTGGGCATCCTCATAGCACCATGCACCGCGGCGCCACCTCCCGGCCCAGCTGCCCCCGCATCGGCCGAGGCAGCGTCCACCAGTGCCACCGCGCCATGTGCCAAGGCGCCGCCCACCGGCCCAGCTACCCCCGCAGCGGCCGAGGCGGCGTCCGCCTGCGCCACCGCACCATGCGCCGCGGCGCCGCCCACCGGCCCAGCTGCCCCCGCAGCGGCCGAGGCGGTGCCCGCCCGCTCCATCGCACCATGCGCCGCGGCACCGCCCACCGGCCCAGCTGCCCCCGCAGCGGCCGAGGCGGCGCCCGCCCGCGCCATCGCACCATGCGCCGCGGCGCCGCCTTCCGGCACAGCTGCCCTGCAGCAGCCAGGCAGAGTCCGCCCGCGCCACCGCGCCAAGCGCCGCGGCACCGCCCACCAGCCCAGCTGCCCCCTCAGCGGCCGAGGTGGCGTCCATCCCGCGCCACCACGCCATGCGCCGCAGCGCCGCCCACCGGCCCAGCTGCCCCCGCAGCGGTAGAGGTGGCGTCCACCTGCGCCACCGCGCATGCGCCGCGGTGCCGCCCAACGGCCCAGCTGCCCCGGCAGCGGCCGAGGCGGCGCCCGCCCGCTCCACCGCGCCATTACACCATGTATTTAGGTGCTGTATCTACCTAACATTACCACCTGGCATCGGGGACTGCCAGGGCAGAACCGGGCTTCTCTGGGGGGGGGGGGGGCATTTGACATCGTACCGACCCTACCTTCAGCCGGTTCTCACCCAATCAGTGACCCTCCCGTTCGGAGCACGCCCCAGCCACATCCGGAACAAGTCAAGCGAGGGAATCGCTACCTGACCTACGTAACAATTAAAACATAAGATGCTAATTACCAGGATATTTATCAGTGCCAGGATCTCATTAGTGTTAATGCTTGTAAACAACAATCTTCCATGTGACTATATTTTCAAACAGTTAATTATTAGTGATAGAAATATTAAGCCCTCAGCAAACAGTTTCCAGGTACTAATTTTTAATTAAGTACCTGGAAGGATGTATTATATAAAATTATAACTTTAAGATAAAATAAAGGTGTTGGCGCGCGGCACGGGGGGGATGGGGGTCGAGTCCAACTCACCCCCGCGTGGCGGCCATCTTCGGCAGTCTCCGAACACTCGCGGCCGGGTTGGACGTGTGTCCCGTGAGTAGCTTACATTTTAAGTGCACCGATAAGTCTTTATGTTCAGTAAGTAAATATATCACAACCTCGCTTTACCGCTGCTCACGTGTCCCCGGACCATTTTCGGCAGAGCCGGGCCTATCCCGACCACCTTAACAAACACCCCGCGCAACCGCGTCACGGGTTAACTCACGGTACTGGCCGCCTCCGGTAACCATACCGACCCGCGAGACTGCCGCGGAGATTAGGGTAGTTGAGTAACGGAATCATGTAGTGCTATGTAGTGATATGTCATAAACGTGTACCAGTGCTGTGTGTCAAGCATGCATAACGGCGCATTATTAAAATAATTCAGTCCAACTCGTGTGTAATTTCAGTGTCACATGTATAGGTATGCAGTCTCCTACACTGCCTAGGGCGCATCCTGTATCCACTCAGTAAGCCAATCACCACCGTAAGCCGACGTACCTAGCGGGGCACGCTGGGGCAGCGAACCCACGAACCTCCTCACGGTCTAGTTCTTCCAAGCTAGCCTGGCGCCCACCGGACAACGAATCTAAAGCTACGCCCTTAGCCCGCTAGGCATTACCCGTAACTATTCCATAGGGACGGGTGGTGGCAAACTTAACAAAAACTACCATTTACATGCTACCTCCGAGTCCACACATGACTCTGGCAGACCGAATGACATGCCTGATATTTTAGATATCGCCCTGAACAAATGTGTCAACACAGGATTCGAACTCGAGGTTGTACACGACATACCATCGGTTTATTTTCCAGTCCACTTGATCTTCGATGATGCATATGTTGACACTAACCCACCACGAAAAATCAGGGACTACAGAAATGTGGACTGGCAACGATTTAAAAACTATTTATCAATAAATCTCCCTGATGCGACTGAAATAAACATTGAAAACAGCGATAACTTAACTTCCGCGATTATAGAATTAACGGAGAAAATCCAGGATGGTATTAGCCAGTGCATCCCAGAAAAGGGAGTTAGGTTAGCACACAACGAACTGCCAGAATACATCAGCAGCTTGATTACACAAAAAATCGACTGCGGCGCAAATACACACGGCGTCACACACAACAGACGAAACGCCGAATAAACGAATTACAGACAGTAATATCCGACGAAATTTCACTCTGGCGAAGCAGCCAGTGGGAAACTAAAATCGCAAGACTCGACACCCAGGACGGAAGCGCCTGGACAATGACGAAGCGTATTTTCAACAAATCAGGCAAAATCCCGCCCCTGGAAACAAACAATGCTGTAGATTTTCAGCCCCGTGACAAGGCACAAGCTTTCGCTGACACACTGGAAACAGCATTCCAGCCCAACATGCAGCCCTGCGATAGGCTATTCACAGCGCAAATTTACCGCGAACTCCGCGTTAAACTGCGACTACCCACAATCTCTGTGCCACTGCTTACACAGGCACAAGAAATAAAGTGTGCTATCAAAAAAATGAAGCCGCGAAAAGCTCCCCTGAATGACTGCATACAGGCTGTTGTTCTCAAACAACTCCCGAACGAAACACTAGAATATCTAGCCAAGTGCATGAATGCAATGTTTAGGTTAACTATTTTCCCCTCGCAGTGGAAAGATGCTAGAGTTATAGTCTTCCACAAGCCAGGCAAAAACTAAACACTGCCTCAGAATTACAGACCTATCAGTCTGCTAAGCACTGTGGTCACAGTTGTGGAGAGTTTTATACTACACAGACTTAATGTACACATTCATGAGAATAACATACTGCCGAATGAACAGTTCGGCTTTCGCAGTACACATTCGACAGTGCACCAGCTATTGCGCCTGACTGAGGAAATCACAAGCGCATTTAACGTACAGGACTACGTAGTCGCTACGATTATAGACGTAGAGAAAGGTTTTGACAGAGTATTTCATACGGGGCTTGATGCCGACCGCCAATGCTCCTCTATGTCGCATAGACTGCTATGCCTCATCAACGTCTCGCAAAGGCGTGTGCACTGAACGCGCTCGTGCTCGCACCGGAGTGTAGAAAGTGCAAGGAGGCGAACGCCAGGCAACAAGTGCTACGTCGGCGGAAGGATCCGGCTGGGTGTGGCATATCCGTCCGCCGAACTACAAAAAATGTAATTATGTATATTTTTCCACAGGTTTTTATTAGACATTATTTCATCATTTAATATTTCAGTCCTCTCAAAAATTATGTTTCACTGTGTGCCTTGTCCCGAACCTGGCCGGTTCAGTTTCCCGCGAAAATCACACGTTTCCGCGGGAGGCCTGGCGGGCGAGGGTATCGCACGCGGTGAGAGCGGCAGTGTCCTTCAGGAGCTTGGAGAGGCCGGCATCTTCCGCGCAACACGGAACCAGCAACTTTTGTTAACACCGACATGTAGTTTCAATAGTCTTAATCTTTCTCAATTTTTTCGTACAGTTTCGTGGTCGGCCTCAATTTACAATGGGGTATTTCACTTAAATTAATCAGTGCTCCAAGACGAGTGTTCAGCATAATACATAAGTACTGTGGGGAGTCTACGAGAAGTTTCGTCGGCACTTCACACAACAACCTAGCCGACCGGCTAAATAGTTTCAGCCCGCACGGGGCAGCCAGTAGGCGATACGTGCCACCAAACTTATTAACGAGTCAATATCTGGGACAAGTCTAAGAGTCAGGTAGAGTCGCCGGAGTTACGGGCCAACATGTCATTAGCCCAGTGTAACACGTAAAGTGTAATAGTGAAGTGTTTTATTCGTCAGGGTATAATATGTCATGTTAGGGTTTATTCTGTAACCGCCGCATCATGTGCAAGAGTAGGTCCTTCACGCGTAGTAAAATCATGAGCCGCCACTGAGGAAGTGGCTGCGCGTGTGACTATTCAATTTGGGACAACCGTTACGGCCAGGACGGGCAGCACTATGTATAGGGCTATGCTGTAATAAATTCATCAGGCATCAATCAGTAACTTTGTGTTCTTCTTCAGGCGTTCCGAGTGGCCATAACAGCTCGGGGGGCCCTACTGCATTAACCCCTACCTCTAGCCACAAGGCCGAACCTTCCCTGAGAAAAAGAACCATATAAAATCACGTAAAAATCAATGGAGGTAGAGGGGACGGCGTCAGGCTAATCTACAAACTTTACCAAACAGGATTCCCGGACTGTTATATTAAACTAGTCGCATACTTTTTAGCAGACAGAACCTTTAGAGTATTTACTGAAGGAGCTCTATCCGACACAAAACAAATAAGAGCAGGTGTTCCATTTTAGGCCCTGTACTCTTTAATATATATGTCAGTGACATGCCACACCCCGCACACCGGCTAGTAAAGCTGGGCTGTTATGTAGATTGTAGCATTTAGGTCCGCTACTTTTGGAACTGCGCGCATCATCGCGGGCTTCCGGCACTCCGCTCCCCTCATCCTTCTCCCTCCTCTTCCCCCCTCCTAGTGTTTGTTCAATTTGTACTCGTTCCCCCACCCTTTCAATATGCGCATGCGCGCGCTGCGGTGCGAGTTTATAAATTCAGCTGCAGCCATGTTGAGGGCCTTCTTCTACTGGTTGACTTTGTCAGGTTTGGTTGTCAGCAGTAGCTGACCTGTTGTTAATTTACTAGCATGTAGTCCGAGAGCTTCTAGATAATCTTCGTGCGTGTGCGACCTCAGGGGAGAAATGTAAGTTGGTTCCAGTCGTCAGTGAGGCGGTGGCCCTCACCCTAATGTAGAATCATTATGTTTGAATTTGTTCTGTCTAAATTCCTTTTCGGCCGCCACCATCAAAAATTGTTTGGATTATTGCTTTAAATTTAACTTAACCTTCGCTACCGTTTTTCTGTTTGTAACTGTCTCCCCCTGAGACGTCGTCGCTTTTATTTGTTTGTTAAAGTTTTTTAAAGAATAATGTAACTTCTTTCTTTCTTGTACCTGCACTTTGCAGTAGTTTGGTAAATTCAATTTTTGTAATATAACTTCATTCGTAGAAATTATGTCCCTTTTTGACGATCGTTGATTGGATCGTTTACTGTGTAGCCGGCTTACCCATTAATATTATAATTGTCAACTAACTCGCTTTGTCAGAAATTGTTCTCACTTTATGTATTCAACCTTGCATTGTTTAAGCTTAACATTATCAGAAATGTTAACGTAATATTAATTTTGAATTAATATTGAATTTGTTCTTGCTTTATGTATTCAACCTTGCATTGTTTAAGCTTAACATTATCAGGAATGTTAACGTAATATTAATCTTGATTTAATATTGAATTTGAATAAAATGTCTGTGTACCTGAAACCATTTACCTTGCTTACCTAACTGCTCCAATCACGTAAACCCCAGTCCTAGCCAGGTTCTGGTCTCCCTCCAACCCTAATAGGCCCCCACCTATTACAAGATGACACAGTGCTGTATAGCAGGTCCCACAACCTCCGACTAGCTACAAATAGATTGCAAGTCGCGCTCACTGAGTTCGAACGATGGTGCACGACTTGGCATATAAAAGTAAACACAACTAAATCAGAGGCTATTGTGTTTACCCGTAAATATCTCCCGCCTGCAGAACACAGGCCGCAAATATGTTTGTTTGACGAACAAATACTGCATAAGGATGTAGTGAAGTATCTAGGCGCACACATGGATAGGAAACTACTCTGGCGCAATCACATTGACACTTAGCGAGCGCAAGCACAGGCTAGGATTAGTGCACTATATCCAATAATGAGTAGGCGATGCGGCAGCAAGGTTAAAACTGGCCTGCTGCTGTACAAAGCACTAATTCGCCCCATAATCACATACGCAGCCCCTGTCTGGGCGAAGGCTACCCCTACACACCTAATAAAACTACAGCGAATTCAGAATAGGTGCATTCGAATCGCCACAGACGCCCCACGATACTGCCCTGTTGAAGCTTTGCATCGTGAAACCAAGTCGGAAACTTTGCAAGACTTTTACACTCGTACAACACAAACTTTCTACGATAAATACGTAAATAGTTTAAATCCGCATGTTTCTTCACTCGGAAATTACGATCCTGATGAAACACAAAAATACAAACGCCCGAAATCCATCCTGGCGCACCGACCACCGTAGTGGCCCGTGATTGGCTGGAAGCTCCGGCCAATCACAGCACACCTGCGCTCAGCCGAGGCCCGACCCCAACACTGCGGTTGCGGACTGGCGAGAAAATTCTGCCTAAGAATCGCGAAGATCGACACTTGTATTTCTGGCAGCTACAGACTTAGTATTTAGCATTATACTTTTAAAGTTATAATTTTAAGTTATAATATTAAGCATTAATTAATAGGATTCTGAACTTGTGCCTGACCACGTCCTGCGGTGCAAATAAGCAACATTGGACTAGCCAATGATTGACATGCCCAGGCTGGCAGCATAATGTGACAGAATAAAGGCCTCCCGCCCTCCCAAGTACACTGACACAGCAGCGAGTTGGCCCAGTGGGGCTCTAATGAATTTTTGGCCCAGTGGGGCTCTAATGAATACACAAACACTTCCAGTCTGCCTTCGGCTACAAAATTTACCCATTATTACAGTTACTTATTTTTTAATTATTAAGTGAGTAGACTCACTATCGATTAATAGGTGTCCGACCAAGTGCCTGACCACGTCCTGCGGTGCAAATAAGCAACATTGGACTAACCAATGATTGGCATGCCCAGGCTGGCAGCACAATATGTCAGGCATACATGGCCGTGGTAGCTCGGGCAACCTGGGTGCTGCGGCCATATAATTATAATTGTAATTGTACTTTCTCTTTCAGCTAACCTGGCTGGCTGGCAGCCTGGCGGGAAATGACGAAAGTCGCCCCCTAAAAACCAGTCATGCCCAAAACCTTCAATGCGAACAGAAATGTCCAATTGCCCGCCCTTGCTTAGTAGATATTTTCTACTCTTCCAACTCTTCTTCCTGAGCCATCCTTCTACTCCCGTAGCCAACCCACCTGTAATTAATGCATGAATTTTTGCATCAGCATGTAAGTGCCCAGGGTTTTCCCCGTGTCTATGCAGGTTTTACCTGGGCCCAACTTATCTAGTTTTAAATCTAGAATAGTCAGTGAGGGGAGTTATTCATGGCGCCAATCGCTGCCATTGCTGGCCAATCCCCTCCTAGCACACGATGCATGCACCCTCTCCTGCATGGCTAACCCCTGCATAATTAAAGCGTAAAGGCTTCGGCCTGAGTCGCACTTAGAGTCTGTCCTTAATCCAGAACCCTCCCAAAAACACTTAGTTTTAATTTAGGTAAGGACAAAAAAAAAATAAAGGAGATAACTTAATATGACCAAAAAAACATATTAACTAAAAAAAAATGTATGAGAACCTCTATTCCTACTTTTTATTTGCTGGTAGTTATGGGCCCGCCTAACAGATAGCGATACATGTCGCGTGAAACACGGTTTCAGTTTCCACTGTTAGAGTCGCACGTCTTTATTTCCCTCCTTGTTCTGTGGTTGCTACCAAAGAGTAGGAAGTAGACGTCCTACCAGCGCTCCCGCAAGCTAAGAGTTGAAGCATTTTCCATGCCGTGCCACGTCCACATTGAGACCTAAAACATTGCATTGGTGCTGTGTGTTTTGGTACGAACGACATGTTTTGAATTAATAGGAATACATGTATGCATTGTCGTCGTCCATCCGAAGGCCATAAAGCCCGGCCTCCACCCGCCAGTATTAAACCCCGCTAACGGAATGCAACCCTAGCCCATGTCACGTGAGTCAAGCGAGCCGTCGACGTCGCTGGGTGTTTTCACATATTACGCCCATATGTCAACTCCGCGAAACAGTTCTTATACATTATTAATTACTGGGTGTAATTAAGTGATTTTTAAATAACAAAACAACCCTTAAGAGTGAAAGTGCATCATAGGGGTGCAGCGGTTTTCCCCGTGGGAAACCGCAATTAATAAACGTTCGGAACATCCCTTGCGGCCTTCCGCCAAAAATTAACCACAGCATAAATCAACCTAATTCACCTCTCTGTTTTCACCTGCAAATAGCCACTGGAGTAGTCAACAACTGACAGACTGTCTCCAGCTTGACTTTCTCTTTCAAATATTATTAATCTCAATTTTATTATGTATTATTATTATAGGCCTTCCGCCAACTAATTCAGACAGATGTCATTAAGTTACGAGGGTTCTAGAAATAATAACGTCTAATTATAATTATAATTTAGAATAACGGCACATTAGAAAGTTCGGCGCGTCATGACGCTTCCTCCCCTCCCAAGCCGGCACAAAGCGGCAGTAGAGTTTTACTCACGGGCCGGGACGGACGTGTGATCCCGCGGGGAGACTTCAACTTTTGTGCTCCTGATTCTTGATACTGGTAAATATCATAATTCATTAAAACCTCTTTTTCCTCTCCACGTGTTCCTTGTGCCCTTTTCCGGTGCAGGGCTTAACCCGGCCGCGTTAATTATTGCTCATCGCGCAACAACGATTCGCGACGCAGTCACTTTACGGTCCGGGCCGACTCCCGCGAACAGAACTTAATATAATTCTTCGAGCAGACGCCTGCCGACTACAAACTTAAAGACTTGTCTCTTAATATTACCTTCGTGGGCCCGCGACTCACACAGGTGAGCCCTAACACGAAGCTAGTTCCAGTTCATCACTGGAGAGGCCGTTAACCCACTCAAACTCTTCGACGACCCTCAAACCCATGTAGGGATCTTATTTGCAAGTGCCTCAATGTAACACGTAATTAATTACTCAGTGCGAGTGTGTGTAATGTCAGCATATTTTTCAAGTGTAATCGTGTAACTTGTGCCCATCCACACTTTGTGAGATACGGGATTAAAAACCAGCACCTAAATAATGTTCTCTTTATTTCGTAGACGCCCCCTGAACAGTTAGGAAACAGTCCTCTACACTGTTTGTGCCAGTGCGTATTAAAAGCAGGGACTCCCTTCCACCATCAGGAGCCGCCGATCCTAGTGGAACATGCAGGGGCAAAAACCCACGACCACCTCGGTTAATACTCAAATTAACCTGGCGCCCGCCTGAGATTTAATTAAGAGTCACTAAAATCACTAGGACCGCCCCAAGTCTCGATCACGAGACCGCTGGTGACGGCATTATATATGATGTAATATTCGGTGAATATTATCACTTACACTTCAATAAATATGTTTTCAATGTTCCCTTGGTTTATTTAAACATTTTATAGACGTACGGTGTGTTATAGCGTACAGTGCAAGGTGGTGATAGGGTTTTTTGATGTATAGTAAGAATTATTTTTGACATTTTTTTTATTTTTGTCACGTGAACACTGTTAAATAAACCTTTTTAGGCAGTAACTCTAAACTTGCAAAAAACTTAATTTATAATCTTACCGAGATTATTAACCTTAACTCAGTGTCAGCATAATAAAGTTTTAACATTACAGTTCTACGATTGCGTCTTTCAGCATGCTGAGCTGGAATGCAATTTATTAAGTTGCTAAAAGAGAAACACATTGATTATTGTTTTGTTCAAATATGCTCCACTGGCGTATCAATAAACTCGAAATTGGGTAAGTCATAAAAGCTACCAGGGAAAATGGTAGGCCAAAATACAATAAAAATGTTTAACTATAAATAAATACTTAAAATCACTAGAATGAAATACTTATTATCATGAAAGAGTAATAGATATATACTAATGCAATGTTGATATTTCTAGTACAGGTAGACGGGAGTAAGTAAATTGATGCACATAGCAGACTCAGAGAAGGGGGGCATTTGCTGCCGACCGCCAATGCTCCTCTATGTCGCATAGACCGCTATGTCTTATCAACGTCTCGCGATGGCATGTGCACCAAACCCGCTCGTGTGCGCATCGGAGTGTAGAAAGTGAAACGGGGCGAACGCCAGGTAAAAAGTGCTACGTCGGCAGAAGGATCCGGCCGGGTGTGGCATATCCCTCCGCCGAACTACAATAAATGTAATGTTTGCAATTTTTTCCACAGGATATTATTAGACATTATTCTCATTATTTAATACTTTATTATCTCCAAAATTATGTTTCACTGTGCGACTTGTCCCGAACCTGGCCGGTTCAGTTTCCCGCGAAAATCACATGTTTCCGGGGGAGGGTTGGCGGGGGAGGAGGCTTGCGCACAGTGAGAGCGGCAGTATCCTCCCGGAGCTCATTGATCCCGGCAGCCTCCACGCAACACGGGACCAGCAATTCTTACTTTCACTGATATGTAGTTTCAATAGTTCTAATTTTTCGCAAACCTTTTTCTTTCAGTTCCGTGGTCGGCCTCGACTTACCAAGTGGTATTTAACTTAATTATTCTGTGCTCCAAGACGAGCGTTCGTTGTAATAAGTAAGTACTATGTGTGAACTACGAGATGTTACTTCGGCGCCTACGCGATAATCTAGCCAACCGGATAACTAGTTTCAGTCCGCACGGTGCAGCCAGTAGGCAACACATACATTTAAACTTACTAACGCATCAATTTCTGGTACAGGCCTAAGAGTCAGGTAGCATCGCAGGAGTTACGGGCCTACGTGTTCTTAGCCCAGTGTACTAAGTAATTTGTAATTGTGCAGTGTAATTTTTAATCAGGATTGTAGTATGTCATGTTAGGGTATGTTCTGTAATCACCGCATCGGGTCCAAGTGTATGACCTTACCGGGGAATAAAATCGTGAGTCGCCACTGAGAGAGTGGTCGCACATGTGATAATTCAATTCGGGACAACCTTTATGGCCAGGACGGGCAGCACTATGTATAGGGCTGTGATGTAATAAATCAATAAGATATTAGTTGGTCTTTCCTTGATATTTTCAGGCGTCCCGAGTGGCCTAAACATTTCGGGGGGCCCTACTGTGTCCAACCACTACCTCTAGCCTCAAGGCCGAACCTACCCTGATATTTCGAACAATACTAAAACCACGTAACTTTTAATAGAGGTAGCGGGGTTCGCGTCAAAATGGCTCTCAACTAGTGTGGCTTTTAGTAATTTACTTTCAATTTTTTTCCATCTTAACTTCAGTGTAATAAAAATTAATAAAGCAACAAGGGCTCGTGTAGGGACATAGGAATTGCGCGGGAACAAGGGAGTGGGCGCTGGCGATAGGCTCGCGTCTAGTTATGCGCAAGGCGCGATAAAGGCGTACATCAAGTTACACGCCAGGTGCGATAACGGCTTGCCGGTAAACCATGCAGCGACAGGGACATTCGCCATCTGTACCTGCGACACGGAAAGGAAGCCCAAAACACACTTTGACGACGGTAAACCGGGTCAACGTCGACACTTAAATGCGGTGCGGTAGGTTGCCATAGGCGGCCTGATGAGGTGGCGTTCTGTCACCAATGCGGTACCACGAGGTACTGCTCATGCACAGAGGCACGCAAATTTCTCAACTTTAGAGATGGACTGTTTATGTGCCGCGCGTGCGAGCTAGCCCTAGACAGACAGCCAGTAGTACCTGCGCCCCCTATCACACCACGTCCCGGCGGCACTCTCAAGCTACCGGATTTCACTGGACAGGAGGACAAGGACCCCGTAAAATTCATATGGACATGCCGGGGCAGACTGGCCCGATACTCGGTTCCCCCAGACGAGTGGACGGAGAAGGTGTGCGACCAGCTGAAAGGGTGTGCCCTGGACTGGTGGGCCATTGCCGGTGAATACGTGATGGAGTGGGGCGACTTCGCTGATAGACTAGAGGAACAATTCAACGACGCCCGTGCCCGGGCACGGTGCCAGCAATCTCTGTTCTGCCGGCCTCAGGAGGCGGGGGAAAGTGCGGAAGCCTTCATCAGATCCAAGGCACAGCTCCACCGATGGCTGGGAGAAGGCGAGGACGACAGCAGCATGTTAAGGGTGGTTGTCCAGTTCATGCTGCCCGAATTGCAGCCATTCCTCAGAGCTGCCACTGACAAGGGCATGGAGACGTTCGTGCGGTTAGCGAACGAGGTGGTGCGCGACGTGCAGATCGTTCGCCGCGGCAGCGAACCGCCTACCCGACGGAAAGGGGCGTCACCACCAGCGTTAACAGCACACGATGACTCCAGGGCCCTGATACCGTATGTGACCCCAGCACCAAGGCAACAAGGGGAGCGACCGTCCCCGCACGCCGCACCTGGGGTAAGTACCGACGCACCTAACCAGAGAGCCCCGCGATGCAGGTACTGCCGCGAGGAAAAATACCACTGGCAAGTCATCTGCTCCATGCGGGCAGCGGTCTGGCAAGCCCGCGGGATGGGCGGGGCCACGTCGGGAAATTCTCGCTAGGGGGTGGTGCCCTGGCTGGCCACTGTCCCTGGAACCCTAGCCCGGCCTTTACTGACGACTAGTGCGCCCCATCAGGATGGACAGGCGTCGCTCACCCGGCCCATCAGCGGCCATACCGGGTCGTCGGCGAGCCATCTGGACACCAGCGGCGACACTGGCGGACCACTGGATTGCAGCGGCAGCGCACCTGGAGCGTTGCGGTGAGTCATACCGATTATGTCAATTGGGACCGGGGGCTGGCCAGTGACTGAGGATTCCCGTCAGGATGAATGGACAACTAGTACATGCCCTTGTTGACACGGCCACGAGCCATACGTATGTGTCAGCTCAGTGCACGAGCTTACGGGACATCGGCCCATGTGCGGAGGAGGTACATTTAGCAACAGAAGGGGCAACAGCTCATATTGTCGGTCGTGCGAGAATCACCCTCTCCATCAGGGATCATGTCAGCCACACAGGGGCATTAGTCATTGAGGGGCTACGGGAGACACTAATCCTGGGACTGCCTTGGCTAGCACAGGAGGACGCCACTGTGGTGGTCAGGGAGGGGAGACTGCACGTTGGCCATCATGAGCGGCGTACGTTGTACAGCCTGGGCTATCAGCCACCTGCCGAACAGGGACTACCTATCACACTCGCGGACCTGAGAAATGGTGTACAAGCTGCCCACGTAGCGCTAATAAATAGTGTCCTGTCCCAACAGCCTCAAGTTTTTGCAGCTATGGACATGCTCCGCCATACCACAACCACAGAACACGCCATCCCCACCCAACCTCACCAACCCCAGTTCGTGAAGCCGTACGGGTTCGGACCAACTGAGAGGCGTGTCATTCGGACCCAAATCACAGAAATGCTATGCAATGCAGTCATCGAACCCAGTGAATCACCTTTCACCTTACAACTGTCAGATTGTCATGGCGAACAAAAAAGATGGCTCCATGCGCTTCTGCGTTAATTTCAAACCCGTAAATTCCGTAACCATAACTGCCCTACCACTGCTTATCAATATTACTGACGCTTTGGCAGGACTGAGCGACGCCTGCATTTTCACGTCCCTAGACCTCAAGTCCGGGTACTGGCAGGTGCCCATACGTCCGGAAGACCGTCCGAAGACCGCATTTACTGCACCTGACGGCCGACATTTTCAGTTCTGTGCCATGCCGTTCGGGCTGATAGACACCCCCGCGACCATCCAGGCCATGATGGTACGTGTGTTAGACAGGTACGCTGGCGAGTTCGCCGCCGCATACCTGGACGAGGTCATCATTTGGTCGCAGTCGTGGGAGGACCACGCCCGGCACCTCGGCCTGGTCCTTGAGCGGCTGGCCAGACACGGCCTCACGTGCGCCCCACAGAAGTGCCATGTGGGCACGGTCGAGCTGGAGTATTTGGGGCACATAGTGGACGCCGAGGGTTGCCGGCCCCTGCGAAAACACCTGGATCTGATAGAGTTGAAACCAGCCCCACGAACCCGCAAGCAGCTGCAGAAGTTGATGGGCCTATTCAACTGGCTGTGCTTATTCATTCCTCATTTCACAAGTATCACAGCGCCGATGACAGACTTGCTGTCACCCAAGCTCCGGTTCTAGTGGACCAGCGGGGCGGATGCCGCACTGGCCGCGGTAAAGCAGCAGTTCTGCGAGTGCCACCTACTCGCCCGTCTGCATCCTGACATTCCCCTGTACCTTCAGATGGATGTCAGTCAGGAGGGGATGGGGCCGTCCTGTACCAGGTGGGGAACCAGGGCGTGCGCTGGGTGGAGTACGCCAGTGCCAATTTCGGCCCGCCCGAATGGCGGTACCATGTGAATGAGCAGGAGTGCATGGCCATCATTTGGGCTATGCGCCGCTACTGCCACTACCTGGACGGCCGCCGGTTCACGCTGCAGACGGACAGCCAGTGTCTCCGCTGGCTGGACTCCGCCCAGGGCCGCAAGTCAAAGTTCACGAGGTGGGCGCTGATGCTCCAGAAATTTGACTTCGTGGTCGAGCATGTCCCCGGACGGGACAACAAGTTCGCCAACGAACTGTCGCGCCATCCCGACCCGCATGTCACCTTTCAGGACGACCAGGATTGGGAAGGGCTGTTGCCGCTAGAAAAAGTCGCGCCGCCAGTCACTCCGGGGGAGGCTTCCACAACCTTGTTCCACATTCCAAGGAGCCCCGCCGCCTTGCCTGTGGGGACACTGAGCGACTTAGTTGAGTTCGTGAAACAGGCCCAGCGGACCGACGACCCCACACAGGCCGGGGTGCGGTCATGTGGGGAGAAGTCTCATCCTTACCACTGGTGCCTAGACGGGGTGTTGGAGACCTGAATACGTGGGGATATGGACACCTGGCGCCTCCATTTGCCGCTCGGTGGCTGTGAACAGGTCATGGGATTCCAACACACCCACGAACTGGCGGGCCACCCGGGCGCACACCAGACACAACTGGGCATTTGTAAAACCTTCCATTAGCCGGGGGTGACGCGGGACATACAGGACCTGGTGCGGCACTGCCAGCAGTGCCAGCAGAGGAAGACAAGGCGGTCTGACGGAGTGGAACAGTAGCGTCCCCGCCGGCCCTGCGACCCGTTTCACACCCTGGCCCTGGACACAATGAAGCCCTACCTGCGGACCACTCGGGGAAAGAGATACCTGGTCGTCATCACTGACATTTTCACCCGGTGGGTCGAGGCCTTCCCGGTGTCCAAAGTGCGTGCCGGAACTTAAGCCGTCCTGCTGGACGACGAAAACTTCCCGCGGTTTGGTTTCGTGCGCGTGTTGTTGACGGACAATGGCTGTCAGTTCAGCGGGAGGCGCTGGCGAACTGACTGTCGCCGATGGGGTCTCGACCACCTCACCACTCCCATTTACCATCCACAGGCCAACCCCACTAAAAGGAGAAACCAGGAGGTCAAGGCGGAGCTGCGGCTAAGGTTGGGAGACGACCACACCAAGTGGGGCGTCCACCTGCCAAAGCTGCTCTATTGTCTCCAATGCAGCACAAACGCCATCACTGGTCATAACCCCCCCTGAGCTCCTGTACTGGAAAAACTTGGCGTTGGCCAGGGAGAGCAGGGTGGCCGACGTCGCCATGGAACCGGTGGTGCATCCCACTCGTGAGAAGGGGAAGGAACATGCTAGACAACATTAGGCCCAATTCCTGGTGGCCCACACACCCCTGAGTAGCCACCCCCCAACTCCGATCCAGCAAGTTCAGCTGGTGTACATCAGGCAGCACCATTTGTCATCCGGGGCACGAAACTTTTGTGCAGGGCTAGCCCCCCGATGGTCGGAGCCGCGGGAGGTCCTGTGGAAGACGGGCCCCACGTCTTATGCGGTTCGGACGCCAAGGGGGCGACCCGCTAAAGTACATCGCTTAGTCGCACACGGAGTCAGAGTTGACCCTATGGCCCCTTATACCCTGCCCCCCTCACCAAAGGATACTACAGGGACAACGCTGGAAGAAGCAGGACCAGAAATCGCCACCCAGGCGGCCCAGACGGGGGTAACCACGATCAGACACCCCAAAGCAACAAACCCGACCTCCGGGAAACCCCGATTAAGTCCCTGGTGCAACTGGTCACAGTTCCGTATGTCCCCACGAAGGTAGGGGGTCCAATAGTCTGGTTCCCTGAATAGGAGGGGGGAGAGGTTTCTGAGGACGAGGACGACGAGCCACTGTGGCCGCTGGACCTGAGCCTGGCGGACGCCACGTTCCTGGTGTCTGTGGACGAGCCCGAGGACGGAGAGGAGGAACCGGACAGGAGGGGCAAGCGCCCCACATGCAGACGCCGGGCCCCGGTCAGGGCGTGCTGCGCGGATGACAGTGAGCAGGTAGAGTTCACCCCAATCCCCGCAGATGAGACGAGTTTCCTGACCACCCAACCGGGCACGAGTGAGCCTACCACACTTTGCCCAGTCGAGACACACACCATCACAGTCCCTGCCACACGACCACAGAGGATCCGCCGACCCCCGGCCTAACTGGCAGAGTACGAGTGGTCCAGGTCCCCGTCGAGCTACTCCACTCGGGAGCTGCCTGTAGGGGGCGTTCCAGTGGCTCCAACACATGGGGCCGGACTCATATACTCCCACCCATCAGTGTCGCCTATTCCACCACCACGCTACACCCCAACCCCACTGACCCCTCCACCCACATGTCACCAGGTTGTGCTAGAGGGAGTGCACGGACTGGCCGCCCCTTACCAAGTGGAAAATGGACACGGGTCAGGGTGTCTCCCCTTGTCATTCATCGAGTGGGAAAGGCATTGCGGGCAGGATCATTACCTCACCACACACCACAACTCCACCGCTCAGTGTAGGGCTCACAGTGTGGCAGTCGACTGAAATGCTCAGCGTGTGAAGCGAGGCGTTGATGCACATGGCGGTCTCAGAGAAGGGGGGGCATTTGACGCCGACCGCCAATGCTCCTCTATGTCGCATAGACCGCTATGCCTCATCGTCTCGCGACGGCGTGTGCACCGAACCCGCTCGTGCTCGCACCGGAGTGTAGAAAGTGCAACGGGGCGAATGCCAGGTAACAAGAGCTACGTCAGCGGAAGGATCCGGCCGGGTGTGGCAAACCCCTCTGCCGAACTACAATAAATATAATGTTTGTAATTTTTTCCACAGGATATTATTAGACATTATTTTCATTATTCAATACTTTATTTTCTCCAAAATTATGTTTCCCCATGCGACTCGTCCCGAACCTGGCCAGTTCATTTTCCCGCGAAAATCACACGTTTCCGTGGGTGGGCTGGCGGGGGAGGGGTGTCACGCGCAGTGAGAGCGGCAGTATCCTTCCGGAGCTCATTGAGGCCGGCAGCCTCCACGCAACACGGGACCGGTATATCTTACTTTCACTGATATGTAGTTTCAATAGTTCTAATTTTTCGCAAACCTTTTTCTTTCAGTTCCGTGGTCGGCCTCGACTTACCAAGTGGTATTTAACTTAATTATTCTGTGCTCCAAGACGAGCGTTCGTTGTAATACGTAAGTACTGTGTGTGAACTACGAGATGTTACTTCGGCGCCTACACGATAATTTAGCCAACCTGATAACTAGATTCAGCCCGCACGGGGCAGCCAGTAGGCAACACATACATTTAAACTTACTAACGCATCAATTTCTGGTACAGGCTTAAGAGTCAGGTAGCATCGCCGGAGTTACGGGCCTACGTGTTCTTAGCCCAGTGTACTAAGTAATTTGTAATTGTGCAGTGTAATTTTTAATCAGGATTGTAGTATGTCACGTTAGGGTATGTTTTGTAATCATTGCATCGTGCCCAAGTGTATGACCTTACCGGGGAATAAAATCGTGAGTCGCCACTGAGAGAGTGGTCGCGCGTGTGACAATTCAATTCGGGACAACCTTTATGGCCAGGACGGGCAGCACTATGCATAGGGCTGTGCCATAATAAATTAATGAGACATCAGTTGGTCTTTCCTTGATATTTTCAGGCATCCCGAGTGGCCTAAACAGCTCGGGGGGCCCTACTGTGTTGAACCACTACCTCTAGCCACAAGGCCGAACCTACCCTGAGATTTCGAATAATACTAAAACCACGTAACTTTTAATAGAGGTAATGGGGTTCGCGTCAAAATGTCAAGAATATCGGCTCGTGGGAAATATTAATGTCTTACATGATACACGAAATAAGCACTGATACAACTGGTATGCATAAAACCTTCTTTATTTCCAAAATTAAATAAAATTTACAGAGTATAGAATTTTAAAAAGGCAACTTAATTTTATGTTAGTGAAGGAATACGTACATTACAACCTTATTTAATCACCAATCCCACCTTATTCATAAATAATAGCTATTGATATTTGAAAAGAGTTATATTTACAATTTTGGCATAATTTTTAATAACAAAGAATATAGGTGTATTTTGAATTTTATCACATTATAATTAATTGCTTCCAATAGAGTGAGGAGTGATAAGTAGAGGCAAAGTTAAGTGGTGAAAAAAAGGATAACAGCTTAATTGAAGTTGATGCACTGGCAAACATAGAAATGGAAATCAAAACACACCACAACACCGAAACGTAAGGATTAAACACCAAATGCAATGAAAATCACCTCAATTATTTAATTTATCTATTAAAATATACATTTTAAATTCAGTTCATAATTTTCATCTAAGTCATTAATTTAAAACATATGTTGTTATTTAGCCTTCAAGTGTCCTGGAAACGCAGGAAAAACCGTAGGAACTGCGTTCTCCTTTGGTCTGATTTGCTTCATAGTTCTGTCAATCAAATTGGGTTCAATATGAACAGCCTGCTAGCTGATGTTAGTTTCCAGTTCTCCCTCCGAACTGCTTGTACCCATTGTCTTTTTAAAGTTTCATCCATAGGAAACATGTAAAAATATTGAATAAAGGTTAAATACATACTAACAAAATCACGAATAATTAAATTATGCAGTCAACTCCCGGCTTGGATTCGGATTCGTCTCAAACCTTAGCAATTATACGAGTTCAAATTATTAATACACTATCTTTAAACATTACAAATTAAACCACATAACTGGGGTGTTTTACATATTTGATTAACAACAACCCTGCATCAATACATTTTACATCTCAAATAAGCAACATAAACAAGACAATAAAACAAATAAAAAAATAGTACTTGTGAAATGTTATCCCCTCCAAGAGCTTGGATGACCTATTAGCACATCCATACGCTACACACGATGGCATGATGTACTTCAAATCCGCAAAATACCACAAAACATTTTTCAGCTCTCATAATAACAAGCACGCCATTGCTGCTGTTTTGGGTCACAATGGGGGCGTGGCACATACTTCACAAATTCACCGTCAGGGCGCCTCCTCCCTACTCATTGGTTTGTGTACGATCGTACACATTCTGAACTTTACATAGCATTGTTTGATGTTATCTATAACTAATATCAGGGTTGCCAGACGTACGACTATAGTCGTACATGTACGACTATTTCGTAGTTCGGTACGACGTACGTCTGAACATAGGGTCGTACACCTATTTGTACGACTATTTTGAAATTTTGGTGGTTAAGATGTTATGGTTAAATATTTTGGTCTCATAAACACAATATATGCAGTTCTAAAGGCCCTGTCACACTGTCAAATTTTAGCTTCCAACACCTTCCAATATATTGGATCCAATATCTTTGAGGGTTGTGACGTCACGTTAAACGTCACTATCGCAGCCATGTTTATTTGAGAGATTGAATGTCTAGAGTTTCCTTCAAATATTTTACGTATAGGACTGGTTCTAAAATATGTTGGATGTTCGATGGGATCAGCCAATCAGAGTTATCTAAAATAAAGCGGCCGCTTTTGTTTCCGTTTCCGAAGTGTAATAGTTTATATATCAGCAATGGCGAATGGGAAATAAATGCAGTAATTGAATTAATACTATTTTATTTCCTGCTGGAATAATTGTTATTGTATATTTTCCTCCAATTGAATCTGTATGTACGGAAGTGCAGGTTAATATATTTGACTAAAAGAAGTTACTGTAGTTTTGGAATATTATGGTCCTTAAACCAGAAAACATCTATTCAACTTACGATCATTATTTGATTGCTATACCAGTTGTGCTTATGTTCAGGTATTGTTGATACACTTAATTAAAACAGCAAGCATTGCGTACAAAATGTGCCATCAGGAATGAGGTATCAAAACTAGGATATGCATTTCGGAACTTTTACCTACAAATCCAAAATGAATAACACCTAAAGTAAATTTTAAAATATTTCAATTCAGAGACTTAATGTAACTAAAATTATTTTGGCTTACCCAATCAATCTTTCTTATAAGTCATTGTTCTCCTTATTTCACAATAGCTGCTACTCTGTAAGTATATTGTCTGGAATTTTCTGGAATATAGACTCATAATTTCCTGACAATAGATGGTACTGACTTATGTTAAAGCAGCATCTCTGAGTAAGCAAGTAGCTCTGGTGATTTGCAAGAAAGGCCTAGAAATATTAAAATTCTGCCTACGTGTTCAATTATTATTATTTAAGTTTTGAAAGTAATACCATTTTTCGTGAATGTAAATATTTGTGTAGCAGATCCTTGTCAGTAAGCCTATACTTCCAAGGCTATACGAAACAAGCATACCTGGTCTAATATCTCGTTAAAAAATTATTTTAAAGAGATAATGTGACTGAGGTGAAGTTAGCTTAAAGGCTCAGGTTGAGGTTTGTAACAGTAAATACACTTAATTCAAAATAAAACAAAATTGCCAATTTCTAAACACAGCAAAAAATAACACATTCACTTTAAAGTATACGAACAATTTTGATGAAATACAAGTGAAAGTGTCCATACAACAGCAGCTAGTTGGGTGAGAAAATAAGCAGGAATGAGAAGGGATATGCCTACTTGCAGATTTACATTTAATTATATGTTTTATTCTTACTAAACATACCTTTAAATATTGTTTTTGAAGAGCACTATAAATTGCACTACAAATTTCAGGTACAAATTTTGAGATGGTGTTGTGTGGAATACTTGTAGAGAACATAAGGGACTTAAATGATTCCCCTGTCGCCAAAAATCTTAATGTAACTGCCAGCCTCTGCTTTGCTGGTATATACTGGCACAAATGAGTATCCTTCTTTGCAAATCGAGACTCTACAATTGAAAGAAGAAGATCAAAACTTTCAAAATCCATTATTAAATAGTTCGGAAATGAATCGGCATCTTCGTATCGAAGTTCATGACAAAAAGGGGTAAAACACCTTTTGTTTGCCGGGAAAGTATCCACTGTCTCGTTCACCATCTGCGTTTCCTTTTCTTAGATTTCTCTTCTAGTTTACTGAGACTTGCTACAATTGCAATTACAGCTACAGCTTTTGAAACACTTTGATGCTCTTAATGCAAGCATTGCAAACACCTGGAAAACGTAAATTTTAAACTGTGTATGATCACAATATACCTAAATTGGAATATAACCTACTTAAAAAAGCCTGTGTTCCTTGACCCAAAATTTGTTTTTGATTCTAAATACTGTCATTTACAGTTCTCTACAGAATGTTTGGTAAAACGAGCTCACTCAAAGAAAATTGATAGTGTGAAATGACTTCAAATATATTTTACATTGCTTATCAAATAATATTGAATACAATATATTTGAAGACGTATTTCATCCAAAATCACCATTCAAATTTTGTTGTCCAATTTATTGGATACAATATATTTGACAGTGTGACAGGGCCTTAAAGAAGCCAAAATCGAAAATTGTAATGAAATCGATCTGAATGTTAATCCAATTCAAGAAACAATCGATAGCTTCATTATAATAGTTGAGAGGAATGACAACTGAATGCACATAAATCAATATCATATTGGATACATTATTAAAATATGTGTGATATTCTGTAAGTACCTATCATCTTGGGAACAGTACGAACAATTTAAGAATTTAACAGTTGTTTACATTGTTTGGTAAATATGAGTGACGCAGAAGATGGGCTAAGTTCGCCACCAAAAAAGGTGTGTATTCAGCAAAGTGCAGGTAAACACAGGGCTCAAAAATTTAGAAAAGAGTGGTTGTCTGAAACAGAATTTAAAGAGTGGCTGTTACCTGTACATGGAGACGAATACAAGGCTAAGTGTAAATTTTGTGGGATAACACTTGTTACCGAAATAAGTAACTTAAAGCGGCATGCAACCGGTGGGAAACATACAGCACTTAGAATGTCTGCTACTGTTAGACAAACATCGATTTCTAGATTTATTGCAGCACCTAAAGTTGATTTAGACAAAGAAGTTGCATCTGCTGAAATAAAACTTTCGGCATTCATTGCGGAGCACAATGTTGCTTTTTCTGTTGCAGACCATCTCACAGCTGTCATAAAAGATATCTTTTCTGACCATAAAATTGCACAGAAATTGACTCTTAAACGAACAAAAACATGCAGTATTGTAAATAATGTAATAGCTGCCGATCATAAGGAGAAGTTGGCGAATAAATTAAAGAACACCAAATTCAGCATCCTTACAGATGAATCAACAGACATAGGGACAATAAAAATGTCGTGCATAGTGGTAAGGTACCATGATTTCCAGTCTGGAAGGATAGAGAGCAAATTCTGGGAACTAAGAGAAATTTTTGACTCTTCAAATAAAGTTGTGTGCGCCAGTGCAGAAAACCTGTTTCGTGGCTTGGTTGCTTCAATCACAGAGTTTGGAATTCCGTTGGAAAATGTGATCGGATTTGGAGCAGATGGATGTAATGTGATGATGGGTGAACATAATTCAGTATCATCTCGTCTCAAAGAAGCTTGTCCTGGGATCGTGGTGGTTAAGTGCATTTGTCATTCGGCACATCTGTGTGCTAGTGAAGCATGTAAAGTGCTTCCTCGGTCTTGTGAAGATATGGCTCGTGAAATATACAATTTCTTGAAGAGCAGTGCTAAACGACAGAGTGAGCTGAAAGAGTTTCAAACATTTCTTGACATGGAACCTTTGAAAATGCTTCATCCCTCGCAGACCAGGTGGTTGTCTTTGGTGGCAGTTGTTCAACGCATTTTGGAGCAGTGGGATGCTTTGAAATTGTATTTTACAGACTGTTGGTTGTCACAGAGACTCTTAAGTGCAGAAAACATCTTCAATGCACTTCACGATCCTTTTTTGAAACTGTATTTCATGTTCCTTTCATGGGTTCTTCCGAAATTCACAAAATTCAACGAATTTTTCCAGACGAAGAATGTTGTTATTACAGAACTACATACCCAATTAAGAGATCTCTATACTGACATTCTCCTTAGTTTCATGAAAAGGGACTATGTCATGAAAACACCACTCGAGGAAGTCAATCCTGCCCTGGAGAAGTATCATCTTCCAGACACTGAGATGTATTTAGGAGTTAAAGTCCTGCAGCACATTGATAAACCAGAAATCACTTCCAAGCCCGATATTCGCTGTCATTTCTTTCACAGGTGTAGAACTTTCCTCACGGTGAGTTGAATCACTTGCAAGCCTCATTGTTATTTAATTTTAATTTTTGTAACTGAAATAATGATAAATGTTTGTCATAATTTTTCAGGTTGCTGCGCAAGAAATAAGAAAAAGATATAATATGAATGATCCGGTTCTGTCGAAACTTGGCTACCTGCAACCTAAAGCAGCTCTTTCACCAGTATTCAGGGTTAACTGCCCTTCCCTTCTTCCACTAGTAAAAGTAGTCCCAAGAATTGTTTCTTGTGATGATGATGCAATTTTACAGCGTCTTGATGATCAGTGGAGGGAGCTTCCATTTTCAAGGGCAAGGCTTCCAGAAGATATTGATGATGTAAACAGTCCTGACATTTTCTGGAATATGCTTCTGAAACCAAGCTGTGACACACAAGAAGCTCATTTCAAAGAATTGGCTACATTTGCACTTCATGTGCTTAGTCTCCCGCACTCTAATGCAGACTGTGAAAGAGTCTTCAGTCAGGTATGAAAATATATGCATCATAAATAACTATTTTGTTACCTGCTGTTCTTATTTTAAAATTTGAGTTTTTGTTAACTGCAATATTGTTAGAAAAATATAGCATGTGTATTTACTTTACAGGTAAATCTAGTGAAAACCAAAGTACGAAATCGCCTCCTTCCAAAAACAGTGAACGGAGCTTTGCTTGCTTCCGAGTGTGTGAAGGAAAGTGGTACCTGTGCATTGTTTCGCCCTACAGCTGAAATGTTATCGCGCATGACATCAGCAAACTTGTATGCATCCAGTGCACCAGAAAACGATATTGTGGATATTCTCTTCGAAAAGGATGACTGAGTTGTTAAGAAAATTGTTTTTTTTTTTTTAACTTAAGTAACATGTGTTAATTTTGGTGTAGTTTTTTTCCTTAGTGTAATTGTTTCCATGTAATTTTTTTCCTTCACGATTGTGTCATGCCAATAAAATACTACCAAAATGAATAGCAAAAAAATCGCCGGATAAAATAAAAGTTGGTACTCATTAACGTTTTATTTTAAAAATTATAGTATGTACGACTATTTGCTCCAATGTACGACTATTTCTAGTCTTCGGTACGACTTTTGGAATGTTGCAATCTGGCAACACTGACTAATATATTAGTAAGAAAAAAAACTTGAAAGTTGTGTTTTTGGGTTGTGTGTGTGTGTTGTAGACATTGGTGATTTTGGATGCAATTATTTGGTAGAATTTCAGATTTTACACATCTGAAAATATATTCTTTAGTTTTGTACTATAAAGTAGGAGTCTGTAAGGGGCTTATTTTCAATTATTTAACTATTATAGTTGTTTACCATTGAAAAACACTTGTGTGTACAATCGTACACAAATGGATGTTGTTGATCTGATAGTGAGGAAAATACATAACCTATAAATATGTACTTGTGACATTCGTTATTTTAGTTACTTATTATTTTCTAGTATTTATGTTGTGTTATTTTGTAAAATTAGTTGAAAATAAGTGAAATCATGGATCCAGGGGCACAGTGTTCGAAAACTGCTGGTAGTATATTGGACATGTTGGAAAGTGGAGAACTCTCTGACTCATGGGTGTCAGATGATGATGGTATGGATGATGTTATTCCTGCGACAGATACCTACTATGAGGAATTTACGAGTAGGAGCTGATAGAGTGGGAGTGAATTGTGTGATAAATTACAACAGTTCGAAAAGTGAAGATGAGATAGGCAACGACAGTCGAACACCTGTCTGTAATGCAACAGCAACAGACTTCGTCATGCCCAAGAAAAGTGACATCAGATGGCATCACAACCCATTGTCAGTTTTGGTACAACCGTACCCAGATCTTGATGATAATACTTGTGGAACTGAATTGAACCCCTTTTCTTATTTCTGCAAGTATTTACCTGAATCCCTGTTTGAAGAGATGGCAGAGATGACTAACTTATATGCAGTTCAGAACAATAAACCTAGGTTCAAAAAAACTACATCAACAGAACTTAAGGTCCTTTTCGGCCTTCATATTGGGATAGGAACACTAAGGTTTCCAAGGGTCAGCCTTTTTTGGGATAAATCTGTTGGTGTGCACATGTTTCGAGATAATATGACGTGGGACAGATTCTTTGAGCTGCGGTGGAACTTGCATCTCATAAACAATTTGGAAATCCCTGCACACTGCCAAGATAAGGTTTTCAAAATTAGACCTATTTATAATGCAGTTCGGTCAAGATGTCTGGAGTTGCAAGTAGAAGAGCATATTTGCACTGATGAGCAAATTGTTACTTTTACTGGCAAGCTTAGTGTAAAGCAGTGCGTAAAAGGAGAGCAGTGTCCTTGGGGCGTTAAAATATTTTATTTGTGTGGCAGATCTGGCCTCGCCTATGATTTCCTTATTTATTAAGGTAACATGGAGGAAATTAACCAGAAGTAACTAAAACTATATGGTTTAGGGCCAACTGTGGTACTTCACCTTGTGAAATTAATTGGCGATGCCAAAGGTCATAAACTCTATTTTGACAATTTCTTCTCTGCATACCATCTCTTCCAAATTTTACAAAGTAAAGGGATCTATGCAGCTGGAACAGTTCGGGTCAATAGGTTTGGCAATACTCCATTTTCTTCCGACAAAGATGCATTGATAAAAGAACGCGGTTACTCAGAGGAAATTACAAATATTGATGAAAACGTGACCTTAGTGAAATGGGTAGACAATTAGTATGTCATGATGGGCTCTAACTTTATTGGGAAGGGTGAGACTGATACAGTTGATCGCTGGTCAAAGAAAGACAAACGTTACATAAGTGTTGAACGCCCAGAGGTTGTAAGGTTGTACAACAATGGAATGGGTGGCGTTGATCTCTTTGACCAAATGGTTAGTTATTACCGGACCTTTATTAAGTAAAAAAAATGGACGCTACGTATGATTTTTCATGCCGTAGACATGGCCTTGGTGCAGTCTTGGTTTGAGTATAGGAGAGATGCTGCAGCTTTTGGCATTCTGCATAAAAAACAGATGATCTTCTGCATTTTAGAATGTGCATCACTGACTCTCTCCTGCATGCAGGAAAAATGGTTCCCTCAAAGAAACGTGGGCGTCCTTCCCTGGAACAGAGCACATTGTCTGAACCTGTTATACAGAGAAGAAGAGGAGAAGTGAGACCATCGCTCGAAGTGCAATTCGATGCAGTGGACCATTTGCCATTGCACGATAGTGACAAGTTAGGTACGCGATGTAAAATGCTGAAGTGCTCGGGAAGGTCGCGTATTTTCTGCCAGAAATGTAAAGTGCATTTGTGCCTTACTAAAGATAAAAACTGTTTCCTTGCGTACCATACTAAGTGAACTACGATGAATTGCAGATCACAAGAGTTGTGTGATTTTTTTAAATTTCTACATAAGTTGTTTGAATTGTATCTGTGATAAGGCCTATAATGTTTGTGTGTATTATTTTCTAAAATTTTTCTTGTGTTATACCTATATTTGTAAATCCTAATGTGTGTTTGTGAATATTTTTTGAGTTTGACTACGTTGTGGACTATGATGACATTTCAGAGGGACTTCAGACAACAGAATCTATTTGTGTACAACTATACACATATTTTTTTATTATAAAAAAATAAAATTTATGAAAAATATTTTTTGGATTAATCTTAGAAAAATATATAGGTCCTAAATAGGTATGTTTTTCAAATTTTATTTCAGAATTCTGAAAATTCAGGATTGAAAGGGTTAATCAAGTTTAATATAGATACTAAAGGCTAGCTTACAAATGATTTAGCACAGAAAATAGCACACGCACAGAAAATAGAAACAAAGTTTTTGAATTGCGCCGCATACGCACGGGAAAATAGCACAGGATCGACGCACAGAAAGTCGACTAACTTTTAATATTCTCTGTGCGTGTGCGCTGTGCGCTGTGCGCTGCTCGCTGACCTAACCAATGAAAACTGGCTTACCACCGAGGTCATGCGCAATTGTAAAGGTTAAATGTGTACGTAATTTGACTAGACTTGTACATTATTGTTTTGATATTAGGCACTGGAAGTTAAATAGTCTCCTTCAATTTCAACATGAGTAAAGAGACTAATTTCGACATAAGTTTAGTTTGCCTGGTTGAAAGCAAACCAATTTTATTTGATGAAACCCTGGCAGGGTTCAAAAATGAAGAAGCCAAGAAAAATGTGTGGCAGGCGATCGTTGAGTGGCAGGCGATCGTTGATGCCTTGTGTGAACAAGGATATCATATCAACTGTTAGTATTCTGTAAATGAATAGAATTACCTTGCAAGGCATCATATATTTTAATTCTGTATTATCTTTGAATGATTTGTGCAATGGGAGTGCATGACTTAATCTAAGCTTTTGGACATACGCCATTGCTAAGCACATGTATGTCTGTAGAAGAAAACTACAAAAAAAACAAATAAAGCAAAAAATTGCTGTTGTCTTTGTTTTGATGACCATATTCCTGTTGTGGAGTATTGTGTGGTGTTTATATCCTGACAACAGCAATTTTTTGCTTTATTTGTGTTTTTGTCATTTGTGTTTTTTGTAGTTTTCTTCCACAGACATACATGTGCTTAGCAATGGTGTATGTCCAAAAGCTTATATTAAGTCATTTTAATTCAGTGTTTCACATTTTTTATACCAGTTTACCTTAATGGCGCCAAAACGACATATTTTCTTTTAGTGTTGTTTACATTTTTTTAGTTATATTGTTACGATTTTTATAGCATTTTAGAACTACAGATTGGAAGTTCCTGTGCAGAAAAGAAAGTGTTAAATACGTAAACATGCCATACAATGTGTTAGTATTTTTCTCTTGTCAGATAATCACACCAGAGACGAATAAAGAAAAGAAAAACGATCATTATTTCTAGATACAAAACCGCATCTCTGCTAATTTAATTCAGTCTGATATACATCCATTCCTTACTTCATTGTCACAACAATTAACCTACTCAATGTTGATTTCATAGATAAAATACATTCTTATGAAAAATAGAAAAATACAAAGACATTCCAACACACCCCCTTATTTTTCTATTCTATTACAAAAAATGATAATGCAACACAAAGAAAGAATTACACAAGTCCAACCAAACTACAAAATTTTTGAACTTTGTTGCTTGCGAGATTCTTTGTAAAAAGATCTGCTACATTGTTCTCTGATGCTACATATGAAAAATTAACTAGTTGCTTCTCGACAAGTTCCCTACAAACATGAAACATTATGTCAATATGCTTTGATCTTTCACTAACATTATCATGTTTACTCAATTTAATTGCTGCTGCATTGTCAGTATATATCTTACATGGAGTGTCTATGAGTGTTTCCATTCCTAATTCTGAAAGTAAGTCTTTTACCCATATCACTTCTCGAGAAACTTCAGCCATAGCCATATATTCCGCCTCCATTGTTGACCTGGCTATGCAACTCTGCGTTTTACTATACCATGACATCGCTCCCCCTGCAACAATGGTTATGTAGCCACTGACTGATTTTCTTGATTCAGTGTCAGCTCCCCAATCTGCATCACAGAACACCTGCACAAACTTATCATGACCTTTAAAACATAACTGTAAATCCTTTGTCTCACTCAGGTACCTTATTATGTGCTTTATCTCTTTCCAATCTCTGACTTTAGGATTCTGACAATATTGACTAACCTTACTTACTGCAAATGCTAGATCGGGTCTTGTGTTATTTGACAAATGTAACAAACTTCCAACTGCACTTCGATAAGTAGTGGAATCAAAACTTTGCTCATCATTTTCAGCTGATGTATACCCCGATGGTAAAATTATTTTACTAGGTTTACAGTCACTCATACCAAAACCATTAATTACTTTCTCAATGTACAATTTTTAACTCAACATAACCTTTCCTTCTGTCTGTATTATCTTAATGGATAACACATTTGTGGCTTTCCCCAAATCTTTGATTTCCAATTCATCTGATAATCTATCTTTTACTGACTTCACTGTTTTTACTGACCCTGTCACAATATCATCTACATACAGCCCTATGATACAATTACCCTTTACATACACACATGGCTCTTTTATACATTTCTTGAAATCAAGCTTTCTCAGTACAGTATCAACACAAATATTCCAATCCTTACTTGAGTTTGGGAGACCATAGATACTTTTTTTTTAATTTACAAACAAAATTCTGTGGATCCCCTTCTTCAAATAATTCTGGTTGTTCCATGTACACAGTGCAGTTAATGTGACTGTTCAAGTAAGCATTGATAACATCAAGATGTTCCACTATCCAATTTTTCTCTACTGCTATAGCTATGATTAGTCTCAATGATTTTTATGACAGGACTGAATGTCTCATCATAACTGAAATTCATCTGTTTCTTAAATCCCTGAGCAACCAACCTTGCCTTATATTTCTGAACGTATATTCACTGTCATACTTGAAAGAAAATATTCCTTTTGAACCTATTACCCGTACATGTTCTGGTCGTTCAACAATTTCCCAAACCTCTTTCTTTTTCATCTCACTCATTTCAACATTCATGGCTTTCATCCACTTATCATGCTCTGTACTTGACATGGCTTCATCAATCGTTATAGGTTCTATCAATCTTTTGTGTTTCATTTTATCAACAGTATTTACTACATGACAACATGCACAAGTCTTTTCTGTCCTATGTCTAACTAATCTCCTTAGATTGGGTACTGGTTCCTCAACATGATTCAATTTGAGACTGTAACTGTCTATTAGTGATTCTACCCCTAATGTCTCATCTTTCTCGTTGTCTAATTCCTCCAATCCCAACCCCACTTCTATTTCTGGACCTTCTATTTGTGTTATGTCAAAGTATGCCCCTTCTCTTATTGACTTAAATCTAGGTGTTCCTGTTAACTCATTAGCTATGACCATTTTCTTGAATGGGAATTTCCCCTTCCTCAAATACTACACTTTGACGCACAATTATTTGTTTTCTTTCAAGACTCCATAGTATATACCCATCTTTTGTACCCAGTTCATACCCAACCATAACACATGATTCAGCCCTAGAATCTAACTTCCTTTTTCTTGCTCTTAATGCCCATGCTTGGCACCCAAATACTCTTAACCTATTAATCTCCTCCTCATCCATCTTCTTGTCATACCACAACTCATATGGTACCTGAAAATTTATTGCAGATGATGGACACCTATGTCTAACATAAACTGCTGTCATTACTGCCTCCCCCCAAAACTCTCTTGGTAAACCAGATTGAATTAATAGGCATCTAACTGTATCAAACATGGTTTTGTTTTGCCTCTCTGCAATCCCATTTTGCTGTGGAGTGTACGGTACAGTCTCCCTGTGAGTAATTCCTGATTTTTCTAATTGTTTTTGAAAATCGCTACAAGTGTACTCCATACCATTGTCAGACTGTATCACTTTTATACCAACACCTTGCAATTTTTCTGCATTTGCCTGATATTTACAGAATACATTCAGCACCTCATCTTTGGTCTTTACACAAATAGCCACATTATACCTGGAATATTCATCAATCATCGTCACAACATATTGAGCTTGCCCTAAAGAAGGTGGACTAATTTTTCCAATTACATCTGTATGTACCACATCAAGTGGTCTTTCTGCCTTACGTTCACAATATTTAGGAACCCCTTTGTTACACAATTTCCCTTGGATACAAACAGAACATGTTTCTAACTTACTATCTCTCTGTAACTTTAACACATGTAACTTAAATAAAGCTTCATTATGTGCATGACCATACCTCTCATGCCACAACTTAACCTCTACGACACACTTGTATGCAATGTTACTGCTGTTTGCACTAAATTTTTGCACTCTTACATCATTACATTTAGACTTGACATTTGCATAATTTTGTCTATACTCTGTTTGCACAATATAAACATCATTTTTTCTGTTGTCATTGAATAATATTTCCTTACCTTTCTGATCTAGTACCACAGCGGTCTCGCCTGAAAATTCTACCCTAAACCCTTTGCTTGTTAACTTTCCCACAGAGATCAAATTTGTTCCTAGGTTAGGCACATACAACACATCTGTAAATGTTATCACCCAACCTGATGCCATTCTTACTGTTACCTTACCTATACCTTTAACCTCTAACTTACTGTTGTCTCCAATTTCTACACTACCAGTTACATTTCTTAATATATCTACAAACATTTCCTCTGAAGGACACATATGATGTGATGCACATGAATCAAATAACCAATCCCCATTGTCTCCACTTCCTACAGACACTTTCATACTCATGGCTTTGTCTACAATATGTAGGATTTCCGTATTTACCACTCTGCCACTAGCATTTACTGGTTTTCTCTCTTGTGAAGATTCATTTGTTCGTGGTTCTCTGCATACCTTGGAAATATGTCCAGACTTACTACAGTTGAAGCACTTTGATGTATTGCGACAGTATTTTGACACGTGTCCTGATTTCCCACAATTGTAGCAGCTGTACTGTCTACCATCTGTCTTGACAGGGGGTTGCCAGCTATCTTCTTTCTTGTCACGATGTCTCACTATCATTGCCTGAACTTCATCCTCATGACATTTTGAAGAGTTAACTTTGATTTCACTTAACCTAAGTTCCTTCCTTCTTTCTTCTGTTAGAAGTCGTGCTTTCACCTTACATAGTGACAAACTCGTCATTTCAGCTTCCAAAGAAGGTATACACCCTAAGAATTCTTCTGGAAGATTTCCAATAATCATTCCCGCAACTTGTCGCTCAGTGAATTCATATCCTGTCTTAGTCGTCCTTTTCCATAGTTGGTTAACCTTTGCAAAATATTCTTGTACACTCATGTCCTTAGGCTTGACAAAATGAGTTAGCTGTTTCAAGTTCATGGCACCATTGATAAGCCCTCCATCATTGCACAACTCGTCCAGTTTCTTCCATGCCTTTTTCGCTGAATCAATCTCTGCTATGTCACATTCGAAGTTCTCGCCAACATATTTAAAAATAATTGCCAATGCTATCACATTATTTCGTGCTCGTCGTCTTGTTTCTTGTTGTGTCAATATAAATCCTGGCACATCTTCATAGCCGATGACTGCTTCCCATACATCTTTCAACAACAATTCTTGTTTAACCTTTAGTGCCAATGAAAAATAATTGTCCGTAATAAGTTTAGCTACAGTTCTATTTACCGTTTCTTCTCCATTTGAATACGCCATTTTTCTCATAAGACGATGCCACCATTTAATGTCACTCGTTTACCTCGTCTCTAGTCATTTTTCTTCTCTTCTTATAAAAGCCTCTGGGCCCATAACCTGTTAGTATTTTTCTCTTGTCAGACAATCACACCAGAGCCACGAATAAAGAAAAGAAAAACGATCATTATTTCTAGATACAAAACCGCATCTCTGCTAATTTAATTCAGTCTGATATACATCCATTCCTTACTTCATTGTCACAACAATTAACCTACTCAATGTTGATTTCATAGATAAAATACATTCTTATGAAAAATAGAAAAATACAAAGACATTCCAACACAATGTAAAGGTCTGCAACATTGTACCCTTTCGAAGGATACTCTGTTTAAGGTTAGAAGTGTACAATTTTTCAGAGACCTGGAGGGAAATTGTGATTTTTGCTACCTTAAACCACAGCTGTAGTATTTATGTTTTGCTGATTTCAGGTGAAACAGCACAGCAGAACTGGCTACGAATCCGCCAGCGCTACTCTAGAGAAAGGAACAAAATAACACCATCAGGTTCTGCTGGAGGCGTTGAGAGGGAGTGGGAGGTTTTCCCATACCTTTCGTTTTTGGACAGGCATGTCAAGCACAGAAAGTTAGTGATAAAGTAATAACTGTATGCAGGTAATAAAAAGTGATAGGTGTCTTAAAAGCGATAGTGGTTTATGCAGGTTGACATAATTTGATGCATTGGCCTTAATCATTCGGATGGGAATGGAATCCAGTACTGTACTTTATAAAAGTAAAGAACTTGTATTTTTTATTAATGTTCATTTGTTAGCTACTTATTTACTACAACAGCACTTGTTGATAAATTTTAGTTATGCTAAACAAAATAAAAACTATTATTCAAGTTATATGGTAGGTACATGGTCCTAGAAAATTCCTTGTTATATGTTCACTATAAGGGGGAGCTGAATTGTTGCCCCTTGGAAGGGCTGCCCTTCAGGATTTTTCTGGCAATGGTTTGTTTGTACAGAATACATACATTTTAAGATACTGGAAGGACTGCCCTTCCAGTCACTTTACAAACACACCACTGTCAGAAAAATATTGATGGGCTGCCCTTCCAAGGGCCAACAATTCAGTCGCCCCCATTACAAGCTGCATTCAACCTTTGTAAAATAGATACAAAATTGTGTAACTATGAAAGTTACCATTCTTGAATGTTTTATAATAACGTATTTGGTGTTCCTGTATTGCAACTACATTTAATTTCCATGATCTGTAATTCTTTTGTTTTTGATTGATGATTTCCAAACGTATTTGTTTCCAAACATACTAAACATCAGTGTTTCTTTTTTTTTACTAGGACAGTGAGTAACATTACGAGGAAATCAAACCCCATTTCCTCAGCCAGTAGTTCTGATTCAGCATGGGGTGTGCCACTGACTGAGGATTCAAATGACTCTGCTCAGTCAGGTTTCAACTCACCAATGCAAGAACTGTCAACTCCGCTGAGTGGTTCCCTGTGGCCTGGCTCTGGTGAATGTGTAGTTCCTCCAGCAGATAAATATTTTAAAAAAAGAAAGCTCCAGGCTGATTTAACAAAATCTGCGATCGCCTCTTCACTGGAGAAAGTGGTCAGTGTAACAAACAAAATATGCACACGCCTTGACCAACCAGGGGAAGTAGATGAAGACAAAGCAAGTTTAAATTCATTTACCGAGTCATTGCTTCCATTTTGGAAGCGTATTGCATTGGAAAAGAACCTTTTTGTTCAAGAATGTTCTTTTGATTAATGTATATATTGTAACGTTGCAAGATCCCTGCCCTCCTAACTAAATATTTTCTTTTAAACTTCTTTTCTGTATATGTAAGTAGCAATAAGTGAATGTTTTTTGAGTGGTGTGTAGGTTATGAAACAGTATGATCAGACATTATGAATATTAATATATGTTATTTGCACGTGCTATGTGTTTTAAGAATGTACCTTGTATTTTAAGAGACGTTTTCATTCATTACTATTTTTTATGTAATTATTCACAAAGAAGTTGCTGTACTAGATTTGCCTGTATAGGCCTACTTTTTCAGGGTTTTTCTAAATAAGTTGAATTTTGTCAAGTAATTTGTGTTGGATTGCTGTTCTTAATTTTAATTAACGTGTGGAATGATTCTAGAACACGGGACTGTGTCTGATGTGATGATTAAAAAGAGAGGCATGAGAGGCCTGTAAGTGTGAGTGAGAAAGAAACGGTGCTTACCCGCTAACTGAGATAAAAGCTGGGATTCCCCACTGGTCGTGGGAAATGTGTGATAACTGCTGTCTCACGGTGTGGGAGAGAGAAAGAGAATGTAAAGTCCCTGGCTCTATGGAGAGAAAACTATTTTCAATATGTGTTCTGTGTTCCTATTGGCTTGTATCTGTGTGAATGAAGCGTGCGTGTGATTGGTCGGTGAGGTCATGTGACTTCTCCTCCCTGCGTGGAGGAGACAGTGGCAAGAGTTCACCAGTCGTCTGCCGATTGCTGCACCAGTAGGTCGCGTTCGGTGGCTTCTCGCCAAATTATGTAGAATTTGTGAAGAGATAACTTAACGTTGGTGGTCAGAGCCAGGCCGAGTATTAAGTTAACCTAATTTTTTTTTATATTTCATTCGGACAGTATCAAATTAGAAATTGTGATCACCTTCGTCGGCGTTTGGCTCGGGGCGAAATTCGGTTTCGCTGGGTGCGGCCCGTTTCGAGGTCCCACTAGTTTCGTGTACTTACAGTAAAATATTACTGAAGGACGTTATTTTTCGTTAATTCACATCGAGCAAGCTGTGAGCATTTTTCGACAGGCAGATGTACGTGTTGAACGAGTGAGTAAAACTGTGAAAAATGATTGGATTTGTCTGTGCATTCTAGTTTGAAAAAATAAAACAAACACTAAAAAATTGGCGCACTTTTTTTTATTTTGTATGTAACGAACCGTTACAACATTTTGTGTATTTCTTAAGTAATGATATTTTATGTATATGTTATTCACATAAGCATATTTTTCACAATGTGAGATTATGTTGACTTAATTTAAAATGTTTTGTTACAAGCATATTTTATGACAAGTACAATACTAAATGTGCAACACAACTTGTAACTGTTGAATTGTGTGAATATTATAAATTATGTAATGTAGAAATTTTCTAGTATTTTAATTTCCACAGTAAGCAACTCAGATAAGATATTCTAATTTAATGCACATTTTTTTTTCACAAATAATTAAATTGTCATATTTTTGGTTACTCTTCAACATGTTAGTGTCTTGTGATGCTTATTATGCATGAAGAGATTAAAATAAAGTCCTTGAAAGTACCAGCAATTTGAGGTCCATTTATACTCACTGTGTAGCATTAACATAAGCAATAAGTTTATAATCATGTTTTCTGTTGACCTTACCTTCATTACTTAACCATTTCAACATTGTTCGGGATATTTCTTGTCAAATTATTAGTTGATTGTAATTGTTAAGCTTATACTGTTGACATTTAAAGAAACATTTTTGCACAGGCGATAACATTGTAAAACAATACAGACTTGTTTACAGCTTTTGCTGTTGATACAGACCTCATTATTAGCAACTGCAAACATGTAGGTCCCTTGAGGTTTGTGTTAATAAAGTTGCATTGTATAAGGAAAATATATTTCAAATTCAAAATGGTCCTACATCATACCCTTACATTTTTTCATATATGTAGAAAGCCGTTTGTGTTTGCTTGTATACTACATGTAGGCTACACGGTACCCTGTAACCCTTGTTTATTGAGTGCCACTGCCATGGTACTGAACCAATTTCAGATTCAAAGAAATCCCGTAGTGTGTTTGTTTGGATCAGCTTGTTACGTTGTATGTGTGGCCCGGCTAAGCACACAGAGAAACGTAACAAAACAAAGACAAACAATGTTCTTTAGGAATTTTTCATTACCATGGTTGCGTTCTTCGTTATTTGGAAATAAAAGAGTTTATTAAATTACCTTCGTTTATTTCTGTCAAAAAAAAAAAATGTTTTTTCTCATCGTTACATGGCCTCAGTACACAATTTTACAAATGAATTTAGTCAGAAAACTTCGTTACTTGCACAGATTTTTGTGTTTTCTTATACAAATTTTTACGATGTCTTTGAATTTTGATAGGATGAGGTCCAAATACATACCACAACACCATACATCTTGCCGTTGACGGTCGAGGAGTCTTGTCACTAACAAAAAAAAATATATTTTAGTAATGTCCATTGGTTAACTACATAACTCAAGGTACTGTCGATCGCGGACCGTAATCACACAAAGTCGGGCGATGCCGACGCTTAGGGCCTAAATTTCTAATTAATTAGTACGAAAAAATAAAGAACTTAAGTTAAAAAAATACGGACTGGCCCCAGCCCCTAGGCGTTAAATTGTCCCTTAGTGACTTTCCATTCTGTGTTGTGACTTGCCGATGAGATTACCTTCCCTTGTAAAGGTGAAAACAAGGGAGGCAACCCCGTGAGCCAACTGACCAATCAGAGTACAGAATTCAGAAACATGACCATATAAGGAAATTCGGACGGGCGCATCATTCCATGCCAGGGCTCGCCTTGATTGGCTGGCTAGTGTTAGCCTCTAGAGAACTTACCAGACGGTTGCTACAGCTGTGCGTACAACGTGACGCGTAAATCCCAAACACGCATTTACAAAGTGAAAAATAACTTTCTGGCGCCAGAGTGTCGCGCCTGTCCGCTGTTCCTTCTGTACCTTCCAGACTATTCTCAAAATATTACACTAGCAATATCCAATAGAATTCAACCTTTCCCAAAAAATTCAAATACAATGTTCAAAATTTAGTAAACAAAGTTGAAATTCATACCATATTAAAAACTTTTGTTTAAAAATGATGTCCTGTAAAATTATAATCTATACTGCTTTAAACAAAACAATTACTGACATTATCAAACATCAAAATTAATTATTATGAACTGGAGTTAACCCTCAAATTAATAATTAAGTATCTCAAGGAAATAAGTATTTTAAGGCTTTCCATGAAATTTAACCAAAGTAATTAACAATTCTTAACAGATCTGAACAATCCTTATCTACATATTAAATAATTATTATCTTTCATATCAAAGTTATTCTTAATCAATATTCTTATTACCCAAAAAGATATATGTATATAACAAATCCTCATTGTGCAATGCTACATAACCCCCCTACTTGTTGATTGAATTTATAAAAAATTAAATCAAAAAGTACACAAGTGTCAATTGAATACAAAAGAAATACCATAACAAATCAACAATGTGTAAACAATTGCAACAAATTAACCTGACCATGAGTATTGCAAGATCCTTTTAACACAATAGCAACATACCATTACTGTTCATATGATTATAACTGCTTAAAACAAATTTACAAAATTATAACCCAAACATTGAAAAATTACATACACAAAATTATTTCAATTCTCCATACCAAATTAAAAAGTGACAAATCAATCTTTAACAAAAAACACAATTAACACTTGATTATAGAGCAAACATAACCTTCAACAGGTTATACTGACACTACAAAACATTTCATTGGAATTTCATGTTCATTTGTCATTTAAAAAATATGAAAAATGTTCACTATAGTTAAGTGTCTTTAGTCCAACATGATAAAATTCTTGATGACATTAATTTGTTTACAATATCAACATAAACATACTTTACACAATAATCAAATATCTTACACAGTTGATTGTCCAAATTAATGTTTCATTGAATCATACTAAAAAAGTACCTACATAACTTGCTTAACTTTTACTTTTTTTTTTTTGTACACTGAATTAATTTTCCATGGTCTGAGTAAAGAGATGTGCCAATTAGCATCGTTTACTCTGTAAACATTGTGGCCTACAACTGCCTTTATTTCATATGGCCCATCATATAATTTGAAAAACTTGGATATCTTACTATCTATAAGGGATGACAACTTGTGTGAAGCAATTAAGACTGCATCCCATTCCTTAAAAGTCGTTTGTTTGTCGGTTCTGTCATATCTGGCTTTCCTTGAATTAACTTTATGCATTAGTTTTTCTTTTGCCTTATCTAACTTTTCTTTCAGATCTACAATATCGTTTTTTGGAAAGTTAATTGTATTTTGGAGTTTTGTGGTTGGTAACCTTTGTAGCATCAACTCAATAGGTGTGAACCCTGTACTCTCATGCCAACAATTGTTGATCAATTTCTCTACCTGGCCTACAATGCTGGCCCATGTGTTATGTTTCTCATTACAGTAAACCCTAAACAAACGCCCCAATTCTCTCATTACTCTTTCAGCAGGGTTGGCTGCTGGGTGATATACAGCAGTGTATCCTAGTTCGATACCTAAAATACTAGATAAGGTTTTCCAAACTTCACTCCGAAATTGGGGACCATTATCAGAGATTATTTTGTTAGGGAGACCTTTTTAATTGGATACAGTTTAACATACTTAGAAAAAATGTTTAAAAGTACCAGTATGTTTTTGGTACCACCCCTTCCACTTGGTAAAGGTCCAAACAGGTCAACACACACAATTTCTAAAGGCTTGGTAGCTAAAACATTTCCCATGTATTCTTGGCATTTCCGATTCATTACTTTGGTTTGTGCACATAGTAAACATGATTTGATATTAACAGCTACCATCCTGTACATATATTTAAAAACACAAAACCCTTGAATGTATTTGATAGTTTTGGTAACTCCAAAGTGCCCACATTCTATATGCATCAAAGTACGTATGTACCTCTCAAAGTATTGGGAACGCACAGTACCCATTTTGGGACCCTGCCGGATACATTTTGGAATAAGTATTCACCCTCCATTACAAAAGTTTCTCTTATCACATCCCTACAATTTGGGGATCCTAATTCGTGTATCACTTTCTGTAGTCTGGGATCTTTACTTATTTCTTCTGCCAATTTCTTAGAAAACTCCTCTATTCCCTCTTCTACCTCTTGCATTTGTTTTACTAAACTACGAATTTGGAATTCCTTCGTTTGGGCCGATTGTGAATCTGTTACAACTCTAGACAGTGCATCTGCAACAACCTGTTCTTTTCCTGGTACATATTGGATATCTAAACTGTACTCTTGTAAGGATAAAATCCATCTAGTGATTCTGCCATGTAATAGTTTACACGAATCCATGTGGCATAAGGCCTTATGATCTGTTTGCACCGTGGTTTTCTTACCATAAATGTAAATTCGAAATTTTGAGCAAGCAAATACAATACTTAGCAATTCTTTCTCTGTAGTAGTGAAGTTTATTTCGGCAGAATTTAGAGCTCTACTGGCAAAACTAATTGGAATTTGATCCCCTTCCCGATTCACTTGGAAAAGCATGGCACCAACTGCCTCACCTGATGCATCACAAGTGATATAAAACTCCTGATATAATTTTGGGTGGTGCAATAAAATTTCCATTTCTAATTCTTGTTTTAGTAGTTCCACTGCTCGTTCCTGTTCGTGTCTCCATTTCCAACACTGATTTTTTTGTAACAATTTTCTTAATGAACTACAAATACTGCTAAAATTTGGAATATATTTCCGAAAAAAGTTGAAAAAACCTATCAGCCTTTCTAATTGTTTTCTGTTTGTAGGTGATGGGTATTCCCTAACTGCTTTTAATTTTTCAGGATCGATACAAATTCCCCTAGCATTTACAATAGTATTACCCAAAAAATTAATTACATCTTTCAAAAACTCAGATTTCTTTAAATTTGCAGTCATGCCTCCTTCTTGTAATTTTCTCAACACTAACTGTACAATTTTACAATGTTCCTCAAAAGTTTTAGTTGCAATCAGAATATCGTCTACATATATACAGTTACCAAATTTAATACTTCAGGTCCCAAAACCTGTTCAAGCCCTATAATGAAATGGCTCACTGACACATTTAAACCGAAAGGCATCCTTTTGAAACAATATGTTTTTCCTTCATATGAAAAAGCAGTGCAAGGTCTAGATTCCACATTTAAAGGGATCTGCCAATAAGAAGCTACTAGATCAATTTTTGAAAAATAGGCGCAGCCTTCAAATTTCTGTAAAAGCTCATCCATAGGTTCCGTTGATTCTCTCTCTATCAGGAACAATTAACTGATTTAATTTCCTAGCATCTAAACATAACCTTACCCCCCCCCCCCCCCCCCATTTTTCTTGTTAACCACAACGATTGGGTTCAAATATTCGGAACTGAGCCTTTCAATTATGTCCCCATCAATCATATTCTGTATTTCATTTTCAACTGCTGGCCTCAAACTATATGCAACTGGGTAAGGTTTCTGTACAAAAGGTTGGTGTTCTTTCAGCTTTAAGCGACATTCGTATTTATTATTGAACCCAGGGAAATTGGCAAACGCTTTGCATTCCCTTTGCAAAATTTGTTTAAACTCAGACTGCTGTTCTGTGTTACCACTATGCAATATTATTTGTTCTACTTCAGTTTCCAATACACGTTCCCTTTCTAAAAAATTACATTCTACTTCGAAACCCATTTCAAAATCATTTCCCATTATAATTCGTAAATTAAATGAATTGTTTCTGGCATCAGTTTCAGCAAAAGTAATTTGTGTCCCTGCTACATGTACATACTGCTTTGAATAATCAATGATAACCTCATTTGATTGCAACCAATCAACTCCCAATAGTCCATCAACATTAAGTCCTTTAACTATTAGAAAAACAACCCACATAATTACTTCACCTATTTTGATTTCCATTAAAACTTGTTTTTTCACATTTTTATTTCTTACTCCAGTTGCTCCTATGATCGTGATATTTGAAACTGGTAGCACTGCAACTGCTTCCATTTCTTTACTTCCTAGTGAATTAAAATATTCTTCAGACATTGCAGTTACTTCACTCCCTGAATCAATTAATAATTTGACTTTTGTTTCGGTACCGACAATTTCACCCTGTATTACTGGACACAACCCCAACTTGCCTTGAATGAATTTTTAGGATTTGTTGAAATTTTGCGAAAGATCCTTCCCTTCGTGTGTAGTAGTGGGTTCATTACAGCCCTGTTTTTTCAACACCTTGCATGACCCTCCTGCCTCTGCGAAATGAATAGGGAAAGTATCCGAGGCTAGATCTTCCCTATCTAAGAGTTTAAACTCCTTGCATTCCCTTGTTCGTCATGTCTCTGCCTATCCTGTCTTTCCCTGACCCTCTCTTCCCTTGGATGTTCCTGCTGAGGTCTCTGTCCCTCCCATTGTGGTCGCACGTTACCTTGCAACTCTTGTCGATGGGGTTGCTGAACCTGTTCCCTCGGCATGCCCTCTGGAGGATGAAATCTCTCCCTGGGTGGTCCTCGCTGCCTTCCTTGGAGCTCTGGTTCCCTTCCCCTCAGTCCTTCCTCTCGCTCGTTCCTCCTGTCCAATGTTTCAAGCAATGCAATGACCTCTTCAACACTCTTAGTCCTAGCCCCCAAAATTCAGTTTTGTACTTGTTGGTAAAAATGGTGTACAATGTGGGAAATAAATCTTTCATCAGTAATCGGATTATTCAAAAACTTTGACTGTAAATACAACCTTTGTACATAAGGGGCCATGGGGCCGTCCCTTGCTCTGTGTTTTCCTGAAAATAAATATGGTAGGAAATCATCTTGAACATATATACCCCAATATTTGTTCAAAAATGCTACCTTTGCCTCTTTAAATGTTTTCCATTCATTCTCCTTATGCATTGCTCATTGCAATGCAATACCATCCAATTAAGTGATAAACAATTCTGCCTGTTGCTCATCTGAACCCCTAAGATAGCTAAATACTTTCTCACATTTGGTTATAAATTGTATTGGAGTAGCCCCTCATCCGCAAAAAATTTAGGCACTGTTTTTTCAAAAGTGTTTACTTCATCTACAGTCAAAACTGAACTTTTAATGTTACCCTGTCCATCCCCTCTAATGTTACTCAGCTTTTCCTCCATTTTTTGCAAACATTCTTGACCCACATTATCTCTGAAATTCTCTAACTGGTTACTTATTTTTGAATTTTCTGTAAATATCCTTTCAACATTAGCCTCAAAATTCTCCTTGACTTACTGAATTTTCTTTTCATTGTAATATATATTTTGGGAATTCTCATTTACTTTTAACTGCAAATATGTGATATCCCCTTGATTTTTTGTGATTTTGTTTTGTACACCTTCATTATGTTATACGAGTTCGGAAATTTTATTACTATGTTCCTGAACTGTTTTACCTGTTTGTGTTAAATTTTCCTGAACTTGGCTCACTATTTTTTCACATGTGTTTAACCTAGACTGTACCTCCTCCATCTGCACTACACAATTATTTACTTTGCAGACACAGGAAGAGATTTGTTCATTAAGATCATTCTTAAGTGCATTAAATCGGCTCTCAACTGTATTTGTTAGTTCTTGTCTTACTTGTGTAATTTCTTGTGTAATTTCCTGTTTAAGTTCCTGTTTAGTGGCATCTAATTTTTGTTCCATTATATACCTGAATTCAGTCTGACCTTGTGACATGTTATGCATCATTATCATTAATTTTTCTAACATTTGATTAGACATATCTGACCCCCCATAACCTCTACTGGACTACCATTTGCAGGCTGTTCCATGTTTTCTGACTGCTCCTGTACCAATTCAATATTCAAATTAGGATCGTAAATTCCTGAAGTTTCAGGAAAACCCGTAAGGTCATCCTGACTGTCTGTACTCTTATTTTTTTACTATTATAAATTACCAGAAAATGTACACAACCCTTTAAAACACATAAAAAACAAAATTTGAAACAATGACAATTATAAATACAAAAATTTAGACCATAAGAATGTAAGTTTTTTTCCCGTTTAGACTTGCTGTTTCCGGCGATTCATCCCTCGTTGTCCCGCGAAGTACCGATTCATCCCTCGTTGTCCTGCGAAGTACCGAGATGATTTATGTTGCTGGAATCGTGTCCCACAATGTTCTGCGAAGCGCTGTTCTTCGATGTTCTACTATGTAGTTCTCGTCGCATTCCTTTCCCACGACGTCCCGTACTGTTCTTACACGGTGAATGCTGGCTTCTCACGCTCGTCTTCGTCTGTCAATGTTTACAAGTACGACGCAGATCACATGATCCACCCACGAATCACTCGTTCACAAGGTTAATTTAGACATGATTGGCTTTTACTTGATAAGTTTTTACTGAAGTTAACTTTTTCCGAATGTTTATTTTATTATCATCAGGCAGTGTCTAAATTCGTGCCCCACGGCTGGGCAGCCATTTTGTTACGTTGTATGTGTAGCCCGGCTAAGCACACAGAAAAACGTAACAAAACAAAGACAAACAATGTTCTTTAGGAATTTTTCATTACGATGGTTGCGTTCTACGTTATTTGGAAATAAAAGAGTTTATTAAATTACCTTTGTTTATTTCTGTCAAAAAAAAAATTTTTTCTCATCGTTACATGGCCTCAGTACACAATTTTACAAATGAATTTAGTCAGACAACTTCGTTACTTGCACAGTTTTTTGTGTTTTCTTATACAAATTTTTACGATGTCTTTGAATTTTGATAGGATGAGGTCCAAATACATACCACAACACCATACATCTTGCCGTTGACGGTCGAGGAGTCTTGTCACTAGCCAAAAAAAATATATACTTTAGTAATGTCCATTGGTTAACTACATAACTCAAGGTACCGTCGATCGCGGATCGTAATCACACGAAGTTGGGCCGATGCCGACGCCTAGGGCTTAAATTTCTAATTAATTATCCAAAAAAAAAAAGAACTCAAGTTAAAAAAATACGGTCTGGCCCCAGCCCCTAGGCGTTAAATTGTCCCTTAGTGACTTTCCATTCTGTGTCGTGACATGCCGACGACGCGACCGAGTTCGGCGACGATCGAGCAACAAGTGACTTGGTCGACGAGATTACCTTCCCTTGTAAAGGTGAAAACAAGAGAGGAAACCCCGTGGGCCAACTTACCAATCAGAGTACAGAATTCAGAAACATGACCATATATTGTAAGGAAATTCGGACATGCGCATCACTCCATGACAGGGCTCGCCCTGATTGGCTGGCTAGTGGTAGCCTCCAGAGACCCTTCCAGACGGTCGCTACAGCTGTGCGTCCATGTGACGCGTAAATCCCAAACTCGCATTTACAAGGTGAAAAATTACTTTCTGGCGCCAGGGTGTCGCGCCTGTCCGCTCTTCCTTCTGTACCTTTCAGACTATTCTCGAAATATTACACTAGCAATATCCAATAGAATTTAAAATTACCCAACAAATTTAAATACAATGTTTAAAATTTAGTAATCAAAGTTGAAATTCATACCGTATTACAAATTTTAGTTTAAAATGATGTCTTGTAAAATTATAGTCTACACTGCTTTAAACAAAACAATTACTGAAATTAATTATCAAATATCAGAATTAATTATTATGAACTGACATTTACCCTTAAATTAATAATTAAGTATCTCAAGGAAATAAGTATTTTAAGGCTTTCCGTGAAATTTAACCAAAGTAATTAATAACAATTCTTAACAGATCCGAACAATTATCCTTATCTACATATTAAATAATTATTATCCTTCATATCAAAGTTATTCTTAATCAATATTCTTATGACCCAAAAAAATATATGTATATAATAAATTCTCATTGTGCAATGCTACAAGCTGCGCTCTTGCTGCATTGTTAGTTGCCTGTCTACCAATGTTAGGTAAGACATTAGTGACCCTTTCTTGCCATTCTCGTTCATCAGCAAGTGCATGCTGTTCTTCTTCGTTACGAATGAACACTCGAGGCATATACCTGCACAGAGAAAACAATCTTGCTTAGAATTATTTGAAATAATTTTTGCAACAATTAATTTTTCGAAAGAAGGTATCATGGAATACATTAGCTTATTTTTCAGTTATACTAACCTCTCTGGGTTTGTCTTCATAATGAAGTTATGGAGTACTGTGGTTGCTTGTACTATCTTGGTCACAGTGCACACAGACCCTCGAATGGCTTGATTGTAAATTTTCCAACGACTAGTTAAGATTCCGAATGCATTTTCCACCATTCTGCGGGCCCTACTCAGACGATAATTGAATATTTTTTCAGATATGGTTTTAATATCACTTCCTTGAGAGGAAATGCAGCATCAGCTACAAATGCAAACGGAAGTGAAACATTAGTACCTGGCAATGCTTGGGGCTGTGGGAAATCAATACCATTTTGCAGGACTAATTTTCCAAATGTTAAATTGGCAAATATACTACCATCACTGTGGTGTCCGTAGTCCCCAATGTCAACCCATATAAATTCATAGTTGGCATTAACTGCTGCCATGAGAACAATTGAAAAGTACTTTTTGTAATTAAAGTACAGGGACCCGGATTTCGGTGGTGCATGACAGCGCACATGCTTTCCATCAATCGCCCCAAGACAATTTGGAAAGTTCCAATACTCCAATCACTCTGTAATGGCTCTGTCATTACTTCTGGCCCTAATACTGTCCAAAGAACATTACAAACCTCCGGGATTATTTTTTGCACAGTTGAAACACCAACACGAAAGTCCCATGCAATAGACTGGCAAGTGCCACCATGGGCCAGATATTTTAGTGTCAGTGCCAGCTTCATGGGAGGAGACAAGGGCGTGTGCCTGGTGTTCTTTTTTGTCAAGGAAGGGGTTACTAATTTTAGCAGCTTTTCAAACTGGCACCACTTCATTCGCGTAAATTTAAAAAACTGTTCGTGATCTTCATTACTAAGGTATGTAAACAACTGTTGAAAACAACCTTTTTCCTGACGACATTTGTTTAGAGGACGCACCCACCACCGACACCGTCGTTCATTACGAACATTTTGATCAATATAGCACGAAATTATTTCCAACAAATGTAAACAATGTAGAAGTGAATCGAGTATCAAATTCTTTCCTTTTCATCCATCCTCACATAGCGGGCGCAACAAATAAACACATATATCAGCTGTTTTCCTCTGACAAGGCTACCAATACATGTACACAATTTTTCATTCGCTGCACTTCCTTTAATTTTTGTAAATATTTTGTATAAACTTCCGATTTCTCTGTGCGTGTGTTTTAATTGTAGGTTGAAGTTCTGTGCTGTGCGTGTGCCCTGTGTGAGTGCATGTGCTATTTTCTGTGCTAAATCATTTGTAGGCTAGCCTTAAGCTTTACTCGTCTAATTTTGGCGTTTACCTAAAAATGGCAGCACAATAATTATGTTAATCTTCGAGCATACATTTGCGATAAAAACCACTCACGAAAATAACCTTAATTTTTAAAATTAAAAAAAGAATAACGACATTTATTAGTGAAATTATAATATTTAATGTTTATTTTCAATTAAATAAAGAATGTGATAGAAAAAAAAGTACTGTTTGACATTGTACACCCTCGCCCTGGTTTAAGGGCTGGTTTTATGACCCCCGGCTAAAATTTAACCGCAGGCTAGCTCTTATTTTGGTTTTATGACTCCCTGTTAACTTCTACCTTCCAATTAAAGTCCCGGCTAAACTAGCGGTGGATGAACCGGCCGCTAGCTGCTTAGCCGGAGGCTAAGCGACAGAAAATAAAATGGCAATGTATCAGGCGAGGTTAGTTGTTGATAGTGATGATGACTATTTGAGGAATTCTATTGAATATTTGCAGGATGCGGTGGAATAATTTATTACTAAATATAAAATGCTTCACCGTATTCGTCAAAGTTTTATTAAAAATTACATGAAAGTGTAGTCACGCTTTTCGATTCTCATCGAGTCGTATATTATTATTTGACTTTAATTGATCACGAAGTACATAAACTTAAATGTTCCTGCTTAAGAATATGTGTAAATTAGTGCATTTTAAAATTGCAAAACGAGGGTTATTATTACCTATAAAATGTGTGTTTTTGTGAAAGTTGTATCTGTGAATTTTTATTCGTAATACAGTGGACATATGCCGGGAATTAAATGCACTTCATACGACTTCAGACGTGGTTCTAATTCAATGAATACAATTGAATGTGAAAATAAATGTTACCCAATTATCCCTTCCCTATCTTACAAACTTTTAGGTACTTATTATCTGCCTGCCACGCAAGCGCAAAACGAAAACAGCACTGGAATTATTCTGTTTCCCATATCCAAGTTTATCCCTTGATCCTATCGGAATGACCCTTTATATCGATGGCTAAGGGCCGGTTTCACCAAGCAGGTTTAATTTTATTACAAAACGAGATTTCCAAAACTCGATTTATAAATGCCTTCCACATAAAAACACCCATTACCTTGCGAATATACCCGAATATCTGTCGGAGATACCCGAATATGTATTTTTTTTTCCTCTTGTAGATTTAGCTTTTGGCCGAGCGTAATTTATGGTGGCCGCATCAACCTAAAAAAAACTTGTTTTTATTTTTTTGAAAAATTAGTAATACCATGGAAATTGTCAAATCGCATATAAACATGATTAGCAATGGTGCAGTTTCAGCTGCAATTAAAGAAAAGCGACAAAGAAGTCAAAATTTTTTGCCACATAAGAAGACAGTTTTGTTAGATCAGGTAACGGAACACTTCTCTGTGATTAAAAATCGTCGTACAGATGCTGTCACACAATAGCAGAAGGCGAAATAATGGGAGATTATTGCGGCCAATCTCAATTTGATTTGCAATCAATACCACCGAATGCCAGACCAGCTGAAATCGTCGTGGGAGAACATGAAGAAACTGACGAGAAAGATACATGCCGACAACCGAATTGAAACGTTATGCACAGGTAAGGTATTTTATGGCATTCATGCTGATTGTTTTGGTTGCAGTGGCCTTTTTTTTTGGCTAGATTTTTGTGTGTAACATGCTGTAACTTGCTACATCATACATGTAGTTTGTATATATAACAAAATATATCGAAACTTTTTAAACTGGTTCATCCATTGCTGTTGCATGGAACCCCTTCCCCCTCAAAACACACTTCTATAGGCTTTGTGTTGGTTGCATAGGTCGATTCCGTCTTGTCATAACCTACATTTTGGTATTATTTAACTTTGGGATACCATCGACTGACCTACGGATATGTAACTATGAATTGCAAATTGCTTTGCTCTTGTCAGAGTATCCTAGCCTAATGCAACCTATATTTGACTGTAGACGGCCATCATTTGCTATTTGTGTTTAGTGGATATTTGAGTAATATACTAATCTTTGTATTAGGCTCACGGTTAAAGTATTTATTTTGTTTTTTCTAATCTATAAAGCTCATAATGTTTTTTCAAGTTCAGCAAGTACAAGTCATCTTTCTCGTACACGAAAGTGAAATATTTCTAGCCCACTTCTACTTGTAGCAAACTTGTATTGCGAGCATTGCTGAACTAGTGACTAGTATATAATATGTCTACTAGTGACATTAGAAAGCTTAAATCTTTTATGTTTTCTTTGTATGGGAAATGTAAATCTTTGACGTTTAATCTATTAGCATTCAAAAACTTTAAATAAAAATTTAAAATTTGTACCTTTTTCACTAACTACAACTGTATGTATGCATCACAATTATTGTAGTTATTCGGGTTAGCATAATGCAGTACCTTAGTTGACTATCTTGTACAGACTATGATGAGAGCATATGATGTCATGTAGGCGTATTCTTTATCATTAGTGAGTTTACTATTTTTTTATTTTATATTTTTTTTCAGGTGGAGGCCCACCAAAAAAAACAAAAAAACAATATTAAAGATGATCCACTGTTTGTTCGAATTTATGAGCTGATTAGGCCCACAGTGGAAGGCATTTGATACAGGTTCGATTGCAGCACATCTGGGTAAGTGATAAATGATTTATATTTTATTATGCTACCACAGGCTCCTGAACTGCCACACTACAAAAAGATTGTTGATTAATTGTCAAGTAAATTACCTGCATGTAATTTCATTTAAAAATGTACAAATACCACACATAGACCATACATATAGTTAGTTAACTATGATGTCTGGATTTACTTATAGAAAGTCTTGATTTGGGCCTAAGATCTATTATCAAGGTATGTGTATTGTCATTGAAGTAGGCCCCTACCTATGTAAACCAAAATGGGGATCATTAGCGTGTAAGTATAAATTAAATTTTAAATATGATGGTGATGACAGTATTTCGTCCTGCATTTGTAAGGGACAGTCATTGGAAAGTGGTGGCTTTGGGCAGGGTTACAATTAAAAGTACATAGATGGAAATGGATACTGTGTATAAAATTAACAACATTTTTCACAAAATGTACTAAAAATGGGAAGGGGGAGAGTGTAATACCAAATGAGACCAATAAAACCAAACAATGTGGTGCGAACAACATAAATACAATGAGAAAATTTTTCATATTTACATTAGCTTATATGACATAATTAATTTGTATTTGATGTATTGATCTTCAGCAGGAGTTCAGAACTGAACCTTTTCAGGCCTCACATTGAGGTAATTTTCTGGGGGCAAGGGTGACTGTGTTACTTAAAATATTGCTGAAAGTCCTGCCACTTTTTGCCAACTGTGTCTATTTGTCTCTCAATATAATAAGTGTTTATGTTGAAAATTGTGTCCTTATTTCAGACATGTCTTCAGCTGGAAACACTGTGCATGCAGACTGTGGACAAGAATCACAAATAGAAACATGCTCGAAAAATGAAGACATTGGAACTGTTGTTGATGTTACTTATGTGGAGTCAAGCGAAGATGTAAGTTCAGGTGTTGGTACAGTTCAATCAATTAGGAAGTATGTACCTGGAACATTTTTCGATCATTTAAAATCAAGGTAGTTTTATTGAACATAAGTTTTTACATTATGTATATTGTACATTTTGTTATATTATTTTGTTACTACTTTTATATATTTGGTATAATTATAATTAATACATTATGTTAAATGTTTGGTGTGTGAAAGCATATAGAATTCATTCCTGTGAATTATTTTTATCAGTTTAGCATTTTACATATTTTTTTGCAATTCTTAAGGGGGTAGTTGGCAATTTGAAAGCTAATTAGTTAAGCATAAAAGTAAATCATGTAATACTTACTGAAGACATTGGTGTACATCCATCCACATATATAAAGTTGGTATTTATATAAAAGATTACTGCAGAAAATAATTTTATGAAAAATATATAATCAAACTTACTGAAACACAGACAATTTTTCCTATCATGTATATTATAAGTTATCATTGTGAAAACAGAAACGTCAACAGTAGCTACAAATAAAGTACAGTCCATGTGTACATTAGAAAACATAAACTTGATTATTGGTAAGACAAAGGCCACCAGGCAACTAACTACACAGTTACTTATATACGTATTAGTAGATGACACATTATATCTGTGAACACGCGGTTGCGCGACATTCTGCAGGCTTTGCGAAACATCTTGCAATCATGTTTTCGTGGATATGAATAGTCAATTTTGAATATGTATGCCTATCTACAAGTACTAGCCCATGAGTACTCATGCATCTATCCTAGTAATTGTGTAATGAAACTAGATTATTGAACTTTTTGTGATAAACTGCAACTTATTGTACATGTATTATTAATTATTTTTGTGTGTAGGCTCTCCTCAATGGAAACTGGACACATTATTCGCCAGCCATGCTGAGGAAAACAAAGTTCTCGCTACTGAGGACTCCAGTGAGCACTCCTAAAAGAACGCTGGAGGAACCAATGCCACAAACAGTGTGTCCAATGGGAAACGACAAAGCTGAAGATGAACCAGCTGCAGTGCCCTATAGAAATGAAAATGTTAGTGTAAATTCTGTACCTGTCAGTGGAACATCTGTACATACCCCTGCTTCATCTTGGACAAGCAGACCTCGTCCATCCTTGCATACGCAGAAGATTGGGGATATAAGTGACCTTCATGCCGCTAAAATAGAACTCATTGAGGTGACAAAAAAAACATTCTGTAGAGGAATCAAAAATGCAAAAGGAATGGTTTGACATAAAAATGTTACAGGAACAGGAAATTTTGAAACAAGAGAAATTGAAAACTGCCATTTTATCATTCCAAGTGGTAGAAACCGCTCATAAAAATTTAACAGCCCCAAAAAAGACTGTAGCTCCTTCCTTGTTGTCGGTTTTGGGGCCCCATGTATTGCTCCCACTTTCTCGCTTGTCAGGTGTATCCCTTGGCTGTCTACCATGTACCCCAAGAACTTCACTGCTGTGGCTGCAAACATGCATTTTGATTTGTTAAGACGTAAACCGGCTACCTCAATTTTTCTTAGCACTTGATGCACCCGTACCCAATGTTGCTCTTCTGTTGCTCCTGTAATCAATATGTCATCCAAGAGCACCACTACACCTTGTATCCTGGACAATAAGGTTACCATTAACCGCTGAAATATCGCCGGGGCAGCACATATTCCAAAAGGCAACCGTTTGACCTTGAACAGTCCTTTCATCGTGTTCACCGTGAGACGTTCTGCCGTCACCTCATCCACTGAAACTTGCAAATATGTTTCAGCTAGGTCTAACTTCGTGAAAAATCTCCCACCTGCCAGGTTCGAGAATGCCTCATTTGTGGTTGGAAGGTGGTAATAATTTTTCTTGCATACCGTATTGACGGTACATTTGTAGTCGCCGCAGAGTCGAACTGATCAGTCTGTTTTCCGTACCAGCACTAAAGGCGTAGCCCATGTTGAATATGTCACGGGTTCCAGTACCCCTCGTTCCACCAACCGGTCAATCTCTTCACTGACCTTCTCTGCCAACGCAAATCCCACTGGCCGGCTTTTACGAAATATTGGCTTCGCCCCTACCTCAAGCTCTATGGTCACTGGTGGTCCGGTATAACGTCCTAGCTCCATATCTCCAAATACCCCTGGGTATTCCTGGATCACTCTTGTAACTTGTTCCTGATGAATATAATGGATCCCCTTAACGTTAATTCCTAAAGGCTCCAACCAGCTACGTCCTAGCAAGCTTGGACCTTCCCCCCTTGCCACCAACAGGATGCTGTTTTCATTTGCACTTGTACATTCATATATCCCAAAACTCCCAACCGTTCTTGCGACCAAGTATGCATTACCATATTTGCCGCTTGTAGCTCCGGTTGCTCTGGCCACAACTGTTTGTATGTATCACTGCTAATAATAGTGTGGCCAGCCCCCGTGTCGACTTCCATCTCCAACTGACGCCCATCTAACCACACGTCCACTTTGATCGGTGGGCGGCTTTTCAAGGGGTTACTGTTAACATTGTATAAGCTGTATGTTGCGGTGTCTTCATCTGATGACTGCTTGTCTCCAGTTACCCTGTAATTGTCACTCTCGTTTGTGCTTTACCCTGATGGCTATTTATTTTTGTTATACATGACCTTTCTAAATGCCCTAACTTGGAGCAAAAATTACACACAGTGCCCTGATGTCTACATGAGACCCAACACATCTCCAGCATGACGGCTGCCTTTCTGATGGATCACTCCTAGTTGGTGTCTTGACAAACTTTTTGTCTCCCGGCGTCTGTTTGTCTACTTTGATACCACCCATTGCACCAACCACTTCACTCCCCACTGCTCCCCGGATATCACGTTAATTTCGACTTGCCGTCTCTGCCGCTAGCGCCAAGTCCACTGCCGCCTTGAATGTGAGCTTGTCCTTAGATAACATCGCATGTTGCACCGTTTTATCGTGAACCCCGCACACTAGAAGATCGCGTAGCATCCTTTCGAGGTCGGTAAAATTGCAGTGTGCCGCCAGCCGCCGCAAAGCCGCTACATACTCGGCAATATTTTCACCTTGTTGGTCTCGCTTGTGAAACTTGGTCTAGGTTCGAAATGTGTCGACAGTAAGTCCAAAATCTCGGATATCGCCACCTCGCTCGTAGCCTTTGGAGACACCAGTGACGAAACTAGGTTATAAAGTTCCGTGCCACACACCGTGAAAAATATAGCCTTCTGCTCTTCTTTGTCAGTGACCTTGTTGGCCACCAGGTAATAGTTCCACCGTTCTGCATACGTCTTCCAGGCATCTTTCCCTGGCACAAACTCTCCAAATGAGCTAAAACGCGCCATCGGTGTTTACTGTTTACTGTATTACCATTCACGCCACCAGCCGGCAACACATGCACGAATGGATCCCATCCTCGTCGCCACTTTTGTGTACTCTTTATTTCATACCGTTACATACAATTAGTTACTTATCAGTCCATATATTTCTCTACAACTCGTGCACGCAAACCTCCATTACTAACTACAACAACATCATTGCCACCAACCTGCCCCGCGGCCCACAATACACAACAAAAATATAGCAGCCATGTGGAAATGTCCTGTTTGCAGGTGGCCGATAAATTTAACTTTGTGGGAGTTTGATGAAGTGTTAATTTATTGTGAATGAACTATATGGTGATTTCAAAATAAAAATTAGCAATTGTGAATAGTAAATGGATTACGAACTTAATATTTGTTAATGAATGGTAAATGTGTAATTTGTTAACCTTACAATTGTTCCTGACATAAAATATTACTTTTGGTAAGTACAGACAACAACTCTATATGTTGAAACTAACAGGCCTACAATGTAACATTTCAAAAGTAACACAAAATCCAGAACATCGTAACATGAATGGTAATATTTAGGATACCTTTTGAAGTAGTTGTCAATCAAAGTACGCCTCTTAGCATCATTTCTTGCATGTCTTGCATTGTTGTTGACATTTTGTGCATCATTCCCTTATTCTAATAATTCATCCCACGGTTTGGGTAAATTAACATCAGGTCATCTGGTGGTAAATCTTCCCCAGCTTGCCGCAAGAGATTATGTATTACAGCTGTTGCCACTATTATGGGAAATGTGTTTTCCAGTTGTATTTGAAAACCCAATGCTAAAACGGGGAACCTTCGTTTCCAACACCCAAACAACCTCTCCACAGGATTTCGTGTTCTAATCTGAGATTCGTTGTACAGATGTTCCTGTGGACTATCTGGGCTCTCAAGTTGGGTCATCATGTATGATTTGCAGACATATCCTGAATTTACGAGCAATACACAATCATTGTATCTGCCATTTTCAAACATAGCCTTCCTGTAGCAATTGCTGAAAATTGTGCTATCATGTGTTGAGCCAGGCCATCTTGCAACAATGTCTGTAAACTGAAGTTTTGCGTCGCATATTGCTTGAACATTCAAGGAGAAGTAGCCTTTCCTGTTTCGAAACATTTCTGCATTGTCTCCTGCAACGCAGATAATTAGGCTATCATTACTATTCATTAATGTTGACATGACATTTTTTGCTAAATAACATATTTGATGTAAAATCAGCTGCACTCAATCCTTTAACCGACTCAGATGAAAGTAACTTTGCACAGAATTTTGTGTGTTTCATAATTCAAGTTTGTCGAATATGCATATTATGTGTTCTTGCCTACTTGAGTATTACGAAGAGGTGAATGTTGAATGGTACCTATACGGTGTTTACATAAAAGTTTGTGTATGCATTTTGGTGTGTAAAATAATTATATTATATATTCTTATACTCTATTGTATTGTATTCTTGATGTCTGCATGTACATGTGACTTGTTCTATATTCCGGAGCACTCGCCTCCATATGGGATCCACAGATCCAAAGATAAATAAATTATTATTATTAATAAACTTACCTGGGGTCTGTAATCACACATGAGTGCAATCCATTGCACTAATTACTTCGGGAAAGTGTGCAATATTATAGAAGTCCATCTGAGCAATGTGAACTTCTTGTGGTGTTTCTGGAAAATGTATGAAGTTTGGACGAAGCGAAGCTACAGCACAGCTAACTCTGTGGATAATTCTGTGTGCTGTGCTTTTGCTGAAACCAGGATAATCTCCAGTACTTAGCTGATGGCAGCCTGTTGCGTAGTATCTCAATGTAGCTAGCAACTGCTGCATAGGTGATACAGACATGTTACTAAAGAGCAAATGACCACAACCTATTGCTTCAACTGTAGTTATTCATATTCCAAGTTTTTACAACAAAAAAAAGAATGTAGGAAATATTTTTAATGCTAAGTTACATCTAGTAAGGGTAATGTAGAACAAGGAGGCCAAACATCTGTATTAAATAATAACTAAAGCCAGCAAAGTGAAGCTAGAAAGTACAGTGTAGGATAAAACAAGTGTTGAGTTTCATCAGTCAACAACAGCTAGAGCATAGGTAAAGCCCACAGACCTTGGCCAACATAATTTTTCAAATATACATAGTAAATTTCAACAGTGGCAGTTTGTAATATAAGCCTATAAAATACTTTTACTGCACGTTATTAACACACCATTATCAAAACCATTTCTAAAGATTAAAATGAATGTAACCAAACTTTTTTTTGGTTAGGTTAGGTCTACATAAAAGGGAATAGACATATAATGGTTTGATGTAATTTTTTCTAACCCTACCTGTCAGATGGATATTCCATATGAGCCTCAATCATTTCCAGAAGTCTATGTGCAGACTGTTTCGACAGACGGAAATGGGTTCTGAAGTCCACTTCATCATAGCTTTCAAAATAATTACTCCTTTCGCGAATTGTACGAGGTCGATGCAAGGGAATAAAATCATCTCCATCCGAATCTTCTTCGAATATAACATTGTAAGCTGCTCAAGCCATTTGTTTACATACGTTAAGCGTGATTAGCTGTGCAAACTGGATGAACTTGGCCAGTTAATATAAAATCTCGCTTTACTCTGGAAAATCGAGATTACGCATGTGGTGAAACGCACAATCGACTAAACGAGTTTATATTGAAACTAATCGAGATTAATTTCCTTAAACTACGTTGGTGAAACCGGCCCTAAGAGCACAAAGGTTGTATGTCCAAAAATTTCAAAATTGAGTTATGGGTACTGACTGATTCTCCTTGGTGTACACTTTCTTCTGGACAAAGGTGTTATGTCCTTTCTTCAACGTAGTGCTTAAAATTTCTTTTTTTCACTTGCAGTATGTCCAGTGTATTACCAAACATTACGAGGACAATGGTGGATGTCCCACATACTACCTTTTCATTTATAATGAAGGAGTTGTTTACGAGCACAAAAGTAGTACGTACAGTGTGTAAGTTTTTCTGTGTACAAAAGTAGTATGTCCGATATGTAATACCTTTGTGCTGGAAAGAATCCAACTGTGTCCAAGGATGTTATATGTCCACTAATACTACCTTTGTGCTGAAAATAAAGCAACTGTGTCCGACGCTGCTGTAGACAAATGTTATGTCTTCTAATAATATTATAACCTTTGTGTTCGCAAAACCGGGCATTGTTTTCTTTTTATGTAATTCATGAAAATCATTTTCTTTTTTTATTATAATAATATTCTTAACCAATTATAGTGAAATAATAAATAATATTTCTTGCAGGGAAAAAAATGTTTTGTTTGACTGTAACTCTTCATTGGTATTCCTTCTTCTATGGAATAAGCTAACATTTATTTGCATGTGGTGTTTACTCGTGTTGTCTCTTTACTTTCATATTCCTGCAGTAGTGAAGTGATAATAAAATGTCTAGAAGTAAAAAGATGTTGGAATGGTGTCGTGTGAATTTAAAGGAATTAAATGAAAACCAAAATACAACAGAAAATAATGACACTGTTCATAATATTCCAGGTGAGAATAATTTACACAATAGAAACTAGTAGCGTTGTCTTTGTAGAGGTTAAATCTTATTTTCCAAGGCACTGGAATATAAATCCGAATGATTCTTGACAACGGGTCTATGTTAATTATTACTTACCTACATTATTAATTAAAAATAATAATCTAAAATTAAAAATTGAAAATTTACAACACTATTAAGTTTCTGTTTCCTCATTGTTATGAATCATAGAATGATATTCTCTCCTTATAAAATCCTAATCCTAATTAATAACTTAATTATACCTTACCAGTTTTTTTTATATATAATTATAGTCTTAAAATTATTTGAACTTTTCGTGCAAATTAGTATACATTCGATTTTAGGCTGTTCATGGCAAGTTCAGCAAATCTTTACCCGCCCATCTTAGCAATTAAACATTGTTAGACCTTTTTAAGCTTATTATTTAAGAACCAAAATATATGCTTTCTAATTATTACTTCCAAAACTGCTTATCTAAAGATAACACGAAATGTTCATTGGTGTTCAGAAAAGTCATGCATTTTTTGTCTCTTTTTTTTCTAGAACCTGCATTGCATTTTGTGGCAAAATAAAATTTTTGCATCTTGGATGAAGCAGTTCTTGAGGAGGGAGAATTCATAGTTGTGAACACCGCAGATAAAGGTGGTGCTGTCCTTGTCAAACAGCAGGAGCTATGCGTGCTTCACAAGCTTTAAAAAGGTTTGAGGTGGAAGTGAGTGAAACTGAACTAAATTATGGTGGCGAAGGGCAGGCAAATCAGGAAGAGCAGGAAGAAGATGACAACAGAGATATCAGTACAGCAGATCTTGCAGAAGTAATGCCAGTTAAGGAGTCTGCTAATATACTAAATGGCAAACATGACCCTTCCTTAGATGCAGTTTCTGAATGACCTAAATATTGCAGAAAGCGGAAGGGAGAACCAGCAACTTGGAAGGCGAACACACGGAAAAAAATGTGCATGTCTGGAAAGTCATACGTTGATAGGAACGGAAAGGTTGTGCCAGAAAAACAGCTTCCAGATTTAATATGCAAGTGCAGATTTAAATGTTCTGACCACATCCCTAGTGAAAAACAGCAAACTCTTTTCTCAGAGTATTGGGCTTTGGAAGATACTGTCCTTCAGAAAGCTTATATTACTTCCCTGGTAGAAGAAAGAAATGTAGAGCAGTAGTAGACGTAGAAGTAGACGAAGGGATGTAATAAGACCAAAGGAAAAGTCTCACTTTTACTACCTCAGAAACAACGAACTACAGAAAGTAAGAGTAAGTTTGAAATTCTTTTGTTGCATTTTCCAAATAAGTTTTAAAGTAGTAAACCATGATTTAGCCAATAAAAATGCAAGTGGAGCATTTTCTGGGAAAGATGGCAGAAAAGGAAGGAAAGCTGTTAATAGAACATCAGAGGAAAATGTTCTTCATGTAAAGAAGCATATAAATAGTTTCCCTCGCCTAGAATCACATTATTGTCGGGGTGATTCTAAAAGGCTTTACCTGTCCCCAGAACTAAGTTTTGCTGAGCTCTATAGACTTTACTGTACAAATTACTGTCCAAACGAAAACATAATACCTGTTAAGAAAAATGTATTTCGGTGAATCTTTCATTCTTATGACCCACAATTATCAACATATGTGCCCAAAAAAGACAGATGTACTACATGTAAAATTTATTATGAGGCTTCAGATAAGACCAAAATGGCAGAAAAGTGGATAATCCATGACAGAAGGAAAAAAAAAAGCCTTGTCAATGAAGGAAAGAAAAGGACTGCAACATTTGACCTTCAAGCGACTCTCTACATTCCCCATGCCGGAGACTGTCAGATTTACTACAGTAGGAAATTGTTGATTTTTAATTTCATAATATTTGACTCAAATGATGATGGTTACTGCTATGTCTGGGACGAAACTGAAGAGAAAAAAGGGTCCTCAGAAATTTGGTCCTGTATTTTGAACTACCTGCAGATGCTGCCTGATTCTGTTGACCATGTGACTTTTTATTCGGACACAGCTGGTGGACAGAATCGCAACCAGTTCATCACAGCAGCCATGACCACCTCAAGATATGTGACATGAAATATTTGGAGTCAGGTCATTCTTATCTTGAAGTTGACTCCATGCATGCCACAATTGAGCGTGCCTGGAAGTACATTAACATCTATTCACCCAGAGAATATCAAGTTGTAATGGAAATGGCCAGAAAAAAAAAGAAGTCCATACAAAGTAAAAAATATGAGTTTCAAAGATGTAAAAGATATGAAGAATCTAGGAATGAGGGTTCTATCAAACACCAAAGAAGATACCAACGGGAACAAGATATAGTGGCTTCGGTTTCAGAAAGAACTTTCATACTCTGTCCAGTTCAAGTACAATCTGAGTGATGAGACCTTCTTAGAGTTTTCTGTTCTTGGGCGTAGGGCAAAGAAATTTAAATGGAGCACCATCACTCTGAGTTCTGAGTACAGTAAGAGGATACCCATATCAGTCCAGAAAAAGCAAGATCTGTTAAAACTGCTGGATAAAGGTGTCATTCCAGAAACATACGCTGCTTGGTTCAAAGCTCTTCCTTGTGAAAAGGGGAGAAAAGATGGTGTTCCCTACAACACTAGAGAAAGTGAATCTGAAGAAGTATGAACACAACAAAAGACGTAAACAAGAAAATAGAAGGAATTTTGTTTTCAGACAGGTGATGAAATTTAATTTTTTTTGTGTAGATGAGTTTCACAAGCAATTTCATTGCAAATTTCCCCTTAAGTTTATATATTATGAACTGCATAGTGAACAAGAGGCAAAATAAATATAATTAGTTCTCTTTATGTGAATTGAATTCTTCACTGATGTGTTTTGTATTATTATAACCATTTTTATATTGTATTTCATTAGAATTCTGAATTGTAGAAATTAGTTCAACATAAACAATTTTGTAAGGAATAGTTTTGAAGGGACACTATCATTCTGTACAAAGGTTTTATGTCCCACCATCACATAATAAAGACCTTATTTAAAAATAATTTGTAGGGAACTTAGTGAGTCACTGACAATGTAAACAGTACATGGATACTGTCAGATCTATGCTAAAACTAAATGAATTCAACATACTGTATATATAATTCACAACAACAGTAAAGTAAAACTCTTTAGGTGACTTGTCACAAAACATTCTTTTGCTGTTTCTTCCATTGTTCTGTTTTTGGACATATAACCTTTGTGCTCTTAGCCATCAATATGTTGGTCTTGTTTTACATTATACTTGCTGTTTTAATTTAGAATGTTGAAAAATCCTGTACATAACACAAAATACCTAACATATCACGATACAAACAAATTATGTCATGTCTTATAAAAATGTATTTCTTTCGTATACATTTTACAATCATAATTATTTACCCAGTGAATATGTCTAGGATCTCTCGACCTACTAAATTAAAACAGCAAGCATCCTATACCACAAACTAATTCCATCAGGATCGGATTAATTTGGATACGTGATACGAAACTATTAGTACAAAAATGAAACCTACACCAGTGAAATGAAAATCGACAAGTTTTTTTTGCGAAACAGGGTCTATATTATTTGATTATGAAATAAATTTATGAAAGAAATAAGTGTTCTCTAGCAAAAATGTCTTATCCCTATTTATTTGTTTGTATAAAATTACTTCGTTAGTTTTGGCTTAATATATATCCTAACAAAATCATGAGTTAAAATACAAGAGTAAAGTTGAAAACACGCAGGTTTGACGTCAAAGTAGTTTTTGGTTAATTTAAGTATATCTGTTGCAAGATAAAGCTCGCGGCATATTTCTTTACTGCAGCTGTAACCATTACGATTCACAATACAAACAAACAGCTGACTAACATTCTACCAGGAAAAAAAACTCGCAAATAAAGTTACCAAATTCTGGTTTATTTTATTACCAACACAGCCATTATTACAACACAGGCTTCATCCGGTTCCGGTGAGCCAACTTCAGGCTAAGTATGGGACATAATATACCCCTCGTTCGTTAACCTGAGGGCTAGCTAACCTTTAGATTTAGCCGGGGGTCGTAAAACCGACCCTAAGAAGAGGAGGTCTGGAAACAAGCATCGTGAAAACATGGCCTAAGTATTGTTACGATCGCGCTTGGCTGCAGTGCTTGGCATCGCTGTGCTCGTTCGGCCTGTCTGCGCGCCCCTTCCACCCGCATCCTCTCCCTGGTATCTCATGTCATACTGTCTCGCAACATCCTGACCGTCGCAGCGCGCACCTGCCTCAGATCGAGTTACTTAAAAGAGGCCGCACTGCAGAATAAAAGGACTTAGACATGTTTATCGGCGCGTTTTGTGGGAACCCGATGCTTGTTGAGTTTATCGGCGTTCTTTGAGCAGCCGCCGCGTCCTTCGAGGACTCACGAGGCGTTTCTGGGCATTTCGACGGCGAAGGTCGCGCGATATCTCGGAGACATGCCCGATTGTTCTGGACGGGAACCCAAGGGCTATATAAGGAGGTTGGGCCGACCTTCAGGAGGAGTTCAGTGGGGAGTTCTCCCGCAGCGGAGTTTCCGGGCGATAGTGCCGCGGGTGCGGCAGAGTGGCGAAGTCCTTGGACGAAGGTTCCAGGGCAGAGAGTCTGAGTGAGTGAGTGGAGTCGGGAGTTCTCCTGCAGCGGAGTTTCCGGGCGATAGTGCCGCGGGTGCGGCAGAGTGGCGAAGTCCTTGGACGAAGGTTCCAGGGCAGGGAGAGTGAGTTCAGTGGAGTCGGGAGTTTCCGGGCGATAGAGTCGCGGGCGCGGCGGAGTCCCGAGTGAAGTTGCGAGCGAGTCGTCGTGTGGGATCTCGGCGAAAGGTGTGACGGCGGCGGCGACCCACGAGGGGTGCTGCGGCGAGAGTTGCGCCAGAGGTGCGGCCCAGCGAGGTGTGTGGAACGAGAGACTGGAGAATAGACATTTCTTTAAGTGTAGTTAATTATTTGCCATCTTAGAAGATTAATTGTAAGTGACAAGTAGTGGTAATAAATAAAACTGTGTGTGTGAAATAAAATCTATTAATTGGGCTATCCTTTACGAACCCGCAGGGAAATCGTAACATTTTGGTGTCAGAAGTGGGATAGCCCTAATTAATAGTTTTAGGATTCAGTTACATTATTAGAATAAAAGTTGAGGATAGAATTTAGTTTTTGAGAATATAGTTAGTGTTTAGAACTTTAGTGAATTTGGATTTTTCTAGAGTTTGAGTATACTGTAGTCAGTGTTAGTTTTGAATGTAATAGAGTTATTGTTAGTTTAATTAGAAGGTTCGGCTAGGTCATTTAAAATTAAGATCAGTATTAGAAAAAAAATATCTAGGTTGTTTAATTAGTAAATCCTTTAGAGAGAAATGGCTGCTGAAGAGTTAAGTGTAGAAGATATCGGGAAGATAATGGTTGCCCTAGAAGAGATCAATAATAAAATGGAAAAAATGGTGGCCAGTGTGAAGAAATATAACAAAGAAATGTTAGCGAGTATGAAGAACTTTACAGAAAAAATGAAGAGTGAAAGGAAGGAGAGTAAGAACCACCATGAAGAAAAGAAGAGTGAGTCAAATAATAGCCTAGAGGAAATAAAGAAGGGTCAGGAGGAAATAAAGGGTCAGGATGAAATGAATGGCCAGGAAGAAGTAAATAATGAAATGAAGACCGAAGTGAAGATAAGCCTAGAAGAGAATAACAGAGAAGAGAAGAACAGAGAAGAGAAGAATAGAGAAGAGAAGAACAGCGAAGAGAAGAACAGCGAAGAAAAGAACAGCGAAGAAAAGAACAGCGAAGATAAGACCAGCGAAGAGAATTCCAGCCAAGAGGAGACCAGCCAAGAGGAGACCAGCCAAGGGAAGACCACCCAAGAGAAGACTAGCCAAGAGGAGACTAGCCTAGAGGGGACTAGCCAAGAAGAGAACAGCAAGGAAAACAACCAGGACATGAATATGAAAGAAGAGATGAAGAAAAGCACAGAAGTAGTGAAGATGAGTTACAAAGTAAGGAACATTGAAAAAGAAGAAATGAAGATAAACGAAAGAGAGGAAAATGCCAAGAAAAGCTGAAGAAAAGCCGAGAAGAGAGTCAAGAAGAGATAGAGAAGTGCAAAGAAGAAACGAAGAAAAACCAAGAACAGGGGAAGAAAGACCGAGAAGAGAAAATGAGAACACAAGGAGTCATGAAGAGGGTACAAGGAGAAACTAAGTGCAGTCCAGGTGAGACACAGAAGAACCAAGATGGCACGAGTAAACAAGAAGAGACGAAGAAGAGCCGGGAAGAAATGCTGTACGAACAAGTAGCTGCGAGAGAATAAATGGAGAGAAAAAGGGAAGGAACAAGGAAACTGTTGGAAGGCAATAAGCAATGCACTCAAGAGTATCGGGTCCGTCCAAGGCATCGGTCAGCCCGTCTCGGGCAGCTGGCTGAACGACATGGGGCATCTGCGACGCAGAAGTGTCGCCGGGTGACAAGAGAAGCTACATCTAATGAGAGAGAGGGTTATCTGGTGAGACTGTACAGCCCGCGATGGAGGAAAGGCAGGAGGCCTAAACTTCGAGTAGCATGGGGACCTCCAGGAGGAGATGCATTACCTGTTCGGGACGAACAGGTTTAAGGAGGGGGCAATGTTACGATCGCGCTTGGCTGCAGTGCTTGGCAGACAATAATGGCGCGCGATTAGCGCGTAATGAAAATAAAAATACAAAAGGAAAGAACAAAATATTATAGTTTCCCCAAAAATGAGGATTTAGCCAAAATTTGGGTACATGCATGTAAACGCAAAGATAAAATAAATTTGAAAAATGGTAAACGACAGTACATGTTACTTATATAAAGAGAAACAGTATTGCAGCCAACTTTTATAATTTAACACAAATATTTTCTATTAAAGATAAAGCTTTTATATAAAGTTGTATTGTAAACTAGTTTAAATATAATAGCCTCTATCATCAGTTAAAATGTAGAAAGTATAAGCCTAACCAATCTTTATGTTTATTGATGTTTATAATGTATTTCTTACAATAGTGCTGCAATTTTTAGGTTATAATCGTCCAATCCCCAAATTTAATGTTTCACAATTGCAATATTTTCAAGACATGCAAAAATTAAAATATCAGGATTAATAATTTGGCATGTATTGGGTACAGAAACTGTTGGGGAAAAAACTTTCTTTTACACATCTAAGTTTGTAACAGATAATTGCTGATTTTTCAGGGACAAATAAGTGGATTTATATAAAGGATGGATTAAGTAAGGACACTTTCAGAAACAAATTTCTGCTTAATATGTTAGCATCTCTGCCTGTGAATAAAAATAACTGGAGCACAGCTACTAAAATGACTCACTCTAAACAAGTATTTGCAATAAGCTAAATTATGCCTTAATGCAAGACTTTGTTGACAGCATTTACAATGACTGATCGATCCAAATGATATTTTTAAGTGTAATTAATGTCAATTAATACTTCTCTATGATCCTAAGGGGATCCTCAGTGGCAGTGCCCACAAATATATCACATTTACTGGGCGAAAGCCAGTTTTGTAAACCCCCCCCCCCCCCCCGGAATTACCCAATTTCTGGGAATTCAGTACCTACCAAATGTCCTGGTGGTTCAGAGCTCACTATTTTCTTTGTAGTGTTTACTTTAAGCCTCTTCACAAACCAAGTTAACTCCTACTTTTACATTCTTCAGTAGATGAGACTCCCCCTTAATAACATTAAGTGTAAGCTGAAATGTTGGCATATGGGAGTCAATTACAATCACTCAATTCATCATGATGAGCACAGCTAAGCCCTATCTCAGTTGTAACATAGCCACTTTCAAATTAATAACATAGTATGTGATATACAAAGTCAAAGATAGTTTGGGACTTCTTACTGGGTACTTATGCCTATTGCTTCAACTGATATAAATCCATTTTGGAAGAGAGAAAAAAAACCACAAACTAATAGCATTTAATGATGAGAGAAGTTTAGCAGAAAATATAAGGCATCAAAACCTTATTCGTTAAGCTCAGTGAGCTCAAGAGAGCTAGTTTGTTTTCAGATTTAGCATGTATGCTCTTTTTGTTTATTAATGATGCATCCAGTAGATCTTTATTTACATTTTAGGGACAGAGATTGGGAGAGTCTTAAATATTAGGTAAAAAAATATAATAAAAAACATTTGCAAAATTAAGACATGTACAAAGCAAACCTGTTTTCACCTCAATGATCAGCAATTAAAGCTCAGTATCAAACATGGTGACATCATGCAGTGGCATGGTGAGGAAGTCTCAGACCACTCAGTTTTCTGATGGCACATTAATTCTGCCATGGTTTACCTTTACCTTCCACATAATGGACAACATGACTCAGTCCTTAACACCGGAAGGCAATTTCCCATTACATATTGAAAATTTTTAACTTCTAGGTCTTTGTTAAAAGGCAAAAAGTTTAGATGAGATGAGAATGAATGACTGATTAAATTAATGCGTGTAGGACGCATGATAACGTTCGCCGCGGTTCTTACTGCACTTTGAACAGCAAGTAATCTGATTGCTTTACCATGGCCTCCACTACGTAATGCCAGTCTATTTATCTTACATATTACATAGGCTTTCAAATGTGCAAAATTTTTATAACTGCTGAAGATTTCTTAGTAGTCTCTTAACTAAAATCATTCCATAAAATCTTGAAGGATAATTTATTTATAATTAAGTGGTGCAAACTTGTGTTTTAAAAATAAGTGTTCACTATGTAAGCTTCTAATCAATAAATATCATAATTACCATGGGGGCACACATTTAATTTTTTATGTGTCTTGAAATGATAGTCACCACTTGAAGCTCTTTTGTTGCATGCAACACTATGTATGGGACTACAATAATTCCCTACCTTACATGAAGAGACAGGCCACTAGAGGTGTAAGCTTCTTGCACTCTTGATGCTTCCTTACTTCTGTAATAAATAACTTATGTAAGCAGCCTCTCCTACAAGAATTAAGGGTTGTCAGTAGAGAAAGATTATATGGTGAATAGCGATAAAACCCAAAATAACAGAGAAATTAAAGTCAATACACTGCCAAACATCGAAATGGAAGAAAATTCACAGCTTGAAATTCAAAAGGAAAAAATATATATATAATACAGTGAAATTCACCTCAATTACCTCATATTGTCTAATAAAATATAGAACTTCATTAATTTTTAGTTATGGCTTTTATTCAAAACCCTAAAATATTATGTATGTATGTATGTATGTGTGTGTGTATATATATATATATATATATATATATATATATATATATATATATACACACACACATATACATACATACATACATACATACATACATACATATATTTATATACGTTTCCAAACACAGTTTTTTCAAAGCTGACACCCTACAGACAATGCCAAAGGCCTAGAGAAAAATCTCACAAGGAAAGAAGTAAACATGATTAGGGGCTTTTAACATTGAAGTATATAGATTTTTTTATTCATATGAATAAATAATAATAGTGACAAAAAAAATAAAATTTGCAAATATTTTGGTATCCGAAATAAACTTGGATCCACATGATCACTTAAAATTTATGTATATTTAGTGGTTGCAAAAGCACAATTTCTTGTTTTGATATATACAAAAAAAAATAATAATATCTTGACTCTTGACATGGCATTTTATGAAAATGTTTGGCTGTACTTTATGATATAACTTTTTTATTGAGCTAAAAAACATTACAGAATAATACTGAATGTATTATATAGTTGCTTTTTCTTTACTCTCAACAATAAATGAAGTATGATCTTATGTACATATTTTATTATCCTACGATGAATTGTTGAAGCAGTTATTCAATGTAATTTTGCATGATCTATACTAATTACATATTTTTTAATTTTTAATGACCAAGAAAAAATCCACAATTTGCAATGACAAATTTTCCTTTTTTTTAACACCACAAAATCTCTGCTCTAGTTATCAGTTATATTTCAAATTTATACCTACCTGACATGTAACTTTTTCATGTTCTGCACACAATGCACATCCCATTTGCATATTTTATGAAACAAATACTTCATTTAAATGCATTTTTTGTTTTATTAAGCTTAAAATAAAATTAGTATTATTTGGCAAAGTTATTTCTTAAAATATATAGATTATTACTAAACTGCTCCTCAGTCAGAGAAGATAGATATTTTTGTAAGGGTGTCTTACTGAATGTCAAGGGAGCTATGTCTAGTGTATTCAACCAAAGTACATAGAAATTTTCTGTGCGATGATTTATTTCAAGGATTGAGTGCTAAACCTGTGTAGCTATATTCTTCATTGATCACTAATTATCAACTTAACCCGTCATGGGTCCTGCTTTGATCATTTATCTGACATATGGCTTTATTTTTGAAGACAAGTCTAAGTACTATTGTATTTTTATTTAGCTGAGTTTTCAACTTTCAATGGGCAACACCCAAACTGGTTGCAACGAATGATGCATTGTTGTCCTTGTGACAGGTCTCTGTTAACTGGTGTGCATAGTATGTGGGAACTTTTCTCATTGCGCAGCCAGTCACGTTTATGAAACCGGAGAAGACGGTTATTAATATTATCGCTATAACACTGCATATTGAGTTTATGTTATGTTTTCTGCAGTGGTATTGAAACATATTTCCTTAAGTTATATATGTTCATTGTGTGAGGCACCCATCTGCCCAACCTGCGAACATAAAAATTCTGCGGGGTTTAAAAAAATTAACATATAATTATACTTTACTATCTTGTATAATCTAATTTTTTCATGTGCTTAAATCATTACTTGGGTATAATCATGAAAATTTAAAAGTAAACCAACTTCTTTTTTAATAGTTTTTGTTGTATTTAAACACTTATGTTTATGTATTAAAAATAATTTTAATGCACAAAATAATTACAGTATAAATAACAAGTAGTCAATATGTATTATTTTATTCACTCAAATATGTTCTTATTATGAAAGAAGCTAATGTGAGAAAAAATTTCATGCACGACTTACAGAGTAACATTGTAACACGTGACCAATGACGAGTTAATGCAAGGACTTTTGAGTTAAGTCATTAATGCATGTTTAGTCCCGCAACCATATGAGCATAACCAGTAAATACTTGGCCACCAAAGACAAACTTTGAAATATTATGTTGAAACACACCCTTAAGCAATTAATATTCTGAATTGTTTAAAATGCTTTTAGGACACACAAGGTTTCCACCCTATTCTTGTTCTAGGCAAACTATGGCATTGAAGAACATGAGATAATAAAAAATAAGAATTTATTTTTTTAAGTTTTGTTCTGTGGATCCAATATGTAGTCAAATGTTCCAAGACATAGAATGTTTAATATATACATATAAACATACACACAATAATAAATAATTACAATTAACTTAAATTTCAAACAAAAAAATTTTGAAAAATTTGTCTGTTATTAAAATACATTACCATTTATATAAATCATTAATTTATATTATATATATATGAAAAACACAAAACAATATGCACATAAAAAAAGTATGAATTAAGTCTAGGTCACATAAATGTACATAATAATTACCAATCTGATTAAATCTGAATTAATGAATTTTGTTTATGCCATTATCTTCGTTCACATTTTAAATATAACGCAACCAGTATTCCAGCTATTAGTTGAATCTTTACTATGTATATACAGTAAAATATGATTCTGAGGTAATTATTTTAGTGTGATTATGATTTAATTTCAGCTCGAATATGTTCAGTTTATTTCCGAGAGAGATGTATCAAATTCCAATGCAACAACGACTCTTGAATTACACACCAAGAAATGCAAGAAATTTAAAACCAGATGCCATCACAACTGAAAATTTGTATAACTGTCATACAAAATAAATAAGTCTTCTGATATGGAAAGGTCAAGTAGAGTCGAAAGACGGAACCGCAAACTGAACTGAAGTCAAAACTCTCATCATGGAAAGGCTAACACCTGAAACTGATTACATGCCTGACACTTGAAACATGTCTGTAAGTCTTGATATTATAGCAAGAGACATGTCTGACAATAGTAACACCTCTGAAAGTATTCATGTTACTGAGCCTGAGCCCAAAATTACAAGTTTAGAATCAGTAATAACATATGAAAATAAAATCCAGGACTTGAACAAGAAAATCTCCATTTTGGAAAAGGAAAATTGTGACTTGAAATTGAGGGTTAAGGCTGCCCGTGACAAGGGCAACGCGCCCATCTAGCTCAACATTTTTATATTTCCCTGCCTGATCGTTAAACCCTTCTTCCACTCCGAGTTCAAGGGCAACAAATGTGAGACACAATATGCGCTAAGATTGTGTTGCCGATATGTAACTGTTTCCTCTCTCAAACTGTTTTTCGAAGGTGTAGCGCAGACATTCTGGGCTAGTTGAACATAACAGTACATTTTTTTCATGTGCAATGTCGCAGAAAAAAAGTTGGCGGTTCTCAAAACAAAATACAAGTCTACGTGTAAGACGATGTATAAGAAGAGCGTCAAGAAAAAAATTTTCTCGTGCTTGGTGGAAGAAAAGAAAGCAACAGCTAGTTCAGTAAGTAAAAATCTTACAGGATTTAATTTCAAAACACACATTTTGTATTAATTATCATATGTAATTTAGCAAGGGTATGAAGAGAGTGAATGAGTGAGTGAATAAGTTATTTTGGTATACACGATTCAAGGCCCTAAGCGAATGCAGCATGCATCAGACAGCTCGGACTGCCTGAAAATTTTGCTAAATAGCTGTACGTATCTGAAACAACCCATGGCTTGCTTCGGTTCTTACTTCTTGTTTACAATAAGAGTGGCTTATGAGTGTATAGTGTTTTATTTAATAAATAATAAGGGGATGAAATGATTACATAATAAATGCTGTGTCGTCCGTTTACATGATGTAAAGGTTAACTAAAGCAATAGAAAAGTATGCAATAGAAAAGTATCCTATATATATATTCTTAAAGTGTACAAACAGTTGAAAAATGATGTTCATTGTAAGACCTTGATAGCAAGTGTTATAGTTCTTGCAGAAATAATTTTTTTAAGAGAAACATTTTGCTTTTTATTTTTAAAGGATTTATACAATGGGCGGCAAGTTACTAATTAAATAACTATTTTTTTTACATCGCCATTGCAGTGCATACGCACTGTCTTGAGTTTCTTCAATGCATTTCGGTACGAAGTACTTGAATAATTTGCATCAGTATTTTAAAAGCTCCCGTTCATGGCCTTAAACATGGACGGTAATATGAATTTTAATTTGATAACGTAACCATGTCCACAAAATGTCTACATCATGAGCCAGTGGGTTGAAATCATGGCAGAGAATACAGACATATAGTGTATATGTATATATATTTTAACAATACAAATACACTACCATTATACGCTTCATTCACAAAATTTCACAAAAAATCTTTGTATGAAATATAACAGGAACGTTATATTTTACTTTCAGGAGCAATGCTAATGACTTGGCATCAGCTACGCTCTCACCCATGCCAGGCCAAAATAATAGAGGCTCGTGTTGTAATGAAAGCTGTATTGTGGATGATATATTAAGAAAAATTTATTTCAGGTAACCACAATATTGAGCACTACAAGAAATATTTAGGGGCATCCATTAAGTGTTCTATTTACATCCACACTGCCAACTTGTTTATGGGGTGTGTGCAATATTATGAAAGTGTCTTCACTAAACTTTTGAAGCCAAAATGCAATTATTTGTAAAAATAATTACATCACAAAAATATTTTGTCAGGGTCAGCTATATTTCAAACATATTATCAGTGTACAAAATATAACGGAGTTAATAAGGGAAATTGTTTTACAATTACATGTACATTTTTTTTGTTCTAGGAATGTACACAAAAATATTCATCGACCAGCAACAATGAGCAAGACAAAGAAGGAAACATCAACGGTTGCACAATCCCAAGATACAAATGAAAGCGAAAAAATACTTATACTGCAGATGAGCACTATGTTTGGTACAGACAAAAGAAGCTCAACCAGATATTACGATTACAGCATCAGAGCTTGAGGAAAAGAAAAGAAGTTTCGTTGCTAGTCTCGTGTGGACCGAAGAAGAGCGAAATGAGCTACAGAAAACGACTTTGTTGCAATACAGATGCCACTTGTGGAATACAGAGAGGAGGAAGTTACTAACTGCTTCCCATTTCGGCAGGGTTTGTAAAATGAGGGCTACAACATCTTGTAGAAACTTAGTTCATTCTATATTGTATGGAAACTTCAGCACGAAAGGTACACAGTATGGTATTGCCAACGAACCTGTAGACAAGTGTAAAATGGCCGAAGATCATGGAATAGTGGCAACAGAGTGTGGCTTATTCATAGAGCCTGAATATCCTTTTCTTTGTGCAACTCCAGGTACATTTAAAATATGCAATTATATATATATATATTTTAAATTTTGATCATGTAATTTCTGTTTTACGATTAAGTCATACAGAAGTCATGTAAACTTCTGTTGCAGATGGTTTGGTGCGTGAAGAAGCCATTATGGAAATTAAGTGCCCTCTTTCAGCAGATAAGTACCAAAGTCCGAAAGAATCTATCGATAATGGACAGGTTATCATATTCAGCTATATATGTGTTCCTTTTAGATTTTTAGTATTGCTAAATACAATGACCACTTATTGAAAATGAACTTTTAGATTCATTTTGTACAATATTTGTGGCATAAAACATATCAGACGTGATTCAAACAATTTTTATCAAGTGCTTGGGCAGATGCACATAACGGGAAGAAAATATTGTTACTTTGTGCTTTACACTTCCCACTGGATGACTTGAAATTATCGAAAAAGACGACACTTTCTGGTGCGAAAAAGTGGAAGCATTTTTGTGCAGGTATTTTTCTTATTATTTTACATACAATTATTGAGTAGAGTAGTAAAATGTGTAGTTAATACAGCGGTGCTAAATGAAGTCTACATTTATATGCCTCTATGGTTCTTTTTTGTAACACATCTTTCACAGTAAGGTTTTTATACCACTGATATCCATTTACAACATATACATTGCATTACTGGTAGTTTTTTCGTAAGCTATTTTGGTACACACACACACACATTTACGACTCAAATATGTCTTCTTATCAATAGCTTAACATATACAGAGAACTTGCAGTGTTAAAATAAAAATATAATTAATGTTTATGTTACACACATACAACATACCTAAGCAAATTTATAATTATGTTTGTTTCAGATTCGACAAGGAATGTCTGCTGCAGGAAATAGTAATTAATATAATTTCAAAAATAAATATATTTTTCAATCACACAAAACGTTTAAAAGAAATTTCTTGTGCATCCCAATATTTAAAATCAAGCATAAAAATTTAAAAAAAAACCAAAGTTAAAACAGTATTCCAGATTCATACAATGAGCTGATATTGGGAATGTTGAGGTTGTGTTTCAAGAACTGTTTTGTGCTTACGAAAATTAACTCTCAAGTGATATGTAAAATTTGATGTTTTCAATTGCGAAAGTAACAGTTTAAAGGGACGGAAGTGTGTTTTTATTTCTGGAATTTGAGTTCTCTTGAGTTTAATGATTTTTTCCTGAAAGGCTTTCTTACTAACGTATTGAAGGAGGTATTTGAGAAAAAAGCCTTTTTTGATTACTTTTATTGTATAACTTATTCGCAATGTTCAATAACAGCAGGAGCCGCGGAGATCAACTGGTAGAGATCCTCCCACCACGGCGATACGGGTTCGAACCCCGGTGGGTTCCATCCCCAGACCTTTGCATGTGGGAATCGTGCCAGATGATGTCGCTAGTCTGCGGGTTTTCTCGCTCTGCATCATAACACGCTTCAATAAAAGTATCCTCAAAACGAAATGTTTCAAATATAATCTTGCAATGAAAAAATTTTGAAAAGGAAACAAGCTATTTGTGCTACTGTTTACGAACCAAGAGGCCATTGCCGATAATCCGTCTTGGTTTCAGGAAACGTGAGTCGCCACTAACTTATCACTCGCATGGCTGCTCCGCATTCACTCAAGGTGTTGGGGATAGAAGCAACATATCTCCACAAATAGATGTCCTGTTTTCATGAGAGAAAATATTTAAATTATTTAATTTGGATTACTAGTTTTACGGGCTGATTATTATTCAAATAATGTTCAAGTTGCAAATTACTATAGAACATGGTAAGGTGCAAGTCGAAGACATAAATTTTGTGGTATTTATGCTGCATTCCTTCACTGCAATCAAGAAAATAATGTTAAAAATTGCTTTTTTCCACAGTTATTTATTCAAAAAATTTAAATATTTTTAAAAATATAAAAAGTCTCAGACAATTATACAACATTATATTACTTACTTCCAAAATGTTTATACCATTAACTTCATTCATTCACCTTAAAAAGATAAACAGCAGTACACATGTTTCCCATTATTTAGCCCACTGTACCCAGCAGCCTTAAACAGCTTTCACAAGAAAAATCAGAATTATCACAAAAACTCTTAAAAGCAAACAACACTGAAGAGCAACTTCAAAATATTTTAAGTAGAGTTTTTACACCTGGTCAAATAAACATGCTGCAAAATCCAACAAAAAGTAAAGTGAAATGGAATTCAGATGATATTACATCTGCTATTTCCTTAAGAAGTTTAAGTCCAAAAGCATATTGTTATTTAAGAGCAAATAATTTCCCTCTGCCAGGACTTTCAACAGTACGAGCATGGGCTACAACTTTGGAGTTGAGTCCTGGGCCTCTGAATGAAGTCATCCATCTCATGAAAAGTAAATCACTTGGAGCAAACATTTTACAGCGTTTGACCATTTCAACTTTTGATGAGGTCTATCTATATTCAAACAAGATTTGCATTGACAAAAAAAAAATTAAAAAATGTTAGGACCCCATAAATGCTGCCAAACAGTAATGGTTCGCGGATTAATTGGACAATGGAGACAACCAATTTATTATCAGTTTGACCAACCAATGAATGAGAACATTATTTCAGACTTGACATCAAAATTGTATGATGTAGTTTATGTATTAGTTGGCATAAATGTGACATGGGGGTAGGAAATATGAGTTTGTGGTCACAACTTGGTATTAAACATATCAGCAAGTGATATATGTGCTCCGCGAGTTATGACGTCCGCAGCCACGCACAGGCTTATGTATCGACTCGCAGTCTTCGACTGTTTAAAGTACTCATGTATCTATGTCGACGAATGAGATTTTCGGTGGAAGACTTTTCGCGGTGCGACGGGAAGCGTGTGTTTCCGTTACTGCGGGACAGGTGCGGTCAGGGCTAAGGCGGACTAGCCGCAGAATAAATCAGTGTGCGAACAATTAGCGGACGTTTCCTAATTTTTGACCCGATATCCAACTCCTCCAGTCTGTCCGAACCTCATTTCGTCCGCTCCCGGTTCCGGCCACAGTAGGCCAGAACCCCAATGCTCTCGCTGGATTAGCAGAGCAATTCGTAATAATCCAAATTTCAGACATAAATCGGAGACCGGGAAGAGGCTAAGAGCCCTGTGGACGTCAATTTCTTCCAAGAGGTTAAGTGAAGGCCACACCTGTCTACCTGTAGCATTTTATCTGTTATTTAAACTTATCTAGTAAAAAAAAAAAATTTATTTTGTGTATTTAGTTCATGTATAATTTCAAAAAAAAAAATGTTATTGTTGATTTTTGTATCTCACTCTGGTAAAAATAGCAAGCTGATAACAACAAAATATTTTGTTGTTGCATCATATAGCCTACTTTGCATTGTGTACTCATTATTGTGATTCCAGAAAAATTGTCACAAATTTTTTTATTACTTTTTGCCATGCCTATTACGAGCATTAAGCCTTAGAAATAGGCACAATACAATAAATAATAGGTATATAATGACATTACATCAAGAGATGATACCTCCACCAAAATACACACATAAACAACATTCCTAACAATAAACAACATTTTTATAACATTTACAGAGACAACAACAAGACTAGACAAAAAAAAAGAACTATACACATTTTGTGATTAAGGTCATGCTTTTGATCCCAAAAACCTCTGCATGATAATTATTTTTTGAACAAAACTGGTACAGAACTATGGACTAAAAACCTTACTTGTACTTAAAACCTAGAGTCCACCATATCTCCCTTTATTTCTTTTTCACACCCCACAATGGAGCATGGAGGTGCAATAGTAAGACACTAGACTCCCTGTTGTATATATTTACTGTTGTTACTTTTGTTGTAACAGTGGTTAGGTGTCAGGACTCCGTGTGTGCTCCCCTAGAGTGGTGCAACGCACAAGCGCTAAGCAATGAACACATTACTGGTAGATGGAAGTTGGCTCTGGGTTTGCTCTGCTCACATTGAAGGATTTTTTTATTACTAACAGAAAATTTAAAATGTGAATTAGCATAGAGAACAGTTATTTTTAAATTTTTATAACATATGTTTTAACCTCTTAAATGCAGATATGTCGCTGCTCTCTTTCTCCCATCACTTTTCTGGCAATAGTGGACCACACGGCGTGGTCTGGCCATCATGCCAGTCACTTGCAAAGCAGAGCCTTTTAACCATCACATTATATATATATATATATATATATATATATATATATATATATATATATATATATATATATATATATATATATATATATATATATATATATATATATATATATATATATATATATATATATATATATATATATATATATATATATATATATATATATAGTAACAAAGTGTGCTAATAAATATGTTCTTCCGAAACAATGTGTATTTTTTTTTGTGTGATCAGGAGCTGAGTACGTGAAGGAGTAAGGCGTGTGGGATGCCTGAAGAGCCCAAGTGTAAATCACTTCAGTAACATCGAAAGCGTGCCTGTTGCTAAGATCTGGCTGCTACAAAGGGGTTCAAGTCTCGTTCCTTACACGGGCGACTGTATCTCAGTAGGGTCTGTGTGCCCTTCCACACAGTTGCTTGTGCGAAGAACACTATCAAAATAGAACCTGATACACCAAGTACATGTCAGATGGCTCCCTGATGGGGCAAAAGTTAACACAAGTATACCCTGCATACATCAAAGATTTCCTGCAGAAAATGAAGTGTGGTTGCTGAGATTACAGGTGCAGTGAGAAGAAAAAACTATTTACATTGTGAATTTTAATTTGTGCTCCATTTTTGTATTTCTTTTCCTAGAGTCAAATTATATTCTCTGTGTGTGACAAATTTTGTGAGTATTTAATTAATGCAACCAGTTTTACATAGCTTAGATAGTTTAACACTTTGAGTGCTATGGACGTAATTTTACGTCCGATTTCTTTTGAGAAATGCGACGGACGTACTGGTACGTCCATGATCTAAAAATACTTTTCTTTGGCTAGTCGTAGTATTACGTCCGCCGTTTTACCAGTAAAAGTATTTGTTCATTTTAGTTTTGAATTCCATCGCTAGATCGCATTGAATCGAAAATGTTGGCCGATAGAATCGATTTTTTGCTTCGGCCAACGTGGCAGTGTAGTTCTCAACTGCGCGACGTTGATGAAATAAACACATTTGTTACAGCTTTGCGTACTTTACATACTGGCTTACACATACACGATAGTTTAGTGCTGTACACAAACAAAACGGTACAGTTTTCTGATAGTAGGCTCTTATGTTTGTAAGGATTGTTTTTGATATGAGAGAAGGAAAAATTCAAAACTTTTTTTTTTAATTTTTAATATTACTATCTAAGTAAGTTTTATTTTTTTATTTATTATTTTGAATGGAGCATCTTTTGTATTTATAAGCACTAACATGTAAATGTTGGAATTATTTTGGGCGCTTTCCCTGTTTCTCTACCTGTAATCTGTGGGTTTGAAAAGTCCAAGGGGGCTTCCCTATCTTCAGTGTTCCCAAATATAGTAGGTGTTACATTTATTAGGGATTTCTGTGTGTGAATAAATAAATATTGTGGTAAATAAACATAAATAAGGTACCAAAAATGTCAAGTGATACAAGTGAAAGTAACTCGCGAAATGAATGTGATGATAGTGATCTGGACCCAGAATTTTTTTTATCTTCAGATTATACAGATTCAGGTATATTTATGTATTGGTTTTTATGTATCAGCCAGATAGGGTTTTCAATTGACTGCGCAGATGTGCCATCAATGTATATAGAAAACTAAAAAGAATAGTAATGAAAATAATAAAAAGTATAATGCATGGTTTCAAAAACTTTATATATGTATAAGTTTTCCTAATTTCAACAGTAAAAAAATATGAACATTGCTGCGCTATGGTTTAGTAGAAATCATAACTATAATATAGAATCTTACATTTCTTGGTACAGAAGCAACATTTGTTGCACATGCATATCTTGCTTGTGATTTCGCATGAAGTCCTATAGTAACTGAAATTCATCATAAGGAAATTTTTCTTTTTTACATGGAAATCCTAATTCACTTTACTATTTTCCACAGACAGCGATGAAGAAAACAATTCTGAAAGTGAACCTGAGAGTATTAGAAGTGGTTCAGTACCAGGTGTTGGGGCAAGAAACAGAGGGCGAAGCAGAGGTAGAACAGGCAGGCTTTGTGACAGACGGAAAAGGAGACCTTGTAGCAGAGGTACAAGAGGCAGCAGAAGTAGAGAAAACCGAAAATCACGAACAGATTCGTAAGATGGATGGACGGAAATAGATAGGATGCCTTCCATAAATGTGTATTCAGGGGAAACTGGAGTTATGCCAGAAACAGATTTGGATAAACACAGTGCACCACTAGATTTTTTTTCTCATTTTATAAATACAGATATTATCAAGCATATGAAAGAACAAACAAATTTGTATGCTCGCCAAAAAATAAACAAGAAAAAACGTCTCAACCGAATCTCACCCAAAAGTAGATTAACGAGTTGGAAGCCTGTATCTCTAGGAGAAGAAAAGAAGTTTCTTGCTATAATTATTCACATGAGCATTTCTGAACGCCCTGATATGAAAGACCACTGGAGCACTATACCAGTGGTTTCCTGCAACTTTTGCCCTAATTTGATGTCAAGGGATAGATTTTTATCACTGTTAGCAAATTTTCATTTGAATGACAATGAGCACATGCAACAGAAAGGTGAACCTGGGTTTGATCCTTTGCACAAAGTGCGCCCACTCCTTGAACTATTGCGTCAGAAATGTAGAACATCATTTCAAGTTGCAGAAGACATTACAATAGATGAAGGAATGTGTGCCTACAGAGGCAGACTGTACTTCAAACAATACATGCCACAAAAACCCAGTCGTTATGGGATAAAGGTGTACATGCTATCCACTCAAAGACAGGGTATGTTTGGAACTACTATGTGTTTTGTGGCAAAGACAATTAGTTACCGATGTTGTCATGCAACTACTGGATGACTTGGCAGGAAAAGGTCACACTCTATTTACTGACCGGTATTACACAAGCCCTTCCCTAGCTGTGCAGCTAGAAAAAGTGCAGACAGGATGGTCGGAACTGTTAAAAAAAACCGGCTTCGTACTCCAACTTTACAAAGAGGGGAGCAAATTTTTTATAGGAAAGGAAACTTGATGGTGCTTTGTTGGAAGGATAAAAGGGATGTGTACATGCTCACCACACGACATGAGGCTAAGATGATAACATATAATGACAGGAGGGGAAATGAGAAAATAAAACCTGCTGCTGTTGTCAGTTACAATGCTAAGAAGTTTGGTGTTGACCTTTCAGATCAGCGCATGTCATATGGAGCTTTCAACCACAGATCTGTGAATTGGTGGAGGAAGTTGGCATTTCACATGATCCTTATTGGCATATCTAATGCGTGTATTATGTACAACCAGGTAAAACCAAGAAAATTATCAATTACATCTTTTATGAAGCAGATTGCCAGTGACTTGGCTGTGTTCGAAGAGGACCCACAAGATGAGCCAAGTCGTTCTCGAGCTATTTTCTGGAGAAAATTCCAGTTCAAGAAGGACAGAAAAAGAAACAAAAGAAGTGTAGAGTGTGCGCAGAAACAGGTAGATCAAGGACTGGCACAGCAATTCGCAAGGACACAACATGGCAGTGTAGTGTGTGCAAACTTGCAATGTGTATTGAACCTTGTTTTTCTCTGTACCATTCAAGAAAAAACTACACATCATAATGTACTGATATAATACAATTCTGTAGGTGACTAAAGAAATATTTTTAAGTGGATAACAGTGAAATTCAATAGACACTTTGTGAATACAGTGAAAATTATTACTGTAATTTATTTTTTATATTTTCTAAAAAAGGTTCTATTCAGACATGTCTCTAAAAATTAAACATTCAATATGTGTACCCATATATATTTTGTTTTGTAGAAGAAGTTACAAACTTTCAAAAAATGTTTAGTGCCCAATTATTATTAAAATAATTTTTTATCAAAAAATTATAAAAAAAAGGCTTAAAATAGCCAGTTTTTCTAGAAGGGAATCCATCATTAAGCCCAGCACTCAAAGTGTTAATAATGAGTGAAATCCAATTGTTAGGGCCGGATATATAAACGGCACAGAAGTATGTTTTTCTTCCTTTTTTCCTTTCTAATTGAATTCAGTAGTCATATTAAGTAAATGTGTTTAATCTGTGAGTTCACTATCCCGTACTTTATAAGTTTTGCACGTGCTTGAATTGGCTATAATAACTTTAAAAATTATGACCTCTTGTTACATTTGATTAATGTTCTATTTTTATCTATAAATTATTCAAATACTTTGAATTGTGAATCATTTCAATTACCCTCTAATAGCTACGTCATCTTGAATTTTCCCTTGATTTAGATTATAACTTAAAACATTTATATTAATAAACCTGTATCATAGGCATTAAAATGTAAATTACCTACTGGAGATTTTATAACAATTAAAATACTGTTGTATCTGTTGCAGGGCGCATTGATGCAGGTTAGAGAGAAATAACACCAGACCACCTTGCTTGTTATTCCGAGCGACATGCTCCCTCTCTCCAGTCGGCCATGACACTGACCACTCGAGTCAGAGCTACAACATCTCTCTCTCTTTATTGTTTAACTAATCTTGGCTTGAGCGCTACCATTACAAACATAAATCAAACATGAATACACATTACAAATCTGGTTACAGTTTTCTACATTCACTAATGTTTCACAACTTCTGATACATAGCTTTATACATAACTTAATGTAAGAAATATGGGTTTCTCTTAGAGTGCTGAAGTTCTGGTGTACAAATTGTACTATTTACAATAATCTTTCATCCAAGCAGGTTGCACCCTTTTCCTGTCTGAATGGCGTACTCCTCCTGGGACCTTTCTTTCCGTCTGAAGTTGATCAGGACCATTCTTAATGGCATTGTCCCACCCACGCCATTCTGATTCACTTTCTGGTGACTCACTCTCATGTGTATTGCCAGTTTCCTGTTGGAGTTGTACCCCCCTATCACCATTTTCTTCGACTATGGCACTATCAGGTTTTCCTACTGCTGGCAAATGTTCCCTGCCTATCTTCTCCCCTCTTTCCTTAAAAGCTGGGGCATGCATCAGGTGTTGACGATTGCGTCTGTACATGCTACCCCCTACCTGAACTAGATATGATCTGGGCACAGCCAGATCCTGAGGCATGCCTGACACTGTCCCATACACCTGCAGATCAGGAATCCAAACACAATCCCCTTTTTCCAAAGGAGCTAATTCCCTTACCCTATGACGTCTGTTGTACCACTGGGCCTGATAGTCCTTTTGCCTTTCTAATTTCAATTTGACATCCTTATGAATGTTTTTCTGGGGAAAATTCAAGGTAGGTACAGTCGTCCGAACTTTCCTACCTAATATCATCTGGAGAGGAGATAATCCACAGTCAAGAGGTACACTGCGGTAAGCTAGAAGCGCCTCATAAACATCGTCACATTTTTTTAAAAGTCTTTTAGCTGTTTTGACAGCAGCTTCTGCACAGCCATTGGACTGGCTAAAATATGGACTACTTTGTTTATGCACAAACCCATAATCTCTCGCAAACTGGGAAAATAACCCCTTGAACTACGGTCCATTATCTGTCCTTACGACTTCTGGGATTCCGAATCGTGCAAATACTGATTTGCATTTGGTAACTATTGCTACTTCAGTTAAACTAGTTAGTTCAATTAGTTCAAAGTATTTTGAATAATAATCAGAAATTACCACAAACCATTTGCCTTGGCACTTCATCAAATCGACTCCAACCTTCTGCAATGGATAATCTGGAACGTTTTCTCTCATAAAGGGTTCTTTAGGATGACTTCTATGTTCGGTGCATATGGGACAAACTTCAACCAAAGCCTCCAGCTGGGTGCTAAGTCCGAGCCACCAGACTGCTTCTCGTGCACGAGCCTTACACTTTGTGCTCCCTAAATGCCCTTTATGTAGTTGTTTCAAGACATACTGCTGCAATGGTGCTGGAACTATTAATCTAGAACCTTTTAGGAGAAACCCTTTACAGACACTTATGTCAGACATATGTTGGTAATAAGGAAGTAATTCCGCTGGTACTTGGCGTTTGGGTGGCCACTGTGTAGTAGAGTAATCCCTCAACTTTTGGCATATTGGGTCAGAGTGCTGGTGCTCTTTTATGTGATCCAGAATGTTAGGTGCTACAGATACATTTGCTACAACCATGTTCAGATGTGCTGCTATCTCTGCAGACAATTCCTCCCCAGGCACATCGGTTCCTTGACAAACAGTCAGCTACCACCAATTGTTTACCTGGTATGTACGACACCACGTAATTGAACTTCATTAACCGTATCCTAAATCTCTGTAATCTGGGTGTTAATTTGTCTATGTTTTTAGACATTAATATCTGAACCAATGGCTTGTGATCAGTAGGGTTCTTACAGATATTGCAGATAAAAATTCAAGGACTTTCAAGGACAATAAAGCCGAATTTTAAGGACCATCATTGGCTGTGATAAATTATCAAATACGTATACTTAATACCTTGTTTTGTAATACTCGAAAAATGTGGTCCTCACAAGACTGATTGGTTTTTACATACATTTTTAACCTAATTCTTTTTTATCACATTTTTAAGAGACATATCAGAAAATCTAAATACAATTGTAAAATTGATTGTAGAATGAAATATTATTGCTAAAATTCTAATATGCCAAAATCATTTCATCACTTACCAGTATTTCATAAACCGTCTCTGCTGGTCACTGTCCCTCAATTTTCAGAATTATACATTATTAACCTGTGCTTCAGTAAAATCATTTAAATCATATTTCACAGTTTGTGTTTCTGTCTTGTCACGAGTAGTATGCTGTACTGCAGACACTGACACCCATTAACAAATCTAAACAAATATTTACACAAATGTGGCTAATAAAATACAGTAGAGTCTCGCTAATCCGGACTTGTCCGGATCGGACCCTGTCTGGATCACCGAGTCCGGATTAACCGTAATCAACTTTAAAATGTATCAAAAATAAGTTTTATTGGCTAAAGAAAAATCTTTATGCTTAAAAATCAACTGTGTTTTATTATAAAGTACTTAAAAAACTAAGTACACATGTATGTAACTTATAAATAATACAATACATTAAAATTACAATTAATTAACATTTAATTTTTTTTTCGAGTTTGAGCGCGAACGTTTGTAATGTTACGCCCGACAGCGGAACGACTTTTTCACCTTGTTGGCAAAACCAGATGTACAAAGCCTCGTCTAAAGTTTCATTTTTTTTAACGTGCTCCTGTTACCCAGACTGTCTTTACTCACCATTTTGGCAAAAAAATCTTCAATTTCTTTCAAATTTTTTTTCCAATCAGGAATAGTTGGTTTTCCCATTCCTAAATTTTGCGCGATTCTAGTTAATGATTCACCCGCATCAATACGAAAATAAGACTTGTTTTTGCTCCATTGTTACAGTCACTTTCTTACGTTTAGTAGCCATTACATTGCTCTTAATAAGTTCACACATTACAACACTCGCACCGAATAAAAATAACTTACACAAGCACCTATCACCAGCACGAGTAACCATTGACTGGAGGGAACAAAACAAAACCACTCGCAGGTATAGAGCGAGTCGTTTCTTGGAAAACAAGACGATGAGCGGAAAACTAGCGGTAAGACTCCCGGCAACTGAGGGCAAGAGGACCCTCTCTTAGAAATGTATTTTCTTACTATCCTTTGTCACAACATTATTTTTCATCATTTTTTTTTTAGATCCGTCCGGATTAACTGGATGTCCGGACTAGCGGGGTCCGGATTAGCGAGACTCTACTGTAATTGTGAATTTAAAAGATGAAGACCGATTTCTGTATATTCAAGATCAAAAGAAGAAAAGTCCTAAATAGACAACAGACAATACAATTTAAGTTAAATTTGTTTATAATCATTCAACTTGCTACACAAAAGCTCATCAAGTTTTGCAAGTTCTGCCACTTTTTCTTTTGCTGTCCTCTTGTAACTGTTAGCCTTGAAACAAACGTTAACTTTCCTGTTTTTTCTGCTTGCTCTGAGAGTTTATCAGCTGATGCACTCAGTGTGTCTATATCTGCTTGAAGTCTACGCTTTTTTTCCTTCAGTTCATCTTCTAACTCATCAGTAACACATTTCCTTTTTAAGGATTCCTGCTCTGTTTCTCTTGCTGTTTTTTTTTCTTCCAAATAACCTTGCCACTTTTGCCGTGCTGCCGATGCTGAGATGATCATGTCTTTTGTAATGTGAAAATTAGTAACACCACCAGCAGATGTAATGTGCTCACCAATTATTCGCTGTGCAATAAGTGTACGCTCTTGCATGTTCTCCACTTCAATTTTCCTGTTCAAGGAAAACCCTCTCTCAACTGCTGCTTGACCATGGGAAAGAATAAGTAGCATTTTCATTACTGACCACAGCTTTTCATAGTCAGATTTTGACATTGCACAGGCATATAATAAATAGCGAATCCAAACGATCTACCACTGGTCTGAACTTCTCAAATTCTGAGGAGAAACCAAATTAAGCAATGACATCTTTGTATGATGAAATTAAGTCATCACAATCAGTTTCTTGAACTCGTTTAGCCTCCACTAACATCTTCAATGTCAAAGTAAACTTTTGTAAAGTTTGGCCCTAAACCCCGGCCAAACCAAACAACTTCCACAACCCGCGACACAGTAAACTCCTATATTGCCCCGTACCGCGAGCGCAGGTAAACCCAAAAAAAAATATTAAAACCCAAACTAATGGCAGGCTCAAAAAATACTAATAAGATTGCGAACAGTGAGAGGAGGCAGCAAGTTAAAAAGACACAAAAAGTATATGGCAACATTTAATAAATATATCCATAAATATACCATAAAATCGTTTCATCACAAATCAGCGCATACATCATAAAATACATACCCTATTACTACTTATAAAAAAAAATGCTATATAATAATACTAAAAAAATACTTTAACAAATCCCCCAAAAAGGTATAATTTGGATCATATACTTCGGAGCTCCGAAAAATTAAATGTAACTACCCAAAAGGCATTAAAAATAAATAAGAACATATTAATACAAATATAGATACGCACCGGGCGTAGCACTACTGTAAATACCAATTAACAGAATTTACTATAAAATAGGCGAAATCTAGCAAAAATTTGACACACATTAGCATCCAAATCAAAATATCCAAAATTTAGCAAATTACAAATTATGGGTTTAACAAGCCCTTCTCAGTTAAGTCATTTTCTAACGGTCGACACCTTTTTTCTTCCACGTCGAACGTAAAATCCCAATTTCAGTGTTATTAGTCCGTTAATTTAAATCTCAAAAATCCACAGATTATAGTTTCGCACCAGGGGTCAAAGGGGTCAACAAGGAAGTGGCACAGCTGGCACTTACTTGCTTTTTTGACGTCAAAATGTCCGGTCACCAAATACACTCGTTTGCTCACGAGTGTTTTTTAATGGCAAACCCTTGCCATTACACGTTACCGTAGCTGCGGGTAATTGTACGGATATGCCGAATCCTTCGCCATACCATCTTGGAGTTTTGTTAGGCGCACATAATTAATTCATCCTTGGAAAATCCTCGCGACATTCACACACGCCTCACCAACCACTCGCGTTTCATCGTACCAACGCGTTCTAAATTATATATATGAACCCCGTTCATATTCAATAGGAACACTCATATTCAGACGTTCGACCGGCAAGTCACTTCGACGTTGAACCATCCCCATGGCCAACCCGCGTTTTTACTCACGTCCGCGCCCGCCCGGGCCCACCAGGCGACTGCCGCTCGCCAGTCTCCCCTGACGTCACACACTCAGCTGTTCTGCTCGCGCGCCACCTAGCGCAGCGATTACCAAAATATTCGGTAGTGTCCTTGAACGTTCCAGACCAATTTAATAACTTAAAATCTTAAAATTAAAAATAATAAGACTAAACAAGAACTACAATTTCCTTTTTAAAAGCAAAATATAATAAAATTAAATCCAAAATAACTCTTATTACCAGGGCATCCCAAAAGGTTAATAAAATAAGTTAACCATTTCTACCAACATAAACATTGTCAAAGGTAGAGCCTGTAGCACACATGCTACACTTTGTTGCACAATCTGTTGAAATATTCATTTCCCTTGGGTCTAAACATTTGAGGCTTCTCACAACTGAACACTGTAAAGGACATTTCTTCAAAATTTACTTTACAGTTTCAACTAGAAAATCACACCATTGCATACGCAACTGCAAAACATCATATTCCTTAACAAGATTCCTCTGAATCAAATCTTTGATCCTGTTCTCAGCAGCAAATCCTAACTGAACTTTTGCCACAGGCAAATGATTCTCTTTCATACTTACATCAATTTTCATAAGCTTGATGCCCGTAGCAGCACTCTTCAGTTCACTATCCTTGATGAACCTTTCCATCAAGCTTCGGATCAAGTTCTCCATGTCCTTAGCCAAAAAGGGCAGCATGGGTTTATCAGTTTGGTACACTTTCAAAAATCTTCAACTTATTTTGCAATTGATTGGAATGCTAAAAGCTTCACTGGACACAATGTATCATTTGCTGCTTCTTTAATAACAGAAAGATTTTGTGTTTGGGTTTGGAATTTTTTTTTCCTGCAACTGCCTGTACATACATTACTATATGAGGCCAAATCTCAAGAGCATGAGTAATCACAATCACATTTTCAACCCATCTTACTGTACAAAACTTCAAGGGAAATACATTTGATTCTGTCACTTTGACATAATCTGCCCTTCTAGCTGGTGAGTCCTTGAAAAGATAATACAAGCTAGATAAAACATTATCTAGATCCCATGTGAATGATGTAGAACCATGCTTGAATGCCCCATGAATTATGTGTAACCCGCAGCTGCCTGTATGAATCACTGAAACATTGGAATCTCTCTTCAGCTGATCACACACAAGGTCATAAAATTTCCAATTTACGTTTGGGCCATCCATGGACAGCTGTAACAAAGAACTGTTTGGGATACCAACATCAGAATACATCTTTTCATAGGAGGTGAACATATCTTGAGCAGTAGAGTGTTCTAAAAATTTGGATTGTATGTAAGACAATCTGAGTTTATCACCTTCCCAGTAACGAACATGGTAATCCATTTGTTTCTTTTGCAGTTTCCTGTTCATACTTTCATCAAAAAGCAAAACATAGGTTTCTTGTTTCTGAAGGGTTTCCATAAGTAGAGATTGAAAATATGGAGCAATGTCAAAACAACACTTAGTTTCTCCTAGTGAAAAACTCTGGGCAATGTTACTGTCACTAAACATATGTTTGAAAATTTGTGAAATATCTTCACATGACTTATACGAATAGTGGCTACAGCATACTTTCAGGACCCACATAACTTCAGCTTTCAATGTATCATGGCTCGATAAGAAGGGAGTAAGTTTCTGGTTTTATTGAGGTGTAGGCCTAATGTTCACTTCAGTATCAGCCACCATGGAAGATGAACCTTGTTGGGACTTGAATCTACCATAAAAGTACTGGATTCCTAAACAAGACTTTTTGTCACTTGCACGTTTGGAGTGTTTTTTCCCATTCATGTGGCTTGTTAAAGCAGACGCACCCATTTTTTGCTAACATCAAAATCGGTTTCACACACATTACACCTAGCTTTATTTTTGTTTCCAACTTTTCCCAGCCACTTATTAAAACTGGGATTTGGAGCCACAAATCATTGAAAACACAATTGGCGGGCATTTTGATACAAACATTAAACTTAATAGACCTAAATTAACCCTATTTATGGTCTACACAAATTACACACCAAAAAAACGAACTCCACCACCACGAAATTAAACTACACAAAACTGCATAGTGTGAAGTAGTTATTGCAGACACTAAAGTTACAATCACAGCTAAGTCCGAACGAAGACAGTGTCATTTTCTTCTTAAGCCAGCACACGCCAACTGAAGCCCGCAAAGAAACGGACCAACACGAAAAACGAATTATACTCTTGATTTCTTCAAATCTATTCAATATATATTTTTTTGTTGGAAAATTGGTTGGAAATCATACAACTTCAAGTAATATTTTTAATTATTTATTCTTTATCTGACAATCCTATGTCTCCTGTAAGACACATTAGGCTTTCAGCCTCATAAGGCTCCTCTTTTGATCCAATTATAAAAATCATGAGTTTTGTTACAGTAGACATTAACGAAATAATTTGCAGCTGTCCCTCACTAAACATTTACAACAAATGCATACATAATAATTTCTGTGTATCAAACCATTTTTTACAAGTACAAATATGCATTTGGTAACAAATTTAAAATAAATATACAAAATGCTCACAGGAAAAACTTTTTCACTACACTTGTCAGTCATAAATCATGGTAAAGTTTAAAGCAATTCCTGTTGGGCAGCACACAAACTGACGTGGCCGGGGGTTGTTGTTCGGATGTTAGGCGGTAATTTAATGGGCGCCACCACGTGTAGGGGCACGTGGACCCGGCATAACTCCGATCCCAGGGCGTGACGTCGCCCGTGTGGAGACGTGACTCGTTTCCCCCTAATACTGCCTATGTAATAACCAGACCTATAGCCCGCTCTCAGCGTCGGGCACGCTTTAATCCCTACCGTGGGCTCTTAAGGCGTCCCACACGCCCCTAGGTACTCGGGTAACACACACGTGGCCAATCACAACACAAGGTACGGATCCGGGTTTTTATTGGCCCTGCATACACATAGACACGATAACTCCTTACACACTCCTAGTCTCGTCGTTTAACAGTCAAAAGCCTTACGGCGCAATAGGCTTAGGTGAGGCCGGCCACCACGTGGCCGTGCTAGAATGTTCGCGAAGGTTTCAAGTCCCGTTACCGGAGTTAACAGCTATTAATCAAGCAGTCGGCTCCCGAGGTAGGCCCCGGGGATATACGAAAACGTTTTAGATTACTTACGAGTCGACAGAATTACCGGATCTGATGAATATCAAAGTTGAAGTCCCCGGAGTGCGGCGTGCTTCCTACCTCGGTGAGCGCTAGAGATCGACTGGGGCGAGCAATGGCCGTCGGGGTGGCTAGACAATGACGCAGCGCGCCAAATGGAGGGTACCGTTATTCGGGCCGTATTGCGCCGAGGCTTACTCAAGAAAACCCTAAAAACTATTCTTTAATTTCTTACATAGAATTATAAAATATAAGAATTACATTATAAATTTATTATGCAGTTCTAAATAAAAGATGAAGATCGGTTTTGCATTATGGCCTCGGCAAGTCTACGTCTCTGGCGGCCTGCAGGATATTTCATCAATACACTTAAAATTTACGTTAATTATTGAAATGACAAATATTATGAAAATAACAGGGGTGAAAAAGAAAAGCGAATTACAAACATCCAATTACTAATAATTTAGGGGTACGAAGCACTGATTCTACTGCGCCCTCTTCCTGTGGTTCGCGGCGCTCTCACACGCACACACACACACATGTCGGCGGGAGATTCAAACGCCAGGGAAGGAGTGGAGTGGTGGGGTGTGATGGCATATCGAGCTGGGCGTAGCCCCGGACGATGTCAATTGCCCCCCCCGAAAGTAGCTCGATATGGCCGCGCGCCGTTGACAGTTGGGTGGGCGTGGCTCCCGGTGTTTACATCTGCGCCGGCCGGGCCGTGGTGCGTCATCTCCACGACGCAGCATCGGGGTGGCGCCGTCGCTTGGCGTGGGCGGAGATTGTACCCAGGGCCCCGAGTCCTGCCTGTCCATTTCTCCCTCCCCCGTTCCACCCTCCTCGCGTGTCTCATCCGCGGGTTCCTCCACCACTACCCGGAAGGATGAGTCGGCCAGTGAGTAGTGGAAGGGCCACTTCGGCTCCTCCAATGGGGAACTGTCTGTCCGCTCCCCCTCATCGTCTGGGTGCCAGATAAGTGGGTTTGGGAGGCGACCTGTCTCCGTGCCACCTACGTCTTCCCCTTCCTCGAACCCGTAGAAGTCCTCGTCCACGCTTTCCGTGAACAGCCGTCTCGTCTGGGTGGTACATCCTGCCTGTCGGACGGGTGATATTATTGGTGTTTCCGGAAAACCGGCGAATCCCGGCGTTTCGCCGCTAGTGGGTGTGGAGTTTGCTCTTTGGTCCGCGGCCGGTCCTGTTGACGTGGCGGTCGGCGGCGTCCCTGGTTCGGGACCCGGCCCGTCCTCTTCTGGGAGCACGGCGAATTCCGGTGAACTGTCGCTAGCTGGGTTGGGGAATTCTATGTGCGGTGACTCCACTTCGTGGCTCGGTACATCCGCGTCTGCCCCCTCCTCTGCCGGTGCCAACCTCACCGTGTCCCTATGGTATTTAACCACTCGGCCGGTGGGTAGGCGTAGCAATACGGCTGTGGTGCCGGCTGTTCGTACCACTGGTACGGGGCCCACCCACTTCGCCGCCAGCCCCGCGCAATACTTCCGCCCACTGGCGGAGAGGGGGTGTAGTCTGGCGTATACTAGTTGCCCCGGACTCAGTGTCGGGGGTGGTGACGTGGAGGCCGGCGTGATGCGCGCCTGATACTCCGCCTGTCTGCGCCGCGCCGACTCCCGGGCCGTCTCCGTGCGCTCCGCGCGTGCGTCAGGCGTGACCTCTTCCTGCTCCCCCCGTACTTGCAGTACCCGGTACTGTCCTGGAAGTGGCAGATTGCGCCCCTGTACTAGGGTGGCTGGTGTCTCGACGGTAGCCTCATTTTCCCTGCGCCTCAAGCAGTATAGAATGTCCGGAAGATGAACGTCCCAGGTGGTGTGGTCCTCTGTTAGTCGCAGACGCAACTGGGCCTTAATTTCCTGATTGCGCCTTTCCGTGGGATTCGCTCTGGGATGGTACACAGGGGTCGTATGTATTATGACCCGCCACTTTTGGCACAAGGCTTTCCACTTGCGCCCCGCGAACTGCGTACCGTTGTCAGACAGGAGTACCCGGGGGTAACCCCACCGGGGAAAGAACTCCGTTTCCATTGCCCTGGCAATCGTGCTGGCCCGGCAGTTTGCCAGCGGAAAGGCCTCTACCCACCGGGTGAAGCAATCGGTGACCACAGGTATGAACCTCTTGCCCCGCGGGGTACGGGGGTATGGGCCCATGAGGTCGAGGGCCACGGTGTGGAAGGGCTCTGTGGGCCGCCGGGGTACCTGTTGTTCGCGCCCGTCCGGCCGGCGGGTCTTGTGCCGCTGGCAATGTTTACAGCTGCGCACATTGTCCCTGACGTATTTACTTACTCCCGGCCAGTGGAACCATTCCCGTATTGCTCGTAGTGTCTGATCGGTACCGGGGTGTCCTGCCAACTTATTATCGTGCAACATGGAGAAGATGTCCCGTCGTGCCTCTCGCGGTGCGTACGTCCGCCATCTTGCCTGTGGCTGCCCCGCCGGGTGGGCTTGTAAACATCCGTCTACGACACGGTACCCTTCCACGGTACCCTCGCCACACCTACGGACCAGCTCCTGGGTGTGCGCGTCGGCGGTTTGTACGGCTCGTACGAACGCTTCCAGGTCGTCGAGTTCGGCCCCCGGGGGAAGCGTGGGAGGTGTGGCCAGGTGTATCGCGCAGAGGCATGCGTCCGCCTCGGCCCCCTGAAGTTCGCGCCCCTCATGCCCCCGGGTTGGCGGTAGTAGCTCGTCCCATTCCGCGTCATCTCGCACCTGTACCGCGTGGTCCGGGTTCCGTGATACCTCGTCGGCCAGTTCATTATTCTTTCCCGCTACGTGTTCTACTGTGAAATCCAGGGCTTGGAGAAGCATGGCCCACCTTGTCAGCTTAGAGCGGCGGCCCTGCATAGTGGCGAGCCACTTGAGGCACTGGCTGTCTGTCCTCAGAATAAATCGCTGCCCCTCCAGGTGCGGGCGGTAGCGTCTTATGGCCCACACGACCCCGAGACATTCGCGCTCATTGACGCTGTAGCGACGCTCCACCTCCCCGAACTTAGCGCTCGCGTATTCAACGATCCGTGGCTCGCCCGCCTCGCCTAACTGGAGTAAGATGGCGCCGACGCCCTCCTGGCTTGCGTCGGTCTGCACTATGATTGGTTTATGTGGATCGAGTCTAGCCAGGGTGTGACATTGACGGAATCGGCGTTTCAGTTCATCGAACGCGTGCTGCATGGCGCCGGTCCACCTATAGGGTTTCTTAGGCGACAGTTGTTCCGTCAGCGGGGCCGTCACGATTGAGAAATCGGGTATGAAGGCCCTTAACCAGTTGGCTAGCCCTATGAACCGCTGGAGTTGTTTGCGTGTGTTCGGGGTGGATTGGTTCAATATGACCTCGAGCTGTTGTGAGGTAGGCCTGTTGCCGTCGGCGTTCACCACGAGCCCCAAAAAATCTAACTCCGTCGTCCCCAGGTGGCATTTTTCCCTGTTGCACGTCAAGCCGTGTGACGCAAGCCGTTCTAGCACTAACGCAAGGTGGTGGGCGTGCTCCTCCCACGTCTGTGACCACACGATGATGTCATCTAAGTAGGCGGCCGCAAATTTCCCGGAGTAGTTGTCCAGCACGCGCGTCATCATGTTCTGAAAAGTTGCGGGGGCGTCTTGTAACCCGAAAGGCATCGCTCGGAACTGGAACCTGCGCCCGTCTGGGATGGTGAAGGCAGTTTTTGGGCGGTCGGCGGGTCGTATGGGCACCTGCCAATATCCCGATTTCAGGTCCAGTGACGAGAATACTTTTGCGTTTCCTAGGCCGGCTATCGTGTCCGCTATATTCAACAGAGGTGGGAGCGCATTAACTGTGACTTTGTTAATGGGCTTAAAATTAACACAAAATCGGGCGGTGCCGTCCTTTTTCTCTGCAAGTACAATCTGGAAGTTATACGGGCTCTCACTTGGCTCAATGATACCGTCCCTAAGCATTTCATTGACCTGTCTTAGGATAGTTTGCCTGCCTGCGTACCCATAGCTACCTGGTGGAATGAACATTGGGACGTGAGGGTGAGTGGGAATGGCGTGTTCGGCCACTGTGGTCCGTTTAAGGGGGTCTGCACTCGCGAACACCGTACTCTGTTGGTCGAGCACACCCTGAATCAGGTCCCGGAATGCGGGAGGAACCCCATGCTTAAATCCGTCGAGACTGACCTTGACCTACGGCGTCGGTGCGGCCCTTCCGAGCCCGTAGACAGTGCGGCGGCCTTGGACGCCCACGTGCACCCGGCCGTCCCGTACCTCGATCCTCGCATCCTGCTGCTGGAGCCAGGGCTGCCCCAGGATGACGTCGTCGCGCAGCCCGGCAATCACCACGGCTGTCGTCGTCGACCGCTGGTCTCGGATGTCGACGTGTAGCGTCGCAACGCCCTGCGTCTGGCAGACGTCCCCGGCTGTGGCCAGCTGGAGTTGGCCCGGCTGGCGCTCGTACTGGGCGTCTTCTAGGAGGCGTGCGGCGACGCAGTTGTGGCTGGCGGCCGTGTCAACCAGCGCGTTCACGGCCCGCCCATTGACGCGGATCGGGATGCGCAGAAGGTCACCTTCGTCGGCACTGACGTGACCCAGTAGGGGGCCTGCAGGTGCGTGCTCGCGAGCCTCGGCTGTTGTCGTGGGGGGGGAAAGCGTCGGAGTCACTGCGCTGTCCCCCCGCGTCCGTTTCCCGACGGCCCCGGCGTCTCGTGGTCCGGACGGTAGCGGTTGCGCACTGGGCAGTGTTGGTGCCAGTGGTAGGTGCCCGCCGGGCAGGTCTGGCACTGTGGCGGGGGGCCCTCCCCGATGGCCCATCGAGGCCACGCCGGTGGCGACCTGTTGTCTGGGCGTGAGTTGTCGCGGCGCGCCTCTGCCCGCGGCGCGACGTACGGGACTACAGCTTGGGTGGTGTCGGTCGTCGGCTCCGTGCGCGCCGGCGTCGCGGCGCTGGCTCTGGTGGGTTTGAGAGCCTTCAGGTCCTGTTCCACGGTCCGCGCAAGCTGGACGGATTCCTCTGCTGCGCTTAGGGCCGCGTGACGTAGGTGCGGGCGGATTTCCGGGCGCATGAGTTCAATGGTGGGTCCTAGGATTTCCTCCGGCGCTTGCGTCGGGAACAGTCGCTTGTACAGGCGTATTTTTTTGAGTATGAACGCCTCGGCCGACTCTGCGTGCCCTTGTTCCTGGCAGAACAGCTCCGTGCGCACCTTCAACTCCGTCCGCGCGTCCGCGAACCTGGCTTCAAACCGTCGGACGAACTCCGGCCAAGGCATGTCGAATTCGTGGATGATCGTCCACCACGTTCTAGCGTCTGCACGCAGCACTCCGCCCACTCTCTCGGCCCACTCCTCCTCCGGAACACCATATCGACTCAACCTCCCGCGGCACGCGTTGAGAAACTGTCTCGGGTCGTCACTTGTCCGGCCTGCGAATTCCGGGAGTTCGACCGGCCCTACCGGGGTTGCGTGTCCTCGGGTCCGCGGGGCGGGTTGCTGTCCCTCGACCATTCCTCCCCCTGCGCGCCGCGCGCCGTGACACTCCGCACAGATGTACCAGGTGTTCTCGGTGCTGTCCATCTCCGCCCGCGTGAGACACGCCACGTGTTTGAACGCACGGCACTGTTTACACCACACGCCTTCACGTGTTCGTCCGTCGCAGGTTACGTTCGTACACTTGAAATAGTCCGGTACGGCCACTTTCCTTTCCCCCGGCGGACTGTCCCCCCGTGGCTCCAAACAGCTACACGTGTCCGCCCAGGACGCGCCTAACAGACCTCCCACTTGTTTCGGTCGCGCGCACTTAACGCAGTACATCTTGTTCAGGTTGTACAGAACTTCCGTCTTCACCTCACTTACGTTACAGTCCATCCGCGTACAGTACGACATCGTGCTATGGCTGGTGTACTGTCTAGTCTACTCTCGCCCCGCACTCCACAAGTCTGTTCACGTCCTTGCTGAATTCCTGCAAGCGCGCGCGCCAAGGGACGGTCACGTGACCGTCGCGCCAGAGTACCGTTATCCGCTCCGCTCGCTCCGTCGCTCCGTGCAACAACAGCACATCTCCCTCGCGCCTCGGTCCTAGTTATTCCTGCAGTTTTGTCACGCCCCACGCTCTTGGGCGCCACATGACGTGGCCGGGGGTTGTTGTTCGGATGTTAGGTGGTAATTTAATGGGCGCCACCACGTGTAGGGGCACGTGGACCCAGCATAACTCCGATCCCAGGGCGTGACGTCGCCCGTGTGGAGACGTGACTCGTTTCCCCCTAATACTGCCTATGTAATAACCAGACCTATAGCCCGCTCTCAGCGTCGGGCACGCTTTAATCCCTACCGTGGGCTCTTAAGGCGTCCCACACGCCCCTAGGTACTCGGGTAACACACACATGGCCAATCACAACACAAGGTACGGATCCGGGTTTTTATTGGCCCTGCATACACATAGACACGATAACTCCTTACACACTCCTAGTCTCGTCGTTTAACAGTCAAAAGCCTTACGGCGCAATAGGCTTAGGTGAGGCCGGCCACCACGTGGCCGTGCTAGAATGTTCACGAACGTTTTAGATTACTTACGAGTCGACAGAATTACCGGATCAGATGAATATCAAAGTTGAAGTCCCCAGAGTGCGGCGTGCTTCCTACCTCGGTGAGCGCTAGAGATCGACTGGGGCGAGCAATGGCCGTCGGGGTGGCTAGACAATGACGCAGCGCGCCAAACGGAGGGTACCGTTATTCGGGCCGTATTGCGCCGAGGCTTACTCAAGAAAACCCTAAAAACTATTCTTTAATTTCTTACATAGAATTATAAAATATAAGAATTACATTATAAATTTATTATGCAGTTCTAAATAAAAGATGAAGATCGGTTTTGCATTATGGCCTCGGCAAGTCTACGTCTCTGGCGGCCTGCAGGATATTTCATCAATACACTTAAAATTTACGTTAATTATTGAAATGACAAATATTATGAAAATAACAGGGGTGAAAAAGAAAAGCGAATTACAAACATCCAATTACTAATAATTTAGGGGTACGAAGCACTGATTCTACTGCGCCCTCTTCCTGTGGTTCGCGGCGCTCTCACACGCACACACACACATGTCGGCGGGAGATTCAAACGCCAGGGAAGGAGTGGAGTGGTGGGGTGTGATGGCATATCGAGCTGGACGTAGCCCCGGACGATGTCAAAACAAATACCTTACATGTTGAACAACGTATTCTTGCTGTGTTGAATCCACAACCTGGCAGACGACATCTGTTTTTTTGTGAACTTTCTGGGAACTCTGGCAAGTGAAGCACATGTTTCTTGCGAAGTGCATCTGGTGGATGAGGAACTCGAATTCTCGATCTCTTGGAGACAGAAGGAAGAAATTAAAAGTCTGGCTCATCTTCATCAGTCGAACTTTCTTTTTCAGTGAAATTGAGGAACTCTTCATACTTCATTCGGAAGCTGAGGCAGTCGAGTATGTCTTTTTTGGGAGTTCCAAGAGCAACCTGGTGTCTTCGGTATTCTACCCATCCGGCACTGATTGCAAAGTCAAAGACATGCATTATTATTCTGACAGTCCATTTCCTGGTCTTTTCTTTGATTCTGTAAAGGCTCATCAACCTGTCCAACATGTCCACACCTCCCATGTTCTTATTGTACTCACGAACAGAAAATGGACGATCAACTTGAATTTTTCTCTGCTCTTTCTTGCTCCAGCGTTGACACTTATCGGTTGGCAACATTCCCTCTTTGTTGGACAAAATCACAACAGCCTTGTTGTCAAACCATTTGGTAACAGAAATCTGACCATCACTTCTGACACACTGATCCATTGCCCCTCTTCCTTCCTTCTCTGAAACTTTATCAGTCTTCAGTTTGGTGTTTTTTGGTATCCTAGATCGCTGCACAGTGCCTGTACCTGTACATTGTGCTTCAGAGTGCAGGAGGTCGAGCAGGTGCACAGAAGTAAAGAACTGGTCCATGTAAATAGAAACTCCTGCAGGCGGATTCTTTACCAGTCTCATCACCGCCTTTCCTCCAACTCCAAGGCACTGAAGATTATCCTCTTCTACAATTGGATCTCCTCGTCCTTGATAAAAGAAGAAATCCAATGGCAGTCCATCAGGTGCAGCAGCCAAAAAAATCTTCATACCACATGGGTTTGGTTTTGATTTGATAACTTGCCTAGCAGGCATACGACCCCAAAATGGCACCATTTGTTCATCAACGGAGATATTTGTAGCCTTCAGGTTCAACAAACAGCCATTCAGTACCATTTGTACTAAAGGCTTAACTTTCCAAAACTTTTCTTTCTTTTCATCATTAGGAAGTTCATCATCGTCAACAAGTTTTAAATTGTTTCTGATGGTGAGATATCTGTCTCTACTCATTTTTTCAGCTATGCCAGTTACTCTGGTTTTTTCTGCCCAATACATTCGAATGCGTGGATAACCAAGATATGACATAAATACAGTTACTGCAAATAATTTCTTCATTTCTTCTGGAGTACATTTCAATTCTCTACGAGTTTCTTTGCTCAGCGATCACACAAACAGGCAATTTTTCAAAGAGAAGAGATCATCCGGTAGGTATTTTCCCACATAGTCCTGGGGTGGCAAATTTAATGCTTGGGTTTCTTCTGGTTCGTAAGTTGGTGCTGGTGGAAGAGGATCAAAATTCTCCAATTTTTTCCAGAATACTCTTTCTCTTACTGTTTCTGGATCCATGTAATTATTTTTGAATGGCTGTGTCTGCTTTTCTTCCTCATCTTCCTTTTCATCATGGCCAGCTTCACATTCACTTTCAGGTTCATAGTCTTTATCATTATCGAGGTCGTCGTCGTCGGATAGCTCCATTTCACTGTCGTTTCCATCGAAGTCATACCCCATAAATTTATTGGAGTAAGTTGCTACTGAAACAAACATATACATACATGTAGTGATGGAAACTTAATATTTTTTTTCAAAATGTAAAAGTTTTTGTTTTATTTAAGGCCAGTTAAATGGATTATTTAAGCCATGCACTGTTCTGCAGGTTCCCCGGGTTGTTGAACACATGAATTGAACTTAAAATGCTTAAATATGATGTTGACCCGGGGCTTAAAATGTCTGTCAAAAGCTTTCACCAGCTCGTTGTATGTCCACCCGGCGGGAGGTTTGTCAAAAGTCACCATGACGTAATCCGACTTCTCACCCAACAAATACAATAACAAGTCAATTTTTTCAGTCTCGTTGTAGCTGCCTTGTCCGCTCAAACTAAGATACCTATCAAAACGCACCTTCCACCGAAACCAAGCATTCGGGTCGGTAAAATCTAGCGGCCCCGGCGGTTTAATCTGATTATGCACGCGTGGCCTGCCTTCTCCGTCGCCGGCAGCCTGGGTTAGCGCTGTAGCCATGTTGATTACACACTTCCGAGACACAACTGGCTACTCATTCGTAGCGCAGATCTAGGTCTACAAATAAATGTTTATGTTGTTATTTTACCGCTGCCACCATGTTGTATCCGTTGCAGGGCGCATTGATGCAGGTTAGAGAGAAATAACACCTTGCTCGTTATTCTGAGCGACATGCTCCCTCTCTCCAGTCGGCCATGACACTGACCACTCGAGTCAGGGCTACAACAAATACTAAGAATAAATAAAAGTTTTACATACCTATTCATGATTCACAGTGGATTTGCCATTGGTGTTACACAAAATATCCTAGGAAGTCACCTACTCATGTGGAAATGTCATCCAGAAACACAATTATTCTTCCTTCTGCTCTCCTGAAGATCATATTTAAAATCACAGGACTAAATATTTAGACACGTAAAAAATTGATTGACATGTTGGCCAGTGCACTGTCTACACTTAAATTATATTGTAATAATAATTCAGAGAAATCACATTGATGTAGCATGTACATGAAATGGATTCTTCCATTTTTATGTTGAATTTCTAGATAATTTTGTATATATGGCATCTATTGTATATGTATTTATAAGTGATGTAAAAGCCATAGTTTTTTTATTCAATTCACACTGACCCTAGCACTGGTCTTTGGGCTAAATACCTTCCATTACTTCTTACAGTTTGTGTACTTGGCAATTTTTCCTTTTAATTTTTTTACAAAGATTTTAAAACTTATTTCTTTGTTTAGTTTTCGTAGTCTTATGTATGTCCTTACTCTTGCTAAACACAAAATAACTTCAAAAGGAACTTTCAGTCTAACAGGTTCAGGGAGTTCTGGGACAGTTTTTTTGGAAAGTTTGTCAAATAAAAAATCTGTATTCAAAAGTTTGCTTCCATGCATACTGTAGAATTCTGTTTCAAGCTGTGCTGTAACTTTCATTAACTCTTCACATGGATACAATAAATTTCCTCGTGATATGTGATGAAGCCAGTCTGTTCCTTCGTTTTCACTGCTTTGATTAGCAGATTTTACACCAAAATCAACATGCAATGTAGCCTGCAATATATTTTAAACCTTCATTGCTGACTATTTCTTTTTGTTCAAAATTGCCAATCAAACTTTCCAGTTCTGTTGTTATTTCAAAATTTAGAGTTGACTAGTACCCAGATTATCATTTTCAAAAGCTTCTGAAGAAAAATCAATTGCTTCAGTTGTATCTTCTTTCAACATAAGGTGTGTTCCTTTATTGATCGGTGTCAACATCTTCTGTGTTATACAGATTTCAATGTTTTCATCCAAAGGCTCGACCAAACATTTTTCTGCATTTGATTCTATATCCTTTGTGCTCTGTGTGAATATAGCAGAAGAGTTTTTTCCAAGAATATACCATTTTAGTCAGTATTTGAAGTCAAGTGGAGTAGGGTGGTCATTTGATCCTCCCATACCTCGTATGTAGGAAAAGAAATTCTCTAATATGTCCTGGTTAAGTCTGTATGTTAACAAATAGTCAATGCTATAGTGAGATTGTAAATAGGCAAACATTTGCAGCAAAGAAGTGTTGCTGAGTATGATTCCTTTTTGAAACTGTATCAAGGACTTATGATTACCCACAGTCATGGTAGACACTACTTGAGTAACTTCATTCACAAGGGTAGTTTTATTGACTATATCTGTTCCAAAAGCATTGCACCCAACATGACTCCCGAATTTTGATTTAGAGTTGAAGAGATCAAACAAGACATTGATGAGTTTAACAAATTTGGAAGTTGCTTCCCAGTTAACTTCTTTTAGAAGTCCATTAGCTCCACAGTATTCAATTGCTTTTGAGACAGTGTTGGAGAGTAACTGGGCAGCAGGTTTCACTTTTTGTCTTTCAGTTCCCTTTAAATCCAGGTGATACTTGCTTATTTTATGTGCCAGTGTTATCTCAGTACTGGAATCTGTCAGTAAAAATTCAAAACATCTTTTGTCAACACTAGTACCATCAGTAACAAAACCATGATCAAGTAAGTGATTTCTTAGCAGTTTCAGCAAATGGGGAACATCAGCAAAGAAGAAGATTTTCAAACATTTGTCTCTTGGATGATAAATATAGCACTTGCTAGTATTTTCAATACCAAGTTGTGACCACAAACTCATATTTCCTATCCCCATGTCACATGTTATGCCAACTACTACATAACCTGCATCATGCAATATTGATGTCAAGTCTGAGATAATGTTCTCATTCATTGGTTGGTCAAACTGATAATAAATTGGTTGTCTCCATTGGCCAATTAATCCGCGAACCATTACTGTTTGGCAGCATTTATGGGGTCCTAACATTTTTTGATTTTTTTTTTTGTCAATGCAAATCTTGTTTGAATATAGATAGACCTCATCAAAATTTGAAATGGTCAAACGCTGTAAAATGCTTGATCCATGGATGACTTCATTCGGAGGCCCAGGACTCAACTCCAAAGTTGTAGCCCATGCTCGTACTGTTGAAAGTCCTGGCAGAGGGAAATTATTTGCTCTTAAATAACAATATGCTTTTGGACTTAAACTTCTTAAGGAAATAGCAGATGTAATATCATCTGAATTCCATTTCACTTTACTTTTTGTTGGATTTTGCAGCATGTTTATTTGACCAGGTGTAAAAACTCTACTTAAAATATTTTGAAGTTGCTCTTCAGTGTTGTTTGCTTTTAAGGGTTTTTGTGATAATTCTGATTTTTCTCGTGAAAGCTGTTCAAGTCCTGGATTTTATTTTCATATGTTATTACTGATTCTAAACTTGTAATTTTGGGCTCAGGCTGAGTAACATGAATACTTTCAGAGGTGTTACTATTGTCAGACATGTCTCTTGCTGTAATATCAAGACTTACAGACATGTTACAAGTGTCAGGCATGTAATTAGTTTCAGGTGTCAGCATTTCCATGATGAGAGTCTTGACTTCAGTTCAGTTTGCGGTTCCGTCTTTCGACTCTACTTGACCTTTCGATATACCTAAAAATTTAGTTGATTTATTATTAGACAGCTTATTGGTATCATTACCAATACATAAAGAATAACTAGGTTTATTTTTTGTATGAAATTTAAGAAAATGTGTCTTGCTGAAGTTTAATATTAACTTATTAGAATCAAACCAATATAAAAGTTCATAAAAAGTCTTATCACCTAAATTATAAAGTTCATCTACATTTTTACTCGCTACCAAAATACTGGTGTCATCAGCAAAAAGAAAAGGGATAGCCTCACTAATAAGATTTAAAGGTAAATCATTTATAAAAACTAAAAAAAGAAAAGGTCCTAAAATAGACCCTTGGGGCACACCATTATATACAAAACCTATATCGGAATATATTGGAAATCCCGATTTCGAATCATTAATATTAACTTTTTGATATATATTATTAAGATATGAATTAAACCAATTATATGCATTATTTTGATGCCATAATACCTCATCTTCTCAAAAAGAATTGCATGATTAACACAATCAAATGCTTTAGTCAAGTCGTAAAATATTCCAATTACGTGATTTTTATTGTTAGGAGATTTCAATATAGAAGATGTTAAATCAAAAATTGCCTTATTTGTAGATAAACCAGATCTAAAACCATATTGCCTGTTTGTAAAAATATTATTAATATTACAGTGAGCCATAATTCTTCTATACATTAATTTTTCAAACAACTTCGCAAAAGAAGAAATAAGTGCTATTGGTCTATAATTATCTAGAAGATTCTTACTACCCTTTTTAAAAAGTGGTTTAATAAGAGCAAATTTCAAACGATCAGCAAAAACACCACATTTCAAAGAATAATTAAAAATATGACAAAGTGGTAAACTAATTAAATTAAAACATTTTTTTAATAATATACAACTAATTTCATCAAAACCACCTGAGTTCTTATTAGCCAAAGAATTAGTCATTTCATATATTTCTAATGGTGCACTTTGTTTAATAAAAATAGTAGAATAATATTTAGAGTAGGCTTTTTGTACCAATATCCATGGATCAGTATCTGAAATCTTATTAGAAACTAAAGTGTCAGCCACATAAATAAAATGATTATTAAAAACATTAACAATTTCCTTTAGATCAGTAACTGGCACACCATTATGGACCAAACTAAGTTCCATATCAGTAAATGTTTTATTATAAGTATGATTTTTATAATATTCCAAGTAGTTTTAGTTTTGTTATTAAAAACAATAATTTGTTTATCATAATACATTCTTTTTGCTCTATCAATTACCTTTTTTTATATTTTAGAATAATTCTTATAATATTCCTTTATTCCAATATCATTAGTAATTTTACTCTTTTCATAAAGTTTCCGTTTAAGTTTACAAGATATTTTAATACCTTTAGTTAACCATTTATCATCCAAATAATGATGTTTATTAACAAGTTTTTATGGAAAACATTGCTCAAATAGTCTACAAAAAATATTATGAAATGCATTAAATTTTAGATCTTTAGTTGAACAATCATAAACATCAGACCAAGAAGTTTTGCTCAATAAATCATTAAACTCTCTAACTGATGTTTCATTTATAAACCTTATCCTTATTAGTGCAGATGATTTTGAAACTTTTGCAGATTTTAACCTAACTAGTTGGACATCATGGTCAGAAAGTGCACTATACAATGGCATTGCAATATACATTTAGTTGTTGTTTTTGTCTATAATTATATTATCTAAAGCAGAGGAGAAACTCTTACTTATTCTTGTAGGAAAATTTATAGTATGCATAAGATTAAAAGAATTAAAAATTCACAATAATTTATTAAGCTGTTGAGATTCAACTAAAAAATTAATGTTAAAATCACCACAAATAATTATTTGTAGATGTCTTCTATATAACTTCGATATGACTGTTTCAAAATTTAATAAAAACTTAGAAAAATTTCCAGAAGGTGATCTATATAAATAAATAATAACATATTTAATCCCCACTGTTACAAGAACACCTACAGCACATTCAAAATCTTTTTCAATGCAAAGATAAGATACATCATATGTTTGACACTCAAAATTTCTTTTTACAAAAATATATACTCCTACTAAAACTAGATAGCAAAACATATCCGTGAATTTGATTCTGTTTAAGATGATGTTCAGAAAGACAGATTACATGAATATCAAAATCCATATCCTCCTCAAAAGTTTGGATTGCTAATACAAATTCATGCAGTTTATTTTGCAAACTGCAGATATTTTGATGAACAATAGTCAGATTATCTGATAAATCATTTAAGCCTAAAACTTTATTAGTTACAAATGACTTATAACTAGTACCTGATTTAGGCCAATCATTTACTAAGATATGGTTGGCCACGTTTCCTCGTTTCCCTGATCCAAAGTTATGTCAACAGGACTATTAACATTTTTTGAGCTTATATAACACTTTATCGTTAATAATTTTGTTTATTGTTTTGCATATTTCAGTTTTACCCATTAAGTTTAAATGCTGTCCATGTTTGGTATAATATTTTATATCACAGGTTTCACATTTTATAATGCTCACATTATCATGGGACTTACAAATTCTACTATAAATACAGTTAGCTTTATTTATTTCTTTATTTACAATAGACCAACTCCTTAAATCATGACGATGAGGAATATTTATTACAATAACATTGGTATGTTTTAATTTCTCTAATGTTTGTTTCAAAGCATTAGTAGCTAAACAAGCATTATTAAAAGAAACATCATTTGACCCACCAAAGAGCACAACATAATCATTTTTAGTTAAATGTTTACAATTATTTGCCATTTCAGCTACAATTTGTCCCATCCTAGCACCAGGTTTCAATGGCAAACTGTTGAATGTCAACAACTTCTCGTAATAAAGCTGACAAACCTCGCCATTGACTATCGGCATAAATCATAATTTTATTTTTAAAATTAGAATCACTTAGGCTTGTTTTTATATTTGTATCCACCTCATCTGAATTATAATCTTGCCAATTACCTTTAATAGAACCTTGTCTAAGCAAATTTATTTCATGTTGAAGCTTATTTAAGTCCTGATGTAGTATCTTTATGATCTCATTCAAAGACGCAATATATTGTCTCACAACACTTACTTGAATGTACATTATTTGAGTTCACTTGATATTCCTTTACCTCATTATAATCTTGTGTAGATTCTTGAGTTCATGACGGACATTTCCATTCCAAGTTGTCTTCTGGAGTATTTTCTTCTAAAACATTAGCACATTTAAAATGATTCCATCTATCACACTTATCACAAAGTATACCATTGCGAACTGTTTTATTACACTTCTTACAAATTATATCCCTAATAATACGTGATTTTGACGGAATGGATGCCTGAGAATTGTCATCTACCGCCATTGTTTTGTCACCTCGTACAGTCCTCTGACTGAGGAGCAGTTTAGTAATAATCTATATACTTTCAGAAATAACTTTGCCAAATAAAACTAATTTTATATTAAGCTTAATAGAACAACAAATGCATTTAAATTAATTATTTGTTCCATAAAATATTCAAATGGGATGTGCATTGTGTGCAGAACATGAAAAAGTTACATGTCAGGTAGGCACACATTTGAAATATAACTGATAAATAGAGCCAAGATTTTGTGGTGTTAAAAAAAAAAGCAAATTTTGTCATTGCAAATTGTGGATTTTGTCTTGGTCATTAAAAATTTTAAAAAATATGTAATTAGTATAGATCATGCAAAATTACATTGAATAACTGCTTCAACAATTCATTGTAGGATAATAAAATATATGTACATAAGATCATACTTCATTTATTGTTGAGAGTAAAGAAAAAGCAACTATATAATACATTCAGTATTATTCTGTAGTGTTTTTTAGCTCAATAAAAAAATTATAAATCATAAAGTACAACCAAACATTTTTTTATAAAATGCCATGACAAGAGTCAAGATATTATTTTTTTTATATATATCAAAACAAGAAATTGTATTTTTGCAACCACTAAATATACATAAATTTTAAGTGATCATGTGGATCCAAGTTTATTTCGGATGCCAAAATATTTCCAAATTTTATTTTTGGTTTTTGTCACTACAGTAAAACATCTATTTAACAAATCTCAAGGGACCAAAATTTGTTGTGTTTGTTGTAAAGGGGTTTGTTAAATGGAGGTTTCGCACAATATATTTCTAGTCATCATAAAGCTTCACATAAATGGCTAGAACTGTCTTTCTGACTGTTTAATATGATATGAGGAATTAAACATGAAAAAGTACACTTGTTTAATGGCATGTTTAATAAGGTCGAAATAAGTCACTAAAATTGTTTACAATTGTATACAATATTTACAGTATGCAGCAAACATCTTATTCAGAACTATTCTTAAAAAAGTCATCAATCCTAGATTGTTTACTCTTGTTATGAAGCTCTGCCTGGACTGCTACTTCAAGTTTAGTAAACATGGCCATGTTTTCATGAATATCATCAGAGAGAAGAAGGTTCTCTAAAGTTTTCAATGCACTGTTCACTTCAGCACTACACGGACGTTTCATCTCTTCCCCTTCGGTGTCTGGTAGAGTTGGATCATCTTCCTCAGATACTGCACTCTCCTCTTCAACGCTGGCTGTGGTACCACTTGTTTCACCTTGAATTTCAGTGGGGTGACAGATTAACAAGACATTGTCACACTTGACGAAATCATTGAAGCCTACTTCTTCACAACGTAATGTTGAAGACACTTCACACCACTCTGCAGGCACTTCAGGAATGTCATCATCTGATTCACAAAGAAATGGAAACCCTGATTTTTTGAAGCATTTTGCAATGGTGTTTGGTGTCACAGTGTTCCAGGCTTGACAAATCCTGTGCATTGTCTGGAGAATGTTCCATTTTGAAGACTTGATGTCTTTTTTGCAGCTCATTTCCCTCAGTAGATACTGTACTAATTGATGCCGATACAAGCGCCTGACCTGGCATATGATACCTTGGTCTAAGGGCTGTAACTTGCAGGTGCAGTTTGCTGGAAAAAATCTCACAGTAATATTTCAGAGTTTCTTTGGTTCTGGAAGTTTATGTGCACTACACTGGTCGATCGATAGGAGGATCTTGCTGTTTTTTACACCCATACGTGCATCAAAACTAAACAGCCAACCTTGGAAAACAGAAGCAGTTATCCATGAATTACCATTATTTTTGTAAATGCATGGCAATTTCTTAATGTTTTTAAAACATCGTGGCTTAGCATATTTTCCTATCACAAGAGGTGTAAGCTTTTCAGTCCTATCAGAGTTTGCACAAAATAGAACAGTGCAACGCTCTTTGCTTTTCTTGCCACCATGACATGCCTGACCCTTTAGGCTGAGAGTCCTGTCTGGGATCATGTTGAAAAATATGCCAGCTTCATCTGCATTGAAAATGTCTTTTATACTATAGCCATCACACAGAGTTTCAAGTTTGGGTTGCCAACTTGCGAGAATTTCGGGGTTAACTCCGGCTTCTTCACCGCATACCTTCAGTGGAGTTACATTCCAGCGGCTTTTAAATTTAGAAAGCCAACCATTTGATGCTTGGAAATTATCAATTACCATCTCCAGTGCTTCCTGGCATGCCTTTTCTTGTAAAATTGGCCCAGAGATGTTGATGTTACATGCCCTAGCCTCCATTAGCCCGTCAAAAAGTATCTTGTCCAAATCATCATTTTTACATACTTTCACAAGTTTTCGATTTGTTCCTACCAGAGAAGCGTTGTTTTCTATCTGTTCCCGGTTGGATAATATGGTCGAAAGTGTAGATGCCGGGATGTCGAAACGTTTAGCTATATCACTTTTTTTTCCACCTTCATCAACTGCATTTAAAATATCTAATTTTATTTTAATGTCAATCTGTCGCCGCTTTTTAGGATTAGAATTCATTTTACAGTAGTACATAGGGGAGACTGTTGTACCTTGAGCATAGTGTACCTTGGAACATTGGTGGATTTGAGGAAGTGCTACTACCTAGCAGGCTCAATCCATCACTTGGTTGTGAAGAATGATGCTAGGTGTCTCTGACGGCAGTTCTGTCTCGTTTTACTGGGAATCGTGCGATGTTGTAATAAAACAATTTTTGAAGTTTCGAAAATAAATATTTCATGTGTAGTTCTTCTAATTTTTTAAAGGAAACAAATATGTGTTTGAAAACATCATCACTTAGAATATTTTGCTGAACTTGAGGTGAGTAGATTCATAAGTTGTAATCAAAGTTTTCATCTAACCACTGGTTTAGGGCGCCATGTTTGTTAATTTTCACTACCTCTTGTACCTCGGCACACGCATCATCTTGTACCTTTGAACATGTTTTCAAGGTTCATTATGCTATCCTTTATTTGTTATAGATCGCTATGCCAAGAAGTAAGTGTGGCATTAAGAGGGCCCCAGTTGATCCAGCTGCTATGAAAAAGGCTGTAGAAGCTGTTTTGGCACCTCCTGAAATGAAAATATCAGTTAGAGAAGCCTGCAAAGTACTCAATGTTAAATTGGCTACTTTGTCAAGACAAATTTCGCAATTTCGTAATTCAGAGAGTGAAATTTTTCATTACAAAACTAACCTTAACATAAGAAAAATATTTTCTGATCCTGAAGAAAATGCTTTGCTAAATTACATTAAAAAAGTAGCAAAAATGAACTATGGTTTATCTAAAAAAGGTGTGCGAGAGTTAGCACATACAAGTTTGCCTGTGCGAATGACATAAAATATCCTCAGAATTGGGATGAGCAGCAACTAGCTGGAGAAGAATGGATGAGGGAATTCATGAAGCGTCACAGTGACCTATCTATTAGGACCCCGAGACCCACTAGTCTTAGCAGAGCTACAAGCTTCAACAAACATAATGTTGATGCTTTTTTCGATAATGTTGAAAGCGTTCACAATGTTGATGCTTTTTTCGATAATGTTGAAAGCGTTCACAATCGCTTTGGGCCCATTTCACCTGACTGCATTTGGAATTGTGACGAGACAGGAATGTCTACAGTCCAAACTCCAGGGAAAATCGTAGCTCCAAAAGGAATAAGGCAGAACGCGGTAACCTTGTCACACTCATTACAGCAATCAGTGCTAGTGGTAACTTCATACCGCCAATGTTCGTTTTTCTCCGAGTGAATTTCAAGGACAGAATGTTGTATGGTGCTCCACCCGGGTCAGTTGGTGCTGCTGTAATCTCTGGTTGGTCCAACGAAGATACATTTTTACAATTTTTAGTGCATTTTATTAAATTTGTGAAGCCCTCCAAAGAAGAACGTGTTCTGTTATTCATGGACAATCATGAGACTCATTTGAGCATTAAAGCTCCTGACATGGCATCTAACAATGGGGTGATAATCGTAACATTCCCCTCGCATACCTCACACAAATTACAGCCCCTTGACTTATCAGTGTATGGGTCTCTTAAGTCTTGTTACAATCACTTATAAGTGCGTGGCTTGTCAACCATCCAGGTCAAACTTTCAATATCTATGCGGTAGGAGAAGTTATGGGTAAAGCATTTCCACATGCTTTCACCCCTACGAATGTTATGAGTGGATTTAGGATAGCTGTAATTTTTCCTTTTGATAGGAAAATTTTTCGTGTCGAAGACTTCTTACCCTCATATGTCACAGATAGGCCTGACATAACTGCAGTTATACCTTCTTCTGAAGTAACTGTAAGCCAAGCCAATGATGGGCCAAACAACGCTACATCAGATGTTTCAGTAGGCTTACAGGAAAGCATACCAACTGATGAAAGTGAACTGACTGCTCCAGGTTTATCTGTTCTGGTAGTTGAGCCTACAGAGTCTTTACCCAGCACTAGTAAAGGGGTAAGCCAAAGCATGGCCCTATTGGCAGAAGACGTCATACCATATCCCAAGGCCAAGGCAAGGAAATCTTTAAAGAAAGGAAGAAAACAAGGAAGGACATTGATTGCGACTGATTCCCCGGTAAAGCTTGAAATAAAATGATTAAAAATAAAACATAATCTTAATGCAAATACTAAAAAAGATAAACCTAAAAAATTAGACCAGCGAAAGAAAAAAATTTTGGTTCAGAAAGAGCTTCTGCAGGCTTCATCATCTGAAGAAGAAGACGAAGCTGTCACCTTCATTGAAGCTGATAGCAGTGAAGAAGAGGCTTGCATTTTTTGTAATGGAACTTTTAAAGAACAGGTGATTAATGGATTCGATGCACATCTTGCAAACAATGGGCACATGAACTATGCGCTGATACCGGTACCTTTGGGTGGAAAACCTACCTTTGTGACTTTTGCAAAGGATAAAAAAACCTTTATTTTACATGAAAGAAATAAGTGACGATGGCATAACTTTACAAATTGAACCATGTAGTTTGTGTATGATATGCATGTACCTTAATATTATTGTAAATAATGCATAATAGATATAAAAATCACAACTGTATTTGTAGAACTTAAAACTGTATTTTTTACTTATATTTTAAAACTATTTTCCCTGTGTTTCAAGGTACAAGAGGGTGTGTTCCGTGGTACGTGACCATGTTGTACCATGGAACACTTTGCATGACATTATATAGAATTATTTGTTCTTAACCCGCAATCAGGCGCACTATGAGCAAATTGCTCACGGTTAGCAAATAATCGTATATCATTTTATAAAATCTTCACATTTGACTTCGGGTCTCTTGGTACCTTCAAGTCGGCATTTTGTGATTCGCCTAGTGCCATTCATAGCCCCTAATACACATAGGAATCGAAAGTGTCAACATTCAAAGTCAGCTACCTTCACTCTGTGAGCAGTTTGCTCTATGCGCGCCCGATAGAGTATGTTGACCGCGTATCGGGTGTGAACGTCTATCAAATGTGCATCCGATTACACTTGCGTGTTATTACAGTCTGTGCATGTCGCTCATGTATCCCCGCGGTTTCTTTTGAAGTTTGGGTGTAAAGATGAATTGTGTGTAATGCATCTTCAATCGAGTGAAGTCAAAATTTATTCTGCTGTACAATAGCTACTAGCAAGGATCCAGAGGTATGGTTATCGTGGCTTCAAGAACTATAAAATTAGGGCTATGACAGTTCCATTAGTGACAGTGATAATGAAAGTGAACACAGTGAACACAACACTGCTAGTGAACAATCCGAAGTTGAAACAAGTGAACTGGAAATAGGTGAGTGTTTGTTGGCTGATAATAATTATTATTTGAGAAAAGATACGAAAACAAAATGGGATAAACACTTGCCACATCGACCGAGAAATGTTCGTACAATGGCATGCAATATTGTAACTCGTCCTCCTTGCGTCAAGGGTATTGCAAGAAATGCAAATACTATTTTAGACAGCTGGAAATTATTTTTTCCAGAGACTGCTGTAGGTGAAATTGTTGACTACCAACAAATTCTTAGCAAAAATGAGGTTACGAATTGCACATGAACATGACTGTCAAAATACTACGTTAGAGGAAATGTATGCTTTCCTGGGTGTTTTGTACCTGGTTGGATTGAAAAAGGCTCAACATCTAAATGTACAAGAACTGCGTGATTCTCAGCTAATTACTGATTTCCGATAGTTAAAATCTGATGTCATAAATATTTATAAGTAGAGGCTAATAATATTTTGTGTGCTAGATAATGTGTTTAGAAATATAAATTTTGCTATGGCCGAAGTCGTTTCCACAATTTTGATGGGGGAAAAAATAAAAATTTAATATTGTGAAATGAGGGAATGATGATTTTCTGATATGAGGGAATGACAAAATATTTATGCCATCGTAATTTACCAAAACCCATTCTCCAACACTGTGTCATCAGTCACACCTGTAAATAAATTTTTTTAAATCATTACAAGAATAATAACTTTATAATATGTTATTCATTTTAGTAAGCCGCCTAAAAAACTTATCTCCAATGTTGTAATTGTGTACATTTTCGGTTATTCCTTCATAACGTGTATTCTCAAAGCCACTTTCATCGACACGGCCATTTGGTTCAATTTCATTTTCTCCGTTTATTTCATTGTCTTTCCTGTAATAACTTTCCTTCACCAAGAAAGAAATGGACACATTTTTGTTGGCAGTTGAAGCAGCTTGAACTTCTGAATTGCAGACCGCTACTTCTCTTCCTTGAGCAGTAGACAACTTGATGAACCTGTAATGTACCCTTAAAAGCTTCAATCTTCTTGCTCTCGAGATGCAAATACTCTTCCAAACTTTCAATTTCTTTCTCTTTCACTGTAAATAAATTCACTCCTTTGCAGTTATCTTCAAGAACTTTTACAAATGTTTCAAAATTTGAAACATCCTTACCTTCTGCAACTAATCCATCAGCAGTTCGCTTAAGGCATCCACCCACACCATCAGGAGCACCCTTACCATGTCCTGATTCACTAAAGTTCCAAGTGAAGTTTTCTATTGTTTGCAAAAACGGTCAAGAAAATTTACCATAATGTAGAAAGCGGTTTTATTTTTGTACTGGCTTCCAGCGCCATCACTTAGAATATGTACAGTATGCAAATTCTCTTTGTCTAGTGCCCACTGGAAAACAGGCTGTAGATGAGACCAAACTGCTACAGTGTCATGTCGCAAACTTGGACTAATGGAACAAAAGGATTTTACTGATGTACCAGATTCACCAGCAGAATAAAGAACACCTGTGTGTAATGTTATCTGTTGCCTTGCACCCCCAAAATGCACAGACTGAATTTCTTCATTGTACTTGCATGCATAATTTTCACTGAAGTCTACGTGTAAAACTACAGTCCCTGGTGTTAATTCACTCTTTACCTTGGAATATTCTTTGTACTGGTGAACAATGTTTGCTACATGATTCATGTATTTATTAAATGTTGTTTCTAGTTGGATAACTAAATCCTTACACGTAGTTGCAACTTCCTTTTTTATTGTTTTCTTAATTTTTCTTTCGGTTCCTTTACTTAAGTATGTAACATCTTAATTACCCCATTTTTTAAAAGTTATTTGTTTCTCTGCATCTGGGACTTCATACAATATACATTTTTCTTTACAATTGTTACACTTCCTCCTCAAACACTTGGGATAAGAACTATCGCAGCTGAGCCATAAATTGTCATATTCTCCTGGCTCATCTTCAGACTTAGTATTATTTAAATAAATATTTTTTTGTAATTTTTCTGTAGCTTGTTACAGACTATCAAAATTTTATCCCAGTATTGTACTCTCCTACTTAATTTTGTCTCGGGCCGTTTCATCCACGGGCTCCCACACCACTCAAGTCCTGATTAGCATCGTCTCATGTCTCCCTGCTTCTCTGCACGTACACGAGTGAAATTTCGCACCCCTTCAGTGCTCTGCGCACGTCCTGCCACACGCTATCTTTGCTTCCGTCAGCCCTCCTAGGCACACCCGTAGCTCAAGCTACAGTTGACCGAAGCAACTTTGGTCAGGTTCGCCGGCACAGGTTACAGTCGGTCCCGACACGCCTCGGGAGTCCTGTAGGCGGCCTTTCCCACTACGCAGCACTACCCCCCCCCCCCTTCTCTTTTCCCCTCTATTCATTCCAGATCCTTCCCTCTGGATAAACCCCCTCCCGGTCTCTATAACAGACCCCAGGCCGGCGAATGGACAGCTTGCGCCATCTCCCGGTGGCACTGCGAACTAAATTATCTTCTCATAGGCGTCGGAGCGAGCGCTCTGGCGGCCGCGACCATACTTAATCTAAGTTCCTTTCCTCCCCGACAGAGCTCGCACCAAGAGGGCTCCATATGGTACAAGCTTCCGCTAGTTCCCCCCCCCCCCCCCCCGCGCGAGACTCTTGCGTACCAACACAGAGTCACTTCCTGTTGTCCCCAACAGAGCGCTCTGCTTTGCACCTACCTCTTAGGCCCCTTTAAGTTAGTCAATGAGCCCTCTTCATATCTTTTTTTTTTGAGGGCAGAGCAAGTACTCCGCCGGGCTTATTCTAGCCAATCAGAGGCCACTTCTCCCACTCCCTAAGACTCCGGGCCTCTCGCTCGAACTTAACTTCATGTCACCTGGAAGAGCGAGAGACTCTTCCTTCGGCGGTCACCGCGATAGCATCTCGTGCCGTAGCTGCATCGCCCGCGCCGTTTACGTATTCAGCCGCCGCAACCTAGCTAAGAGATGTGATATCTCAAGTTCGGGAGTGTTCCCTAACATTTTTTTTTTATTCTTCTGGTTGGCTATTTGCCATTAGTTAAGCCAAGTAGTAATTTCGCATTATGTTTTGCGACGGTTCATCGCGACTACTCGCGCCGCCTCCCTTCGGGGAGAGACTTCACTTAACTTCACTTCACTTCAACCCCAGATCGGTAAGCGGAAAAGTCAATGTCCTGTTTGACAATTGTTGCCTCCCCGTTATCATTTTGCCCTAACTTAATTAGTTTACTACTCTTGACCACTGGATTCCCTTTTGGTTCCAGTGGGGTTCAAGACTTGAGTCAAGAAATGTTTCAAGACTCGAGTGAAGTTTCCTTTCAAGACTTAGTCTGCCAAATTTACGCCGATCCTTCAGAGATTGAAGCCCAGAACCTCCTAATTATGCTCCGCCAGTGAACAGTCCGCTACGCAACATTTTGAATATGTACTCCTGCACTAATCAGAGCAATTAATGTTTTTTATAACTATTACATTTATTAATGTTAAAACTATTATTGTTATTTTCATAGTCTCATTTATGAAATGTATCGTAAAATTGTAACAATGACTTCAAATGGCCCGGGCCCCCTTTAAAATAATTAATTATTGATTCCAATAATGGTAAATTTGTAATTTCAAAGAACATCAAAATAATATAATGCAGATTTTAATTAACAATAAAAAGGGTGAACTTTAAGCAAACATATTCGTTTTTCACTTCAAATACGATCCTCCTTCCTAGTTCCCATTGTGAAAACTAACTAATATTTTTGGTTGCTCCCTTGTGTCCTCTGAGTATACAGTAGTTACTGTTTCGCCCACTTGATGCAGCTTCCAGTATTTTCATAACTATAGATAAAGTTTCTTTATCCACACAAGGGGCACACAGCAAAGATATGGGAGAACTTAATCTGGATTTTTATATTGAAAAATCTTCTCTTCATACAATTTCGCAACAAGCAGCTCAGTGTTGGCATGGATGATGCATTTGCACATTTCTCTATCGGAATGCGTTTGGGGTTTACTATCCAAAATGGTTTTAATCTGCAAAATGATGCATAACTTATCACATAAGAAACAGTGTCATAAGACAGTCCTTTTTGCCGGGATATATACGAGAGACATCGTCGTTCTCGTAACATCATTCTTCATGTAGTCAGTAAACACTTTACCTCTTGCCTGACACTGAATTCTTTTTGACTGTGATCTAATGTTCTTGTGAACTGGACCAGCCAAGTAACTTAAATTACAGTGCTTTTTAGCCATAGATAACATCCTGTATTTATTTAACACTCTTCCTGCAACAACTGTTTGAAGCATCTTTTTACTATTGTGACTCTTCCCTGTTCTCTTCACACTTTCTTTTAATTCAGTACTCATGACTTCCCCAAATAATAATCTCTTTCTGACTTCCGATGATACTTTCTCCTTTCCTATTATCATTGTAACTTTAGTTCAAGGAGTTAATTCAGCATTCTTTGTGTAGTGCTTCTCTGATTTTTGGTACCTTTTTTTGTATCTTTCAGCACGGTTTTCTGTTCTCTTGAGTTTTTTTTCCAAGTTCTTTGATTCTTCTATACATGGCACTTCTGTTCCTTTTAACAGTCATCTGTCCACATTTCTTTCTTGATGACGGTGGTTCAGAGTCATGCCGTATCACTGCCTGGTGTGGGTCATCTGGACTCGATGGCGGTGAAGAGTTTCTCAACATTACCTGTAATGATTCTCGTATATACTTTTTACTATTTCTAAATTTCTTTGAATTGGTCTTCCATTGCTTTTTCTTGGCTCTGTGTTCTCTTGATGTCATTTCTGATACACTCTTAACATTTCCTGAAGCCCTTTTATTAGCATATTTTAGCCTTTCTTTTTCTCTCATTATTTCTAGTTGTTGTGAGTTTTTCTTTTTTTCTTGCTTTGGCATCACTTTGTTTTCCATTCATGATTATTTCAAAGAATCTGTGAAGGAAATATACAGTTCATAAATTACCAAAACACTTTGTGATTATAATATATGAATTATATAACCCCAAAATGAACAATAACAGTAATTTATAAATTATGTCATTCCCTCATTTAATGTGTAATTCCCTCATTGTGAGGGAATTATGGTGAGGGAATTATGGTGAGGGAATGATAAAAATAAATTTATGTTGCAATATCTCCCATGTTGTTTTAGCTTTGAGGTTAGAAAATTTTTACAATAAACTGCCCACACATACAAACCTGTGATGTAGGTTTTACTTTTTAATGTATAGCAGTTTTGAAATTATATGTCGTGAGGGAATTATGTGATGAAAAAACTCTTACCGGTTTTTTGTGATTCGATTAAAAAAAACACCATCTTTCAATAATACAACCACCATGAGACTCTTTGTAGATCACTATAACCCAAAATGGCTACCAAACGAACAAATAAGGATGATGTCAGTGCACCCTGGTGGCAGTAATCGGAACATACGTTTATATATAAATTATATGCTTGTAATTGAACAATTAAATCTAAACTTGGGTATTTTGAAAAAGCTAAAATACTCAATAAGAAGTTCTATTAATCATGGATGTTTGTCTTCATCTTCTTTCAGGAAAAAGTTTTTGTGTATTAAACCTGTAGATGGGGAACAGTGAGGGAATGATATTTAGCATATAAAATATTTTTTAAATATAAGTAATTGTAAACTTAAAAATATTTCATAATGAGTGCAAGTAAAACTAATGTAATTTATTTATTTATTTATTTAATATTGTAACATGCCCACCAACAGCCGAGGGCTTTAGCGGTAATGTAGAAAAAATTAGCAGTAATATATTTTCAGTACCTAAACAAAAATAAGGAGGGGGGAATGCATTTTCAGTGATTAGCTGAGAATGACCCAGCTGTGGGTTGACGATGGGACAGCACCAGATTGTTTCAGAGCTACAATGTCAATAAAACGGTTTGCCACACTTCTTAGGGCTCTCAGATTTGATGACCTGGACACTCAACAAGAACGAAAGAAGATTGATAATTTTGCTCCCATTAGGAAAATTTTTGAAGGATTTTTTTACCAAATGCGGCAGTTTCTATCATATTGGGGAATATGTAACAATCGATGAAATGCTCGAGTCTTTTCGCGGATGTTGCAAATTTCGCCAGTATATTGCAAATAAACCAGCAAAATCTATGCACTCGTTGATGCTCGGATGTTCTACACAATTGTACTAGAGATATATGCAGGTAAACAGCCTGAGGGTCCATACAAAACTGACAATCGAGCCAGTTGTGTGGTAAAACGCCTAATTGCTCCGATTACACAAACTGGACGTAATATCACCATGGATAACTATTTCACATCAGTCCGACTTGCAGAAGAACTTTTGAGGGACCACAAACTGAAAATCGTTGGCACACTCCGTAAAAATAAGCCATAAATTCCACCATTGTTCCTGGACACTAAAGAAAGGCCAGTCCACAGCAGCATGTTTGGCTTCGGAGAAAAATACCTCCTAGTTTTGTATGTGCCGAAGAAAAGAAAAAAAATGTGCTGATGCTATCTACAATGCATAATAGTGACACAATTGATGAATCAACAGGGGAATTGTGTAAACCAGAGGTGATAACATTCTAAAACCTTACCAAGTGTGGCGCAGATGTTGTGAATGAGATGAAGTCATCATACTCAGTGTCAAGAATCAGTAACCGGTGGCCACTTACTGTGTTATTCACAATAATGAATGTAGCTTGCATAAACAGTTTTGTAATTTACAAGTGCAACACCAATATTACAACAGATCGCCGTGCATACATAAAAACTCTAGCATTGGACCTCATGAAACCTGACCAGATCTTCCATTCCCACGCTTTCAGGAGAAGTGGTACGCCAAATCAAACGTGTTGCTGGCTTACGTGATGTGGAAAATCAAATGTCACCAGTTCAAGGATTTTGTGGCCTATGTCCAAGATGCAAGAACAGGCAAACTAAGAAGATTTGTGCAAAATGTGCCATACCAATATGCAATGAACACACAACATTCACTTGCGTGAGATGTGTGGGTGGTGATACAAGTGATGAAGACTAAGACACTAGTAACGTGACAAAATGAGATAGGGACAGACTAAAAATTAGCTGCTGCGAGTTATTTACCTATTATTATGTTGATTTAAGTTATATTTATAAAGGTTTTACTAGGGCTTCTGTAGCTATTCAGCATGGCTGTATTTTAGTTAGATTTTTTTTCCAATATTATGATACTTCAAATTTGGATTTTACCTAACAATATTTTTTATGTTAGATAACTATAGATGAAGAGGCACAAAGGATGTTTGCAAATAATAATTATAAATATTAGTGAAGTTGAATTTTATGTGAACTTCTTTAATTGTATCTTAAAAAAATATAGTGATGATTTAATACTACAATACAAGATACGCATTGCAGTGCATTAATAAATGTGAAAATTAATGATGTGTAAATATTTTTTCAGCATTAAACACTAATAAGTATTTCATTTGAATAATCATTTGAAACTTCTAGTATATAAAACATGTTATTTAACTAAAATCTTGCATTTTGACAGAATAATCACAACTGTTGCTGCCGTGAGAAAAATGCTCAAGGCGCACCCTATCGCGGAACTTTTTATAGTGTGCCCGATCGCGGGTTAAACAGAGGCGTGAAACATATAAACTCAAATAGAAAGTTGTTAAAGGATCTTCAATAGTTATAACAAATATTATTTTGGTTCAAAAAGTGTAATAAAAAATTAAAAAAAAAAATAGAATCAAAAAAGTGTACCATGGTACAACAGTCTCCCCTACCGTGTTGATTTTCGTAACTACGTGTGGGAATAAATAAACAACAGTGAAAACTGAAAAAACGGAAATTGTACTACACCATAGTTAACCATATTTGCGTGTGCGCATCTTTAACCATAGAAACGCAAAATATACTAGTTGTTCGTCTTGCCAGAGCGATGGTACGGGAGGTTTCCGCCACTAGCGCTAAATGTACCCGCCATTTTGAACAAAGTGTGGCATGTATACACGATGTGTGTTATCCATGATGATTTGTTTATTTATTGTCTTCCGTGATGGGGGTAACCGAAGGGCTAGCGCGCACGAGTGACTTTTGTTACAGTTACTGTTTCGTCACTCTTGTCCGGTCTGTGGATATGCATGAAAATGTGCGCAATTTCGACGTGACAACCGGGCGACTTTTTCGTCCGCCGACCCACAAACAAACCCGTGACAAAACTGTCAGCGCGCCGCTAGGTTGCCATAGGTGCGCGCGCACCGGTGACAAAATTGTCACTCTCCGTGCATCCCCTGCGTTCCCGCTCTACCATTTGCTTTCAAACTGTCGACAAGCCAACAAGTAAACATGACGTCAGCGTCGTTGCAAAGCGTGACTGTGCACGACGATGATATAGATAATGATGTGCTTATAGACGAGGTTGAAAAAAGACGCGCCCTGTTTGACAAACAATTGAAAGAATATTAGGACGTTAATGTGAAAATTAACGGATGGGAAGAAATCAGTCAAATAATATTTGTAAGTGCTTGGGATAAATTGTCGGCATAACAAAAAACAGAAGCTGGTAAGTTTTACCTTTTTATTGTAAAATTACAATTACACATTTGGAGGATAGGTACATAATTATGTATATAAATATCCTATGGACCCAAAAAAAAAAATGAAGTTGCTAAATATGTTTGATTTGAAATAAGGTAAAAGTAAATGTAGGATATTTACATTCAATACAATAATCATACACCTACATGTAGGTAGCACAATCAAGTGAACCTCGTTCGATGATCTACAAATGCGTGCAAACGCGAAGGCTATATTAGTAATCCCGCATCTGTCTGTGTCTTTTGCACCGTAATTAAATGAGCAAACTAGGTTTACATTTGCCAAACGATTTTGACGTCTACATTGTTTTGTATTAAAATGGCACATAGTTCAAAGTGTACAGCTTGACGTGTACTCAGAGGTTACTACATATTGTTATACTTTAAATGTTATCATATTGCCACGGTACAGCCCCTTACTGCAAAGTAAAGTAAGACGCAAAATAGTTGCGTATGTTTGCTGCTGATATAGTTCTCTCGGTGGGATTTGTTGAAATGCTCTGTAATGGACCTTCGTAAGCAGTATCAATAAATCGAATGCCATCTTTGCAATGTACAAAGTTGTGTAAAATGCAAGACGATTTTACTATAATATCAGCAAAATCGAGACTGATGTCAAGAGGCCTGTGTAAAATTCGCCATTTATTGCTAAGTATACCGAAAGTACACTCAACCATACGGTGTGCCCTCGTGTGCTGATAATTGTAAACCTTCTTCATGGTACTCAATGATTTTCTTGCATATGGTCGTGAAACGTGTCTCGACAAGCCAAACGTCTCATCTGCTACCAAACAGTGTGGCATCGTTTTTCCATTTTCATAATTCGGCAAAGTACAGTCGTTTGGTACATTTAAATGATTGTGCTGCAACCTTTTACCCATGTTTGAATTCTGAAATATACTGTAGTCACTTGCTACTCCATTCGCACTGACGTCCAAAAATACGAATTTATAATCTCCATCTACCCAAGCCATTAGAACTATGGAAAAATACTTTTTGTAATTAAAACAGTGTGAACCTGTATTTGCCGGCTGAATCATTCCGATATGTTTGCCATCTATTGCGCCCAATATGTTAGGAAAATGTGTCCGTTGGTAAAACTGGTTAGAGATAATCAGCCAATCTTCTTCATTCTTCTCTGGCATGTATAGTTGGTGCAAATTCCAAATTGCGCTACAAGTAGACTTTACGATTTCTCGTACTGTTGTGTCACCCGACAAATATTCAAATGATATGCTGTAAAAGCTGGCACCGGTCGCGAGATATCTGAAACAAAAAACCCTTTTATAAGATCAAATGAGGCACAATAATAATTTAACACACACACATCCTCACAAACACACACATAAATGAATAACATAGTATACGTAAATACCTATTTATTATTAAGTGATATTTACGATCAAGGATTATTTATATTATACTTTTGTTTCAGGTAAACTTGTACAAAGAAGGTGGAACAATATAAGAGCTTGTTTCTCACGAGAGCTACGAGAGCAAAAATCCACGAAGTGTAAGGATACAAAGTGGTTTAGCGCTACACAGATTTTACTTTGAGTCATTCGCGGGAGAAAACAACTGTTTTCTTTTGGAGGCTGGTAAGAACAAAGTCAAAAGAAATGCATACATACAATGAAAGTACTATAAGTATGACAAACATTGAGAGCCCTTGATTTAAAATAATCACATGAAGTAATAAACACCTAAAAGAGGTTAAACAATAGCGCGGCGCAATTCTTACAATTTACGTACGGTAATAATTCTAATAAAAATTATATCATTTTACGTAACATTTTAAACGTTTAAAACTCCGGCCAACTCAATATCATAGCGACTGAAGTGCCAAGGAGTTGGACGAAAAGGGGTAGGAGAAAATGCTGTGTCGTTGCGGGAAGTAGATAACACTTCTACGTGCGAGATACGTGGGTGGCCGAGCGGGCGGGCTGGTAGTATTGCATCACCGCGCGGAGAGCAGCGGAGAGCAGGAAGCGTCCCTCATGATGTATGATAAGATAAGGCGGTGAACGTGTAGCTTACGCTACATAGCATAAATTAACTACCGAAGGAAACAAAGAATTATAAACGAATTATATACGGTGTTTTGGTTAAAATAAAGATTTACGGTCATGACGTTATTGTGAATCGGCGACAACTTAAATTGAAACATGAGTATTCAAACATTAGAGACGTTGATCCGAAACAACGTAAATCGGTACAACGTAAATAGAGGACTTACTGTATTGGAACTAATATCATTTATAAAAGTCATAAACAATTCTGATTCTTTTACAAAACTGGGTCTACAGTGGAAATCCACAACTTTAGATGGTTTGAAAGAAAGCAACATAACAGCATTTAACACAATTTAATAATGGTCCTCTATCCTATTTTTTTAATCATTTATCATCAAAATTAATAACTAAAAAATTAACAGATCACTCTGGATTAAGGTCATAAGTAAAATTATTTTAATATAATGAGTGATTTATTTTTCATACATAAGTAAACAACTTCAATACCTACCTTTCTTTGACTTTGTTTTTTAAAGTTCTAGTAGCTCTTTAAATGTTTAAAATAAATTTAGTAAAGTCTTATAATTTCCTTAAGAGTATTGAATTAGTACTGATATTTCTTTTAAATCATCAATCAAAAACTGTAGTGACAATTACCATCTTCTCTTTTTTCCCTGCCAGGCAGATGGCGGGAAATTCTAGGTAGACTTAAAATAGCAGGTAAACATACATACATGGCCTTAAATATTTCTTGGCAGACCATATGATAGTTCGTAAGGGGAGGGGGCAGACCTTCAAAAATATCGAAGAAGTGCCAAAAATTACTCAAAAATCCTCAAAAACATCTAGTTTTATTCCTTTTCCTGAAAGATGGGCGGGGGGAACACGGCCCCCTCCCCTGCCCATGAGTATGGGCGCCCTTGCAGTGGCGTAGCGAGAGATGAGGCCCAGAGGGCCCCCCCCCCCCCCCAAAAAAAGGGAAAAATAAGTCGGTGAATTCACTACCTAAAAACACTGGCGACTGCAACGTGTAAAACTCTTGAAGTAGATGTCTGGAAGGTCGGTCTAGCTAAGCTACGATTCACCCAAACAAAGGGCTGATGCTTTCCTCCCTGCTCCCCTTACAATTACAGACGGCTCAAGGTCGGGTATTCAGGCTGAAAACCCCCATTACTCATGGCCATAAAACGCCTTCCTCAGCCGACCAGGGCGACACCCGTTTGGTCATTACAACAATGCAGTTTGAAGCAGTCAAGTTCTAGCATTCTGTTTTTGACGGTAAACTAAATTCCAAGATAATGCATTTCAATTTGATTGTTTCAATTGGCAAGCAATTTGCATAAGAGCTTTGAAGGCCATTTAAATAATTATTAAATTAATTTTTCACACAAACCAATTTTCTTGCAAAAATATAGTATTTTCTGCCAGTTATATATTCTGAATTGTGGCATGAAAAAGGCTTAAATAGCACCTATTTGGACATTGAAATCATATTTTTTCTGGTGGAGGGCCCCCGGACCACCCGCTTTATTGGAAGGGATGGGTGGATAACTAAATGTGCCCCCCCCTCCCCCCAAACAGAAATCCTAGATGAGCCCCATAAAAATCTAAAGATAATTTTTTTTTTTCCAGCTCATACTACATAAACAAAGTATGTACATCATAATATAAACTATAATCAAATCACACATTTCAAACAGAAATATTTATTACCTGCTTTGACATGCACAGTACTGTCCCTTATTGAAAGGGAATATACTTCATTCTTCAACCAATCCAAAAAATTATTATAATTTGTTTCGGTATCCACGTATCCGGATATGGTCTGTTTGCTTTCGTTTAAAACGCAATTTTGTCATTTCTCTTTTATCGCCGACATTGTTATACTAAAAACCCGCGCTTTTCGCGCACATCTGTTCGTATGTGTTCCTGCATCTTCAGAACTTTTTTTAGATTTTTTTATGTGTCGTCCCAGTCAGTGAATCTTAGGTTACCCCCGCGATGGTGCATATTGTCGCCTGATTGGCAAAAGGGCGAATGTTACATTTTTTACGATTTTTAGTTTTTAAGTTGGTAGAATTCTTTAAAATTCAATACACATCCTGGCAAAGGGACTATTGTATGTGTATGTTAGACACTGTGCTATGTATAAAAAAAAATCTCACTTGGGGCGAAAGTTACACTTACATCCTGGCAAGAGGGCCTACGTCCATAAGATTCTAGGTTATTATTGCGCATGCATTTGTACACGTACATGTTTTTGTGTGAAAACTAATTCATTAATGTTATTTATTGTTTCTATCACTGTTTTATAACATAAAAAAAATATTATAACAAAAATCATTACCATAAAAAGGCAAAACTGACACTAGTATTCATGGAAATTTACCTTCTCCTTAAGGTTTTGAAACACAGAAAGAAATGTTGTTTTATTGAATTGGCATCAATTATAAACATAAATTTATTTACATTTGTTTACAAACTATTATTGTATGCATTAAAGAAAGTTGTTTATTTATACATATGCCAAAGTGTAACCAGAGTTTGGGTATGTTAGAACTTGTCTATGAAGCTATTATTTTACAGATTTCTGCAACTTACAGTTAAAATAAAATGTAACAACTGTATGATACAAAGAGGATGCATATTTTAACCTCACATTAGCATAGGACTATGAATCTGTTGTGTGTTATGGTACCGGTATTTAGAAGAAAACAATTCTTTATTGCTTCAATTCAAGATGTCAAGAGGAATGAAACTTGTCAAGCTTGCTCTGGACTTGTCAAGCTTGCTCTGGAAATGCAGACTACGCAGGAAGAAGAATACCCAGAAAATCAAATAAACAACCAGAAGGAGATTACATCAAACAGTGGTGCTGAAAATCTAGAAGTGCGCAGTAGTAGCTAGCAATGAAGGAGGAAGTGTTGTAATCCACGATCCAGACGTGCTGAAATTATTTACTGAAAATGAAAATGATTAACTCTGTACAGGGCTAGATGTGAATAACGAATATTTAGAGTCCAGTATTTCAGTTAGTTCTAGTAGTCAAAGCAATATAAAAGTTAAAAATATTGATGATAATAGAATAAGTTTATGTGACAAGTGTGTTGAGACTGAAAATGTGGAAGACATAGGCCTAGTTGAAGAAAGTGTGGAATCAGTTATGAATGACGTGGACAAAGATCTGGAGATGATGGTGTGGATGTGTTGATGGCACCTGCATTAGTTGTAAGAGAAGATAAAGAACAACCACGACAAAATGATGTCCTGACTGATGACATTGAAGAGGAATATGAAATAAGTGATGGGAGAAGAAGAAAATCAGCAACCTTGAAAGGGCAAGCAGCTCGGCTAGAAAACAAGAGACTTCGCCAATGTGGGAAGGAACATGTTACAAGAAAGGGCATAACAAAAGAAGCTGTTCAATGTGGGGTTAATCCATGCAGGGGGAATAAGTGTGTGAAAACATCAGAGTGCTTAACATTTTCAGAGGATGAAAGGGAAGAAATTATTTGACTCTTACTGGGAAATAGGTGACTCTAAACAACAGCGAGATTTCTTACTTTATAAAATCGAATTCCATCCTATTAAAAGGCGACAGTCCATAGAAAAAAGAATACCAAACAGATTACGAGACATTAGTAAATGTAAGGGTAAAGTAAGGGTTTGTCGTCGCTTTTTTATAGCAACACTAGGTGTTACAGATAAAGTTCTACGATACACTGAAAGCCAAAAAACTGGCATAAACACATGGAAACCCGACAAACGAGGAGCACATGCACCAAAAAATAAAACATCCGTGAAACTAGTATCAGAGGCCGAAAAATTCATATTTACGTGGTTTACCAGCTGTACCTTCTCACTATTGTCGCAGCACGACTACAAGAAAATACTTACCGCAAGACATGCAAAATGTTTCATTTCTTTACCGTTTGTATAAGTCTAAGTTTCAGGAAGATGGGCATCCAACTGAAAGCCTCAAGGTTTTTCGAAATATTTTTAACCTAGGATTCCACACACCACGAAAAGATAAGTATTAAACTTGTGTTAAATATAACTATAAGGAAGAAAAAACCACAGAAGATGCAGAGGAATATCAGTTACATGCAGCAGAAAAAGAAGCCTCTTTATATGCATTTCAAGCTAACCAGGCATTATCACAAACAAATACAGAGTACGAATGCACAAGTTTTGATCTGCAGAAAATACTGAGTACTCCTCACGGTAAAAGTATGCTTTTTTACTATTCAAGAAAGTATATCATCTGCAACCTGACGTTTTATGAAAGCGGGTCTAAGCGTGTTGTTACGTATGGGGTGAAGCAGATGGTAAACGTGGTGCCAATAAAATGTGCTCTATATTAACATTGTATTTCGCAGACGTTGACAAAAGGAATGTAAAACATTTAATTCTGTATTGTGACTCTTGTCCAGGCCAGAACAGAAACCTTCAAGTACTTGTTGCCGTAAATACGTTCCTAGAAACTTCAACTTCCCTGGAAAGCATTCAGATAAACTATTTACTACCTGGGCATTCCTTTGTGCCTGCAGATTCTATTCATGCGACCATTAAGTATGCGTACAGAAAAAAAATTGTGTGGGCCCCATCTGAATGGCCAACGATAATATTGTGAATGCCAGACATACACATGGACCATACGAAGTGACCACTTTGACGCACAAACGTTTTTATGACTGGAAGTCGTATGCTAGTACAAAACAAATGAAAACATTGGATGGAAATCAAGTCCGCATATCCAGCCTAAGGAGAGCAACTTTTAAAAAAATGTGAATGTTATTCAAGTAAAATTCTCAGCTCGGTGCAGTGAAGAACTGGAAGCGCGTATCTTTGAACGTAATACTAGGGGACGAGCTTCTAAACTTATACATCACCCTCTACCTCTTTACAAACATAGATTGCCCATAACACCAGCTCAATTTAATGACTTGAGGTTGTTATGTACGTCAGGTGTAATACCACAACGTTATCACCACGAATATTTACAGCTTACGGCTATGCCAAACGTCCCTGACGTTCTTGCAGAAACAGATGAAGAGGATGAAATTTCTGCTAACAAGTGAATTTTAGTTTTTGACTACTTTACATGGTATAACATTTCTAATTTGTGACATAATGTCTTACTTAAACTTCTTAGTATAATTTTGTTGCTTGAAATGTTGCTGTACTGTATTTAAAATGGTTAAATATCACATTTTTTTAAATGTAAATACTTCATTGAAAGTTATTAGTCTTCTTGATTTCGTAGCTCATTATGTTGCCATGTTTAACATTAATACTGCAGAGCTTGCAAGTGTAAAAATTTAATTAAAATTTTGAAATGACTTAACTGAATTTTTAATGAATATTCAGTGTTATATTCTAAATTTATAAATGATGTTCCAATACATTAGTACAAACTTTGAAAATTAAAAGATAATAAGGTAGCAGAAAAAATAGGTGGGTAAATGTATTTTAATGCCTGGCAAAGAGGCGAATGCATTTTCTATTGACTGACAAAAGGACTTATGTTACAAACAAAGATGGCAGACAATCTGGCATAAAGTCCAATGTCCCACATCTTATATTTAACAAATAATATAAATTAACACAATTATTGTATTTTGGTGTAATTATGACATACATAAAAAGTAAACTGGTGTTTTTATTCCGATGTCTCTTTTATTGCCTATATTGTATTTGTTAATATTTTAACAGTTTTTTGTTCCTCCTGTAAAATTACGATTTTGTAACATTCGTCCTTTTGCCAATCAGGTGACGATATTATTTTAAGGTTATACGCAAGTATTTTTAAGCAGTGAATGCAAAAAGATTAGTGGATGTCTTGTAGGAGATGCTTATTTTTGCGTGTTTTTCAAAAGCGGCAGTTCGTTGTAAAGGGAATTTCACTATTTCAGAACAGATAAAATTCAGTATTTAGAGGTTAAAACAGCAATGTTCTTATGGAAGTTCGGCAGGACCAAAATTTTATTTCGTTGCATGGGGTTTTTCGTTAAATAGATTTTTCATTAATAAAGGTTTTATGTTTTATTATTTATTCATATGAATAAAAAAATCTATATACTTCAATGTTAAAAGCCCCAAATCATGTTTACTTCTTTCCTTGTGAGATTTTTCTGTAGGCCTTTGGCCATGTCTGTAGGGTATCAGCTTTGAAAAAACTGTCCTTGGAAACTCATATATATATATATATATATAAACATAATATTTTAGGGTTTTAAATAAAGCCTGAAATAAAAATTAATGAAATTCTATATTTTATTAGACAATACTAGCTGCCCGACCCGGGTTCGCACGGCTATACTAATGGAAAAAAATTAAGCCACATCTCCCATTTACAGTAATGGTAAATAAAAAAAAATTCAGTGAAAATTTATTACAATGCTGTATAATGTACCGGAGAGAAAATGAATAGCACTGATGGTTTCCCGACTCGTGCACGCAACGTACAACTGATGTACCCGTACTTCGCTACGGCAGTCTACAGGCAGATCACTCTTGCGCCGCTCATTATACATGCCCCTCCTTGTAGGTACGCCACTGCTGCGCGATGCCCGTTGCCATGGAGACGTAGAAGGCATGAACAATGCAAAATCATGTTCTCATGCAGACAAAGTACCCACTGTTGCTTGGTTTTAACCACCCATGGGATCTAATTTTCGGAAAATGTCATCCTGCGTAACATAAGGAACATTACTGTGAAGTTTCAAGTCTGTAAAATATATATACTTGAAAAAAAAAGGGCAATAAAAAACAAACTAACACAGAGAGAGGAAAAAAAACAATAGTTTAGGTTTGCGATTTAAAGTGATAAAAATATTAAAATACTAATTGAACTCTTATGAGGGTTCTGATTGCTTCGTTGTTAATATCACACAGGTGTTTTGAACTTGTAATTAAGAATGATAAGGCATCTAGTGCATGGCAACAATGTTAATAGGCAGTAGGAAAAAAACTTCTAGCGCCTGCGGCATTGTCAACACACACTTCGTACGTGTACTGCATGTTGTATCTAACCCCCTCCAAAGCATTTGATTCTAAATTGAACTTTTAGTAAGGATCCCTAATGTTATTGATAATATAATATAGCCTATTGCCTTCCTTGATAAATGTACTATCCAACACTGAAAGAATTTTTCAAATCGGACCAGTGGTTCCTGAGATTAGCGCGTTCAAACAAACAAATAAACAACAATCTTTCCAGCTTTATAATATTAGTATAGATGAGGTAATTGAGGTGAATTAAACTATATTTCAATTTTTTTTTTTCCTTTTGTATTTCGGTGTTAAGCTGTGAATTTTCTTCCATTTCCATGTTTGGCAGTGTATTGACTTTAATTCCTCTGTTAGTTTGGTTGTACCACTATTCACCATATAATCTTTCTCTACTGATGACCCTTAATCCTTGTAGGAGAGGCTGCTTACCTTAAGTTACTTATTACAGAAGTAAGGAAGCATCATGAGTGCAAGCAGCTTACACCTCTAGTGGCCTGTCTCTTCATGTGAGGTAGGGAATTATTGTAGTCCCATACATAGTGTTGCATGCAACAAAAGAGCTTTAAGTGGTGACTATCATTTCAAGACACATAAAAAATTAAATGTGTGCCCCCATGGTAATTATGATATTTATTGATTAGAAGCTTACATAGTGAACACTTATTTTTAAAACACAAGTTTGCACCACTTAATTATAAATAAATTATCCTTCAAGATTTTATGGAATGATTTTAGTTAAGAGACTACTAAGAAATCTTCAGCAGTTATAAAAATTTTGCACATTTGAAAGCCTATGTAATATGTAAGATAAATAGACTGGCATTACGTAGTGGAGGCCATGGTAAAGCAATCAGATTACTTGCTGTTCAAAGTGCAGTAAGAACCGCGGCGAACGTTATCATGCGTCCTACACGCATTAATTTAATCAGTCATTCATTCTCATCTCATCTAAACTTTTTGCCTTTTAACAAAGACCTAGAAGTTAAAAATTTTCAATATGTAATGGGAAATTGCCTTCCGGTGTTAAGGACTGAGTCATGTTGTCCATTATGTGGAAGGTAAAGGTAAACCATGGCAGAATTAATGTGCCATCAGAAAACTGAGTGGTCATGCCACTGCATGATGTCACCATGTTTGATACTGAGCTTTAATTGCTGATCATTGAGGTGAAAACAGGTTTGCTTTGTACATGTCTTAATTTTGCAAATGTTTTTTATTATATTTTTTTACCTAATATTTAAGACTCTCCCAATCTCTGTCCCTAAAATGTAAATAAAGATCTACTGGATGCATCATTAATAAACAAAAAGAGCATACATGCTAAATCTGAAAACAAACTAGCTCTCTTGAGCTCACTGAGCTTAACGAATAAGGTTTTGATGCCTTATATTTTCTGCTAAACTTCTCTCATCATTAAATGCTATTAGTTTGTGGTTTTTTTTCTCTCTTCCAAAATGGATTTATATCAGTTGAAGTAATAGACATAATTACCCAGTAAGAAGTCCCAAACTATCTTTGACTTTGTATATCACATACTATGTTATTAATTTGAAAGTGGCTATGTTACAACATGATGAAATGAGTGATTGTAATTTACTTCCATATGCCTACATTTCAGCTTACACTTAATGTTAATAAGGGAAAGTCTCAATATTCCAATTCATCTACTGAAGAACGTAAAAGTAGGAGTTAACTTGGTTTGTGAAGAGTCTTAAAGTAAACACTTCAAAGAAAATAGTGAGCTCTGAACCACCAGGACATTTGGTAGGTACTGAATTCCCAGAAATTGGGTAATGCGGGGGGTTTCACAAAACCTGCTTTCGCCCAATAAATGTGATATACAGTATTTGTGGGCACTGCCACTGAGGATCCCCCCCTTAGGATGATAGAGAAAAATTAATTAACATTAATTACACTTAAAAATTTAATTTGGATCAGTCATTGTGAATGCTGTCAACAAAGTCTTGCATTAAGGCATAATTTAGCTCGTTGCAAATACTTGTTTAGAGTGAGTCATTTTAGTAGCTGTGCTCCAGTTATTTTTATTCACAGGCTGAGATGCTAACATATTAAGCAGAAATTTTTTTCTGAAAGTTTCCTTACTTAATCCATCCTTTATATAAATCCACTTATTTGTCCCTGAAAAATCAGCAATTATCAGTTACAAACTTAGATGTGTAAAAGAAAGTTTTTTCCCCAACAGTTTCTGTACCCAATACATGCCAAATTATTAATCCTGACATTCTTAATTTTTGCATGTCTTAAAAAAATATTGAAATTGTGAAACATTAAATTTGGGGATTGCACTATTATAACCTAAAAGTTGCAGCACTATTGTAAGAAATACATTACAAATATCAATAAAAATAAAGATTGGTTAGGCTTATACATTCTACATTTTAACAGATTATAGATAAGTTTAAACTAGTTTACAATACAACTATATATAAAAGCTTTATCTTTAATAGAAAATATTTGTGTTAAATTATAAAAGTCGGCTGCAATACTGTTTCTCTTTATATAAGTAACATGTACTGTCGTTTACCATTTTTCAAATTTATTTTATCCTTGCGTTTACATGCATGTACCCAAATTTAGGCTAAATCCTCATTTTTGGGGAAACTATAATATTTTATGTTCTTTCCTTTTGTATTTTTATTTTCATTTTAGCAACCACATACGGCACAACATGGCATTTTTGCTTGTCAAACATTCAAATTTCCGTTACATTACACGCTAATCACGCTCAATATCGTCTGGAGTCCTTCCAACGTGACGTAGGTGCGCAGAACGGAAAAAAAATGTCCGCGGATCAAGCAGGCCTGTATATAAGTAGGCCATGGACACAAGCGTATTTTCGTGACCCCCTTATTGACTGATATAGTTCATGAAACTGCCGTTAGCGCCACAAGACACTGATCCTGTTTTAACATTGTGCTTTATGAATTTTTTTAGTTAATTGCATTTAAATGATTGTTAAACATACTTGGCAGCTTTTTTAAAAACTCGAGGAGATATTTAGTTATTATAAAACGAATTTCCAATGTTATAAAGAATTCTTGTGCACAGTTCAAGAAAATGGCTTATGTTGATGTGTGATAGGTTATGTTTGTCATTGTTTTCAAAGATTGGCTGTATCCGAATAGTGGGCTAATGGATCCCTTAGCTAAGGGATGCATAGATAGTGCATCGTAATGGACGCGGCCATCTTTGAGTTTTATCCGAATTCTCACAAGTGATGTCGATGCATCCTCTCATGCATCCACTAATTCAATATTTTTAGGGATGCGACTCTCGCATCCACTGATAAGTCCATACATCCCTTAGCTTTGTTATTGTGGACATAAACCTTGAAGAGTGCATGTGTGCTTCGCAATTTGTTAATCGAAATGGATTTTGAACTGGAAGAAAAGCATGTGAAAAGTAAGTATGGTATTTATAAATATTTATACTATAAGTATATGTTTACGTAATTCACAGAAACAGTAAATTAATTTGATTTGTAGTGACAACTGAACAAACAATTAGATTCGTGGAAAGTCGTGGCCTTCACGAAAATGTATTTACTGGACGAAAAAACGCTGCACTTGCCGGATACAAGTAGGTGATTTAATATGTTTGTTATTTTGATTCTGTGTTCGTTACATACAAGCAGTCTGGGATGTTTTTGGACTTAAAAAATTGCCTGATTATCCCGGGAGTGGTTGTCTTCCACTTAAACTCATTTATTTAAAATAATTGATATCCTATGAAGAATCTTATCACTGTCCATATAACTTGTATAGGTAGCAAAACACAAAAAAATTTATATATATATATAATTGTTTCTAACCTGAGCAAACCAATACTTGTATTTAAGGTGTACGTAACTTAACCAAACAAACCATTCACACAATATTACAGATTGTTATGTATTTGAATGTATAAAAAGTAAAGTAACACCTTACTAGATAGGTAGGCCTACATCTAATTCTTATCAGTCGTAGGGTACTGGTAACTGAATAATTTACAGTAATGAATATTGATTTGTACTTGCACAAATCAATCATATGCACTACTTTGCATGTGCTGGAAGTGTTATGTTGATTTGATTGTATTATTTTGTTAGTTGATTTCAATAAGCATAACATATTTCTGTTTAAATGCTCAAAGACCTTTTAAAAAACAGTTAATTTGTTTTTAACTTGTGTTGATATGAAATTTAAAAAATGAATTGTTTATTGTACGGGTACTACTACAAAAAGAAAAGGTTGACACCCAAAAATCGGTTTATACAGTTTTTTGTTTTATTTATTATTAGTATGTGGAGGTAAATTCTGATATTTCAGTAACATCTCATGTAATTACCCCTTTAAAGGTTCGCTTGTGCAGTAATGTGGGCAGTGCCATGCACGAGTTCTACTGTACTTGCAAATAACTTGCCCCAATAATTATAGCAACCTGTTGTGTAACTGGGAATATTTTAGCATTTAACTTATTCTAATATGTTCACAGTGTTGTTCTGGAAGAAATAGGAATGGAAAACATAACTGTTTTGCAAGCAAAGAAAAAGTGGGATACGCTTGTCAGGAAGTACAAGGTATGTATTTATGTGTACAAGTTGGCACAAATGGTTTGATGATGGTATTTTACAGTATACACATTAAGCAGACTGCTGGTAAATGCATGTTAGTCAATGCGTTATGTTAATTTATATATGTTAGTTATACTAACATTGTAAATAATTTAAATTATTCATTTTGACAAAACTTTTATCTATCTGTATTGAACTATGGCAAGTGGTATTCAGTAGTTATGTTCACTAACATACACTTAGTAGTAAAGGTAGCTTGTTCATTATAAAGTAGTCCAGGGCACCACAAATTCTATGCCAATGATTTACGGAATAGCAGAAAAAATTGCCAGGTACAAACACAAAATGTTTTCTTGGGGTTGTACTTTGCACCAATATCTGTTCGGAAAATGTCTTCATAATTTTTACAAATATTGGTTGCAAAATCCCCCTAAAATGCCCAGCACTGTTTCAAGTAAAAGAATTGGAATATAAATTCATTCCATTTACAACCATTATAGCTTTAGATCATTTATTCTTAAACTTTTGTATTGCTGTTCAAGTGGTCTGCTTAATTGATTCCTTTAACAGCAAATGAGTTATCAGTAATATTTAAGATGAATGTAGGATTGTCATTTATAAATGCACATCAACCACTTTGCATCATATTAGGTGAAAAATATACAAATCTGTAATATGATAATACAACCAAATGTGTTTGAAATTAATAAAATTTCAATAAATATGGTACAGCAAATTAAATTAACACGAGGACATGTATCTTTAGAAGTGTGTACATAGTAATGTATTTGCAGATGATGTATTCAAATTTATTGGGGTATTTAAGCAATTTATTAAATTTTTATTATTCTTTGCAGTATAACAGCTAACCAATATAACAGTGGACTGAATTATAACATGCACAAATGAACTCTTATTGTTGTAGTTGGAAATGTTTTAAAATTATTCAAGATCTTTCATTTTTGCAAAATTCTTCACACAAATATTTTTAGTATGAGCAATTTTATGCCCTAACACCCAAACTGCACATGGGCGCTTAAATTCTCTTGGTAATCCAACCAATTATTACAAGTTATTTCTTTGTGTATTGTATAAATATGTACAAATGAATTCCCGGCCAATGCATTGAAACAATTACTATCTTAACTTTTATATATAATATTGTTAGATGTAATTGTTTGTTCTGGGTAGCTTGAAATTTCTCATTTTAACATTTTTTATAGGATATTAACCCTAAAACAGGGGGTGGTACATCCCTTGGTGAAGACACCCAGACCACATAGCCTTTTTGGGAGGCCATGGATAACATGCTGAGAAAAAAAGGATGCCATTGTGCCACCGGAGGTGGTCAGTTCATTCCTTGGCCTGCAGTCAACTGCAGTGCTTCTTCCCCTCCACCCAGCAGCTCGACACCAGAGAGACATCCAGAGGACTGCACTGCCCACACTGAGGGAAAGAAGTGCAAAAAAAAAATGATGTTGCTGCTGCTGTAATTGATGCTTGTGAAGCATTAAAAACATCTCTGCGAAGGATGAAGGAGAGGCAGGATGCCTACTTAGAGATTTTGAAAAAAAAACCTACAGAAAGATTAAATTAACATATTTGCTATAAATGGTCTTAATGATTAAAACCTTGTTGAATAAAACTCTGACTTGGAATTATTTCATTTCAATACCAGTTATATATTTGGCTGAGTAAAGATATATCATGAGTCAGTAGAAAAATCTCTACATGTAAATATATAAAACGTCATTATCTTACACTTTTATTTCCAAGTTTTATTATTTGATTTAGTTTATTGACGTTACACATTCACATATCACAATAGCAAATTAAAGTAACCCTTTGATAAATACATATGACTAAAATAACTATTACATACTATTACAAACACAAGTTGAGTGCATAAACACATTATTTCAAAGCAAAATTTATAAAAATATTTGTTATGTTGAATGTTATGGGTGTACGTACTATGGTGTATGATATTTTTTATGAACCATTACACACTATACAGTAATTTTATTTCAATTCTGTTACTAGCTTTATTTTAAACAATTGCTCACATGTGCAAATAACCTTAAGTTTTTTTATCATTATTTTCAGCATTGTTTGTATATACATATCTGTTACACATATGTAATACTTGTCGGTCTCTCGTTTCACTGCATTTGCTTCCCTACATATGGAACAGAATGTTAATGTCTAACAACACAATACACAAACATATTGCAAGCACTTTAAATTAGAATTTTATAAACTTTTCAGTAAAATATTTTCCTAATCCTAATCATTAATAAAAATTATCAGTACATCAAAGTGCTGTAGGCCAAAACAATTTCCGTTTTGTAATTGTGCCTAGGGAATAGAACATAAAGGTGAATTGCAAATTAAGTATGACATCTTTCAGTTACATGAACATGTGTACTTTAATCCAATTGTCCATTGCTGACTTCATAAAAATGTTTTGTGGTCTAGTTCCTTTATACTAATACACTATGTTGTGAATGATGATACACAGTCATTTATTGTTTGAAATAATCAGTACTTCTTTATTCTTTTTAGTTGACTGAACATAACATGTCAGGAATACTGGCAAAGGAATTAAACATGTTTTATTTCAAAGATCCATCCCAGCATTTGTATGAAGTTATTTTGGGAAAATGTATAAAATCACTTTGAATGGATGGAATGAGATTACAAACAGAATCATTCCAAATGTGAGTTTGATATTTTTGGCATTGCAGAATCTTGCTTGGATAAAAATTCTTTAAATAAAAATAACACAAAACAAAATTAATTCTATACATACTTAAAAAAAAAATTAACACTCTGCAATGTATGTTTTATAACTATGAATGTCTCCAAATAAAGACCAAAAAATTGTCTCAGCATACATGACAACACTTTTAAGTAACATTAAAAGATATCAATCCATCATTTTGACCGGTATCTGCAGATTGCGGGCCAGGTGGTCTCTTAACTGTAAAGCGTTTATTTCTTGTTGCTCTAAATGCGCTTCATCTTGCCATTCTTTTTCGACTTCCATCACAGGCTGCAGTACATGACCCATTGTTAAACAAATGTTGTGCATTATGGCACAAACAGTAATTATCCTAGCAACTTTGGTTGCTTGATTTCTAAAGTTTTCATAAAAATACACCGCCATCACGCTTTCAGCATTCCAAATGCTCTTTCGACCACATTACGCGCACGGCTGTGGCATGTGTTAAAAACAATCTGCATGTGGTTTTCTGGATCAGAATTTCTGTACCGTGTTACAATACAAATCAGTCTCTTTATCAGAGGGTATCCACCATCGCCCAACAAAAAAAATCCTGGAGGTGGATACACAGGAGCTTGCCTGTATATTGGGCTAGCTCTTAGCACTCGTGAATCATGAACTGACCTAGGGTAGCCTGCAAAAATGTCTATAAATATGCCTGATCCATCGACTATGGCCTGGAAATGGACGGAATAGTAACACTTCCTGTTGAAGTAGTCCTGCTTCCCTGGACCAGTCACTTTTACCCTTACATGGCAACCATCCATTGCCCCAGCAACATTGCTGAAAACCAGCAACCTTGCATTTCTCGCAAATTTCCTCCCAATGTCTGCTAACTCTACTATATTGGGAAATCTAATTATGTCCTTCAAAAGTTTTGTGATAAGTTCATCTCTCACACCATTCACAATATCACAAACTGTTGATGTTGGGACATTGAAAACTTCAGCTATAACTCGGTATGATGTACCACATCCCAGCCAAAACAGGAATACCAGTAATCTGAATGTGCATGCCCACCTAGAACAAATAGCATACCGTAACCGTTTAATAAACGTTTGAGTAGTACATACAGTATTATATAAAATCACATTTGATAACATTAGAAACAATATTCTATTACTTTATTAGCCACGAGAATGAATTTTTAGTAGAATATAACTACTATGAAAGCCTTCATTTTGTTAGTCAATAAAAGGTAAAATCAATGTCCAGATAAGGTTGATCCAGGGTATACAGTATTGGATAAATTATTCCTTTTACATGAGTCATGTTATTTTGCTGTACATTATTAATTTTTATTTTGCAATTGTTCTTTATAACCTAACCCTTGAAGTTAAAATTTTTAATGCTGCCTTGATAAACTTTTATTTTAATAAGTTTATTCACCTAGCTGCAGTGACAAAAAGTACATTTAACTTATCTTCACTTCCTCCAACACAAGACACAGCTCGCTTTCATACTTTCCGAGTCTACCATCAGGTCCAGTCGTGGCTTGGTAATTATAATGATCCTGAAGACTGGGGCTGGAAAAAATGTGGAAAATTATTGATGCCAGTGCAGAACTCTAAACCTCCAGCACCCCCTGAGCTTCTAAAATTGATCTTTTGCAAATGCAAAGAAAACTGTGGAGCGATGTGTGGATGTCGAAAAGCAGGGCTGAAATGTTCTGCAGTGTGCTTCCATTGTTCTGGAGAGACTTGCAGCAACTTAATGGAACTCTCAGAATTAATAAATGAAAATGACTTTGATGATGAACCGCCGTCATTAACACCCCTTCCTTCTCCAGTTCTCCCACTGGTATTTAATGCAGAAAGCCGATCAGATGCTGAGCCGCAGCCTGGTCCATCGAAACGACTGAGGACGGAGTAGTTCTAATTTAGAAAATCACTGTGGATTATGCCTATTGGGGATACCACGTAAAAAAAACGCGCCTCTAGACTCTACCTCGTGGGTGGTGGGGAAAAGAGTCAATAATTAATGATTAATAATATTGCAAAATTTGTAATTAAAAACGGTTTAGTAACAAAATAAAAATAAAAACAATAACTGATGACATCTTATTAGTACACACGTATAATATAGGTATAGTTAAGAGTACTGAAAAATAGTACTCACTTCGGAGCGCTGTAAAACCTTAGCTATTGACTTAATGAAAAAATGATGCGAATAAAAGTTGTTCCTCAAAAAACGATCTACAAAAATGGTCAGATATCATTTTTTCGTAATATGATAAAAAAAAAAAGTTATATCGAAAAATATAAATTTTTTTCTCGAATTTCTGAAGATTTTCGCTTATAACTTTGTTATTTATAGTTCTACGACAAAAAGTTACTGGACCAAAGTTGTAGAGAATTTAATTTGCAACAAAAATTAATAATTTTTTTTTATCAAATAAATAGTTTAAGAGATGTATCGTAAAAACCATTTCAACCCCTATTTTCAAGATGGCGGCCGTGGGACAAGGGTGGCGACCCCACAAACTTGGTTTTAGCTTTACACATCAAAAAAATAAAATTGCGTCCTCTAAAAAACGCAACCCCAAATGTAACTTTTCAATGGACTACGGTGGCTAGCGATGCATCAGTGTATATGTAGAGTTCTGGAAATATGGCCAGCATTTCTTCTTACTGGCAGTAGTTCAAGACAAACTCAAGAGTGCTGAATTCATTCTTACCCACTTGCAGAATGGCATGACCAAGGCTATTTATTGTTCCTCAAGTATTCATTGAACTTCTTCAATTCTTCCAATGCCATCTTTCAGTTTAGAAATATTATTGTACACAAACTGTCAGAAGAATCAGAAAAAATTCTAAAGCAAATTTGTCAAAATTTCATGAAGAAGGAGGCAATTAAAGATGTTGTCAAAACTAACTGCAAAAATCCATCAAATTTTGTGCAGTTAAATTCAGTTTATTTGGGTCCTGAATGTGAACATTTACTAAAAACATTTCCACCAAATTTAGTTGAAGATTTTAGGAAAAGGTGCCTTGATTTCTACTCCGAAGCTGCTCAAGAAATGCAATAGCGCCTGCCTTTGGATTAACCAATTTTTAAGGAACTGGCATTTATTGATCCTAATGTAGCTTTACATTATAGTGGGAGGGATTTAAAACAATTACTAAAAAAAACCAAAACCAGCAGGCAGGAAGCATGATCAACTAACCTAAGGAGGAAAGGTGATTAAAATAATTTTTTTGAGTTCCTAAACATAATTTTAAAGGATTGTACTAAGGGAAGTGAATACTATAAAATGAACTTAATTCAAATTTCAATGTTACATTATTGTTACATTTGTCTCATGAGTCTCTACGTTACTTTATAAACAAATACCAAAACAATTTTCAAGTTTCAAACTGTACTCAATTTTTTTTTCTTCAATTTTTAAAAAGAGTTCCTCTCCTAGACAATTACCATGCATGTACATTTATGAACACTACTGTAGGCTTGTGTACAATTCAATAAATGACTTAGGCCTAATTTACAATAATTAATTGGACTTTATTGGAAGTTAAATGTTGTCATTTTGACGTCGTACCTCCTCTTTATTTAAACTAAACTATGGGTCACAGTCCTGTCCACGGCACAACATTCCGGCCATGGCCATTGTAGTGCCACGTGCCACTACTTGTCACCAGATGGCAGTTGTGAATATTAACAGACAATGTATTATAGTTACTTTAATACATGTTATGATTGTAAATATTTATGAAGACTATTAAGTGTGTAGTGTAAGTACGTTTCGTAGCCTTGTAAGTAACATTGTAAATGCAAAACATCCAAAGGGATAACAATATGTAAAGTTTTAACACGAACGAATGTAGAAAAGAACTGTATAAATCATACGAGCTTACAATCTCCTCTCTACTAGCCAATCTGGGAGAATAAAGACCAACACGATAAATAGTGGTATTATTGGCTTACTTCTCTCTCCTCTTCCTTCTCTGCTAGTGACTCCTAGTGAGACAGTGGGCTTCCCTTCTCTCTCTCTCATTCTCCCTTTCTATTGTACCCATCCGCTAGCGACTCTACGTGAGACTGCGGGCATCCCTCTCTCCTACTTCAACCTTCTGCTAGCGACTCCTGGCGAGACCGCGGGCACCTTCCTCCTTCTACCTCCTGTCCCCGAAGGCCCGTTCTGCGCAAGCACGTCCTCGGTCAGCTGCACTGGGCCGAACGGTCCACTCCCGCCTCAGAGTGTGAGGCTGCTCTACCCAAGAGCTGGCGCCGGGCAAACACCACGACAACCGAACGACCGAGCGATGTCCACCCTGTCTCCACATCTTCATCAGAGACGAGGCCGCGACAATATAATGGGCCTACCTAGCTTATTTGCTATAAAATAGTGGACATCATCTGGACTCATTTACCTGAGCTATTATTTTGCCCGATTGATCATTGTGAGTAATCTTCCGAACAATGTCTTCTTCGTGAAAATGTTATTCGCACAAATAATGCGACTGTTTTAAAACTAAGTCCTTTCTCAGAATTGCCTTCTGCCACAAAAGTCTACGTTCCTCTTACTTTTGTGCAGCTATCATAGTTTACTTTACAAAAGGGCGCAACACACCGGTTAGGTATTTTGTTAATGAATTATGTTATAAGCTCATTTTAAAGAATGCAAAAACACATTGTAAGAATTATCTTAACCAACAAGTCAGCATATTACTTTACCCAAAATGTATTTATAATTAACAGCACATGTCTTTATAACTGTAAAAAACAATCCTATTATAGGTAAATAGCATATGAAAAGTCAACATCTATAAATCTCATTTTAATAACAAATAATTTTAAAATAATTATGACTTCTTCATATCTCCACAATTATAAGTCCGGACTTTTAGCATAGGTGGCGCTTGACGGAGATTCAATGAACTAATGCAGTCACTAAGGGGGTCCAAAAGAAAGCATTAACAGATAGGCCACTGCCCAGACCTCCCCTTCTAAGACCATGTCCTCGCCCTTAAAAATAAAGCACTGGTCCTATCCTGGAGTTAGGAATAGTCAGGAGATAGCATCCTGTGACGTAGTTGAAGCCACTTGCTACGTCATCATCGCCATGTTATCCTGCCCAAAACATTGATTGATCCATGCTTGATCACTGTTTATAATGGTTACGTGCGCTGCGTTTGGATGTACAAATAGATCTGATAAGAAGACTCCCGGTGTGACATTTCATAAGTGAGTAGAATCTTAATATTTTTTATGTTTAATGTAACATTTGGACATGTATTTAAGACAAATATTAGTACTGCACACGGGCATGCATGCATGTGGAAATTGTTTGTTCGCTTTTAAAATAACTAGTTATTTGTATAAGATGTCAATAAAGGGAGTTCATGCCATGTGATATTCATGTTATAACGTTAATACTCGGCTGGATAACACAAAGTAATTGATAATGCGTCTCTTCCAAACAAGATTTTAACCTACCCCTACACGTAGGGACGACGAATTGTTTCGTTTTGAATTTAAGGTCGTTTAAGAATTTGTCATTTAAATTCTCTAATGTAGACGATACTCATATTCTTGAAAAATTTGTATCATTCTACATATAATTTTGGTTAGTAATAAACAATTTTAAATGAGTACATATGGAATAGTATTAATTAATTAAAATGGGAATGTCTAGAAGTAGGAGAGTCAAAGATAATACTAGAAAGGTTTTCAAAGAGAGGACAGAAAGGGGAAAGAACGCTATGGTCGTGAGAACGGTAGGGGAATGGAATAGGCTGGAGGAGGAGTGTGTGATGGTTGGGAGTGTGGACCAGTTCAGAAGAAGAGTGCGGGGAAAGTAGGGTGAATGCTTGCCACCGGGTACTTCTGTGCCCAATTGCAGCAATAATAATAATAATAAAATTATATTTAGGTTTTTTTTATTTAATATAAAGAGGGTAGATGTTTCTAGTTAAGGTGGATTATTCCTCGAAAAAAAATAGTTGAATCATAAAATAGCAATTCGAGGACACATCATTTAACAGTTTTGTTTATTCAGCTAACCTAACCAACATTTCATACAATTTTACAATATTTTTTATTATAACTTACCTAACCAACCCATTCACCCAATTTAATAGTATTAATAATACAACTAATGTATCCTTTGAGTCACCCAATTTTTCAGTGTTTTAAATTGAGCTAACTTATTCGAAAATTAAATGATCACAAGTAAAAAAAAATCATATCTCTGATTTTTCTTCATCCTTTGAGAAGCAATGTAATTTAGTTTCAAACTACTTATTCAGGTATTTAGTATATTAACCAAATTTGGTTGTAAATAACGATATAATTCAACATTTACAAATGGAAATGTTTTAGTTACTCTTATAATAGTTGATGATTAAATTTTAATGGTATTTCTATATTTATCATATTTTATCATTCGCTTATAGGTATTTTAAATAGGTTAGGTTAGCTACATTTTGAATATTGTAATATTGTTTGAAAAGTTGGTTAGGTAAGCTGCTTTAAAATACTGTAAAATCATTTAAGCAATTGGTTAGGTTAGCTACTTTTAAAAATACTTTTAAATTATATGGATGGTTATGCAATGGCTTGCAGTATCTAGTTTGTGTGCTGCAAAAAATTGTTTTCTCTTCATTGTCATAAGTAAGAGAGTAGTTTCACAGAATATGTATGTATAGGTGATGTGTTTTTTTAAATTGGGTAATGTTATGAAAATTATTGGAATATAGTTCTCAGTGAAGTCTTTATACATGTTGTTTATAATTTGCTCTTATTATTCACATTAAATAAAGAGCGGATGAGTATTTTTTTCATTAATTTTGTGGTTCTAGTTGTATTTGTTTTGTTTTAATTTACTTTGCACAGAAAACCTGAATATTTTCCAGGTTTCCTAGCAATGAAGAAAGAAGGAAAGCTTGGATAGCTGCAACGCGGAGAAATAACTGGAAGCCTACATCACAAACTTGCGTTTGTTCACAGCATTTTTGTGAGGATGACTTTGACGGGCTGTCATTGTGCCGCATTCGTCTTCGTGAAAATGTATTTTCCCAGCTTTTCTTCAATATCTGCAGAAGGTAAGTTTTTTTTAACAACTGTAATAGCCCATTCTAGTAATAGTTACAGACTATGTTAAGCAATGTTTCTAAATTTTATAAAAAAACTCGAGGAAGTGATATGCAACAAATGCAAGTAAACATTGGAAGTTACATCACCAACCCTATACCTAACTTGAAAGTTTTAAGTTCTTAAAAACCATTTTTTAATCAAACTTTTTTCCCCCAGAAACGTATGAAGATATTAATATTTAATTTGATTTATAATCACCACTTTATTTAACTGAACTGTGCAATAGGTTAGTAAGTAAAAGCATGATACATACATGTAATAAAAATCACATTGTAGCCTTGGATACACACAATGTGTGCAACTTTAGAAGTTTTTGGAACACTACTCACATTTTGAAGGTGGAAACACAAGAATTTATGAGTTGGGCCAATGATTGCTTTGTGTTATTGTGTCTTGCATTGTGTATAAATGGTATTTGGTAAGTTAATTATTAAATTTTCTGTGTACTGTGCCGGAAATTAGGTATTTCGGCACATTTTTTAAAAATTTTTATTGTAATTTTAAATTATTTTTGGAAATTTTGTTTTTCATATTTATTGGTGACACAAGGGTGATTTACACTTTGTTAGGCTGGTGTACTCTACTTAGTACTTTGCGGCTGTGGACCGAGGCACCTTTTGTCAGGGGCCAATCTGATCTTTTGCAAGTCTAATGAAGACGTTAGCAGCCCGGATGACATTTCTCCCGCTTGCAGTCATGCCTGTGGGCCTGTAAATTTAATTCCCTGCATGACTTAATTTGCACACAACAGCTCTTCCCGTCATGCATACGTCTTAGGTTCACTCATAGAAAGTCATGTTAGGACCCTCGTTCCCAGCCTCGTTGCATTTTTTTGTCCACCCTCACCCCCAGCTCCCCCCCTTGGTTCTCATAATTTGGCCCAGGATCAGTGGCCTACTTCAAGGACGATTTGCCACAGCAAAAATATGTGCAGATATGGACCATTCACGACACCTAGTGGCAGAAACAGTTACTTCTGCGCTTTTCGCCAGCGAGTGGAGCTAATGCCCGCGACACCTAGTGGCGACCTTGCTAACCTCCTTATTTTCTTTCCCCTTTAGACTGCCAGAGAGCAGCACCGGCTGTGCCACAAGGCCCTATGCTTTCTACTCGCGTCCTGTAAAAGTCGATCCTATGTAGCTTTCTGTGCCCGCTGGTAGAGAGGGGTCAACAACTGAAGGTGTAATTACGCCCATTTCGGTCACCTCCAGAAGTATTCGGTCCCTAGGGCCGAGCGCCCGTTTTAATTAGGAGCTTTGTCCGCCATTGCGGCACTTAGACTTCAGCTACTTACCGTGTCATCTTGGTGTCCCCTCTGTCGAGAGGCTTTTTCACGGCGACAAACCCTTCGAATTAGGAATGTAGTCATCTGTGTTAAGGGATGTGATCCCAGTTTCTAAATTTAGTAGTAGCCAGTCAGTCTTTCTAATTAGGCAACAAATAATGTTTTTATTTTTCTTTTTATTAATTTTTTTATCTTCCTAAATTATGATTTCTTCCGCATCATCCGCGCTATTCTCGGTCTGCGCCTTTCGGATGTCGGCGTGAGACATTTCCTGAGTCCAGGAGCTACACCCTGTCTGGTGAGTACTTCAGACTATTTTCCTCCCTGAATTCCTGTTTGTTGGCCTTTTCGCGCTGACTGTGTTTGACTGTCTGGAAGCAGGTCTAATTCGCCGGAATTTGACTTGTGTTTCAGACAGGGTCCAACATTTGGGCGCCGAAATTGCACCCATCATGTTGTCCAGGACCTCGAGCTTCGAGTCTCTTTAAGAAGAGCTTTATCCCGGCCAGACGTCCAACTTTGAAGCCCTGGGTGATATTTAAAATATAACTTCTCCCTACAACCAACGAAAGAAATTATTTAAATGAATACCAGCGAGCAGTGCCATAGAAAACTTAACAAATAAGAATATGTGAAATTGTTACAGTAATGAGTGGACGAACCTAACCTGCTATAATATGTCAGGAAGGACATTTTTAAATTGTTTTTCTGTGCTTGATTTGTTGTTAAAAGTATAGTATAACGTGTGTTAATCATATCGGGCCGGCCCTCCTTTTAATAACTTGTTAATACCTTTCTTTATGAAACTAAAACAAATGGTAAACAGATTTAATTTAATGCTTTTTCAATAAACCAGGAAACCTATAGACCAATCCACTTATGTAGTTATTTATTTATTAGTTATAAACCTATATTTATTTAAACAATCCACTAGCTCCCAAGTTGCTTGTGTGCAGGGAGTATCAAATTGTCTTGTTCACCACCTCATGCCACCTCTGATAATAATTGTCTTTTTCTTTATATTTTTGCTCAGCTGTTTCCAAGGATTTTTTTATTAAATTAAAATAATATAATTTTGAGGTACGAGGGGTGTTACAGTACGTTATAATCATGGACCCAACAAAGTACCTTGATTTTTGTAGACTCGTAGTCTTCAAAAAGAAGACTGTTCTTTGCTTTTCAGATAATATTGATCTTTAGTTTGAGTTAGCTAAGGGGGTGGATAATGCTTGCAACTAGCTGATGTGATTGTTTTCCATGCTTCCATTGCAATGCAGAACAAGTTAAAATAATGACTGTTTAGCACACCAAACGTAGTGTTTCAAATATGTTTTTCACAATTGTTTGGCTAATTGCTACTAAATTATTTTAATTTTAAGACAGTGTTTAAAGTTGTTTTCAAAGGAAATCATACACTTAATACTTATTTCATACTCTGCGTAATTACTAGGAGAATAAATAGTATGGTGAATACCTATATGTGAAAGCAAGTGTATGCCTTTTTCTAAACATTAAATTTAATAAGTAGTTTTTTTTTTTTACTTACTGTAATGTGCTACTGAATTTAATGGTTGGTTAAAATCAGTGAAATTTAATTTTTGTTACAATAACAAGTAGTTAAAATAAATGGTTTGCTTTCAGACATCAAAGAAAAGAAAAACCAAAACAGCAGCTAAAGCAGTCCTTGTAAGAATACCAAATGAAGCTGAAGGAAATTCCTTTGCAGATGTGAACCCAAATACATTTACCAAGGTAAATATCATAAAACTTCTTTCTAAAATTGATTTCTAGACCCATACTTATGACATTTCCTTGTTAAGTTACCAATATGATTATAACACTAACATGCTGCTCCTAAACTACTGTTACTTTAAAAAATGCCATAATGCATTAGAAAAGTCTGTATTATTTATGTAACTTGTCTTGAATTTGCTAGTTCTCAAAAGTATTAACCAGTGTTTTAAATTTTTCAAATGTAATTTGCAAAATATCTATCAGGATGTTTGTTTACAAACTCTTGACAACCACATGAATTTGTTTGCAAGCACTGTTTACAGAACGACAAGGGCAGGAGCATATATAGACAATTTTACTAATTCATAAGGGAAGTAACCAATTAAAAAAAATAGATATTCATGCTCTAACATCAAAAATGCTATAAAATTGAGGACAGCAGAACATAACACCAGATCATAACACCAGAAAATAACAAACATGAGAAGGAGACAATTGTAACAAGAACTGTAAAATACAAACAAACAACAACCTTGGACAACACAATGACAGGAAGACAAGATAGATAATCTGAATAACACAATAACAATGCACAGGCTAGCCCAACGATGAAATTAAACAAATATTATGACAACACAATGAAAACCAGACAAATTAAGCAGGCTTCATAACTCATAAGACACAACAGTCCTGATGTTTGTAGAACCGATATCTCCATTTGTTCAACAAGATGCTTTGAATCAATCTTCCAATTGCAAGAATCATTCATAGAACCTGACATCTTATGTTATAGTAGCTGTTACATCTATTGTTTAATAATGAAAAGTTACCTAAATTAAATTTTATTATTATGTATTATGTATGCACGATATGGTAATTTTCCTTGAAAAGTACTAATGTATTTTTTTTTAAGAAGGTAAAAATGTTATTTTATAAAGATTATGTAAATATCAATGAATGTGCATACATTTTAATATTTTAATTTGTATATGACTAAATGTTCTATATCCTGGGTCCCTGACTCTATGTGATATACACTGAACAGAAAAAAAAAAAAATTGGAAGAAACAAACAGTCAAATTTAAGATAAGTTCTTGAAACAGTTAACAAAATTTTCTTTACCTTCATTTAAGCAAGTTTTTTTCTAACATAAAAAATTACGAAATATGCAAAACTTTAATATAAAACAGAAACAGCATGTCCAAAAATAATCTTAAGTCAAAAAACAACATTTATGATACATTTATAACTTGTAAAAAATGGATTATAACATATTTAGAGTTAAGCTTTGTTTGATGGCAAGTTGTTGTATTTGCCAGTAGGTACTTCATTACATTACACGGTGACAAAAGTTTATTTGCTATTTGTTTGTATTGGCAGGTATCTGAAATAAGCTCATTCTTAATGAAAATAGCACTACTTAAATTTCTGGAAAATATATATCCCCATTGTCTTTTAAATGCATGAACCATAAAGGTCATTGATAGAATGAGTCAGAAGGTTTTTTTAATAGTTAATAATTACCTTAAATTTTTTAACTTCTAAAATTAGCAACCTAGGTTAAAAGAAAAATTGTTCCCAACCTGTTTGTATTTGTGATATCAATTTTTTTATTCCTTTTTACTTTTCTATGTGATGCCAAATCCAGCACAAGAAAAGATATCCCTCAGTTCAGAGACAACAAGCATTCCAGATTTGTTAAATGGTACTGCATGCTGTAGTAACATGGCAATTTATTTTCAACAAAAAAATGATACTATCAGTTATGCTAATGACTTCAGCCCATTCAGACAGTTTGGTCTTAATGAAAATGTGGAAAAACCTAGTGGACTTAAACGTGAACTTGCTGCAGTGACAACCAAGTATAATAGTGCACGGAAAAAAATATAAATGCTGCAGCAATGTAACAGAAGATTGAAGAAACAAAATTTCAAATTGAGAAATATATTAGATGATTTAAAGAAGAATGCTCTTATAGGGGACGATTCATTAATGGTATTGGATAATTTAGGTGGAGCAAACAATGAGCTGTTAAAGCGGCAGGTTTTTAAAAGTTTAGGCCAGCCACTGCCAGTAAAGTACTCACCAGAATTAAGAGCATTTGCTTTTACCCTTTATTATTACTCGCCAAGGGCATATAACTAACTATGTCAGGAAGAGTTTTGACATTTGCCTTCCTCATCCACGCACTATACAAAAGTGGACTCAATCAGTTGATGGTGCTCCAGGTTTTACAGTTGAAGCCTTCAATGCACTTAAGGCTAAATGTCAACTTACTGGACACTCTTTGCTGTGTTCATTGGTTATGGATGCAATTTCATTTTGATAACATGTTTAATTTGATGGGCAGAGGCATTATGGTTATGTTGACATGGGAGTTGACACAAATGATGATTCTCTACCTGTGGCTAAGGAAGTTTTAGTGTTTATGGTGGTGGCTATTAATGACAATTGGAAAATACCTGTTGTATACTTCTTTACAGCTGGTATCACAGGAGTGCAACAAGCTGACCTAGTGCAACAGTGCCTTAAGCAACTTTATGAAGCAGAAATTCGCGTTACATCACTGACATTTGACGGTTCAGCTGCTAATCAGACCATGGTAAAAACACTCGGCTGTAATTTGACCCTTCACAATATATGAAAACCCATTATGATCATCCTGTGACGAAAGAGCCAGTTTTCATTTTTTTTGATCCGTGCCACATGTTAAAACTTGTGAGAAATAGCCTTGGAGACAAAAATAATTTTCTTGATAAAGATGGTAACTATATTTCATGGCAATACATTAGAGAACTGGACAGAATTCAAAACGAGGAAGGCATACATTTGGCCAACAAACTTTCAAGTCAGCACGTGAATTACTTCAAACAGCCAATGAAAGTTAAACTTGCTGCACAACTCTTGAGTGAATCTGTTGCCACTGCAATTCAAGAATGTGAAGCTTTAGGTATTCCTCAGTTTAAAGGTTCTGCAGCTACAGTTCACTTTTTAAAATGCATGAATAACATCTTTGATATTCTTAATTCCAGAAACTTAAATCAACGGGGCATAAAAAAACCATTGAACTGGAATAATTTTCAGGAAATTAGTAATTACTTGGAGGAAATGTACAACTTCTTAAAAGAGCTACGTATAGCTGATGGAAAGTTATTTCTGTTCCAGTCAAACAGAAAAGTAAGTTTTATTGCATTTATGGTTTCTATTAGGAGTGTTATTGAAATGTACAAAAGGCTTTCACAACATCTTCACTATTTGCCTCTCTACAAAGTTAGCCAAGATCATATCGAAACATTTTTTGGAATGGATTTTGTGGTAGGTAGGTGCAATAACAACCCCACTGCAAGGCAGTTTCAGTCAGCATACAAGAAGTTGTTACTGATTTCAGAATTGCAGCCAGACAGCAAAGGCAACTACTGCATTCCTTTGGAAAACATTGCTTTGCTACAAGTTTCAAGTGCTGGCATAGCCCTTCCACCAGAACATGTAATAAACACATCTTGCAATAGACTGCGGGCTGCTGATGAAGATCTTTTTGATTTTGCGTTACACGATCATGGCTATTGTCTGCATTTGCAACACAAGTTGTTAACTAGGTATACAGCAGGGTATGTTGTCAGAGCATTACAGAAGAACATCAAGTGCGAAAATTGTGTTAGTTCCCTTCATAGTGATGAGACAGCTGTTAGAATGAAACAAACTTTCATAGCAAGAAAAAGTCGAGGTGGTATAATATTTCTGTCGTTGAGTGTGTCTAAAATATGTGAAGAAAGCGAAAAGGTTTTACGAAGATTTATAAATTCATCTCTTTCTCATACCAAGCTTCTGCCTGTACCAAACATCAACTCTCTGTGTACACAGGTTTTGTACAATTTGTTAGGGGTAACTTTGTTTGACAGTCTTCTAGATCATGGGAGGGATCAATCACCTCTTGAGTCTCATCCAGTTCTTCTTACAAAGTCACTAGCTCTGAGATATCTGCAAATACGATTGAAGCACTCTGCTAAAGTTACCAACAACTTGATGCATATAGCAAGGATTCGACAAAAGTGTACCAAGTTGGTTCAGTTCAAAGGTAAGTAAATGCCTACAGATCAAAATTGTACACCACGAATTATGTATAAACTACCTATTTCCCTGACAAGAATTTTCTTGTTTTATGTATTGATCTTTAGTACTATTATATTTTGTAAATAATTTATACTAAGTACTGTTTCTGTAAATGTATTTTATTTGGTAGTATATTGTGGTTGATAGCATTGATAATTTTGAGTTTTGTGTTATGATTCTTTATACCCTATTAATATTGGGAAAAAAATGTGGTTTTGGTGCGTGATATTTAATTAATATTATAGTTTGTATATATTTTTTTTAATGTCGAGGTGACTTGATTGAAGCTGTGATTAGAAACAATACTTTATGGTGTTAAAAAAAGGCATTATGTCATAAAAATTGTGGATTTCATTTTTATCATCATTACGTTTTAAAAAAAATTAATTACCTAATCAGTATATATCAAGAACAATAACGTTGATCAACTGCTTCAACAATTCATGGTTCGAAAAAATGTGGACATAAAACAAGATTGCTACATTTGTTAGAGAGCAAGTTAAACAAAAAACAACTAAAATGTTCAATATTATAATGTTCCTTGGTTCATGAGAAAGTTAAATAATTTTTAAGCAATAAACATCTCATCTCTTAAAACAGTTTCAAAACCAGCTTTCAAAAAAACAAAAGCATTATTTGTAACCCGTTTTGACCCATCAGTTGAAGAAAAAGAAGTTGTTGATTATATAACCAGTGATCTTAATCTATCACAACTGAAAGTCGTTAAACTACGATCCAAATATGACACCTATGCATCTTCCCATGTATCAGTATTAGAAGAAGACTTTGACATGATACACAATACAGTTTTCTGCCCGAGCGGTTGCCTTATCAGCCCATTTTATGGTAAGCTATTCCCGGATCAAATATTTAAGAAAGCTGATAAAAACATCAATAACCATGAAACAACCAACTCTGCATTAAATTCTTCTGTCCAAGATCATATCCCGGTGCCTGGAGGAGCACATTGAAACCTGTGTTGCGCATACTGGACTTGTGTGAGAGGGAAATTCTTTACCAAAATGTGAGAGGACTGAGAACTAAATCAATAGAATTTTATAATAATTTAGCTATTAATAATGTTGACATTATTTGCCTAACTGAAACTTGGTTTAATAGTAATTGTATTGATTCACATTACTTTGACGATAAATATTTGATTTTTAGAAATGATAGAAACGCAAAATTAACATATAAAAATAGAGGGGGTGGGGTTTTAATTGCTATCAACAAGCAAAAATTCAATTCTGCTTTCTCGATTAAGATAACTAAGCATCATGAAATTGAATCTATTTGGGTTAAGGTCAAAACATCAAATACCAACTTCTTAATACTTGGCAATATTTATATTCCTCCTGATACTTCTACGGCAACCTACCAGTCCTACTTTGAAGATCTAGAAGAAAAATTTGCAAATTGTTTAGATAATGTTATTATACTTGGTGATTTCAATGTGCCTGGTATACATTGGCTAAATTCTCAGTCTGATTGTATAAATTATAGAGGCTTATCAGCCAAAGCTATGGCTATATGCAATTTCACAACAGGTTTAGGATTATCTCAATTCAATTATACTCAGCAGCCCATCCATCTTTTAGATCTTTGTTTCTCTAATTTACAATATTGTCTGGTCAGCAAATCATTAAATCCTCTTGTTACTGAAGATATTTACCATCCTCCTATCATAATTAATATCAAAATGGATATATTAACAAGGGATGTTAATACTACGTCTTCTTATCTGGACTACAAAAAAGGTGATTATTTAAGTCTATTTATGGCCATTAAAGAACATGACTGGTCTACACTGTACAAATCTGATGATGTTAATCTAATGGTTGATTTTCTCACTACTACTTTGATTAACTACATCAAGAACTACATCCCGAATAAAATAAATAAAAAATCCAGTTACCCGCATTGGTATTCCAAACAACTTATAGAAACATTAAAATCCAAAAAAACATTTCCATAAGTTATATAAAATAAATATGAACCCCTATTGCTATGATTTATTTTCTCAATATCGTAGAGAGGCCAAAAGACTAATTTCTTGGGACAAAAATTTTTGGCTACAAAATCTTAACAATAAAGTTAAAAAAAAATCCAAAAAAATTTTGGCGGTATGTAAAAATAATGAAAGAAGGATACAGACAGAAATTATCTCTTAAAATCAATGATAACGTTACCAATGACCCAGTACTTATTGCTAACAGTTTTGCACATCATTTTTCTAGTATTTATGTAACTCCTACAAATAATTTAAACTACTCAATTTCTGAAAACAGTAAGTGCTCTATTCCTATGACTACCATATCTGAGAGCCTTGTACTTTGGGGAATTAAATCATTGAAATCCACTATGTCAACTGGGCCTGATGGTATTCCAAATTTTATTATAAAAGGATGTGCTGTTATTCTGGCCCCTATACTTAACTTTATTTTCAATACTAGTATAAATAGCGGAATTTACCCCAAAAAATGGAAAATTGCAAAAATAATACCTTACATAAGAAAAAGAGTAAACTTAATGTTGCAAACTACAGACCGATATCACTTTTAAATGGATTTGCTAAAGTATTTGACAAAATTATATGTAAGGATCTTGAATTCAATCTTAAAAATAGACTCTCCGACTGTCAACATGGGTTTAGAAAGGGGAAATCTACTACTACTAATTTAATTAGTTTAATTAACCCAATTTATTCAGAAGTAATAACGCGGGGTCAAGTTGACGCATGTTACTTTGACTAGGCCAAGGCTTTTGACACGGTTAACCACTGTATTGTTACACCCCTCGTGCCTCAAAATTGAATTATTGTGAATTAATTAAAAGGAGCCTTGGAAACTTGCTGGATAAAAAAAAGTTAAATAAATTGATTTACCAGAGGCGACACGAGGTGGGGAACAAACAAAATTTAGGAACTTCCTGTAACAAGCAAGGAGGAAGTTGGTGAATCGTTAAAATCAATAAATAAAAACCACACGATTAACTTGATCTATAGTTTCCCTGTTTTATTTGCCCTGATGAATTATCTTGTTTCCATTATTTTACATACAAAAGGTTTTAACAAGTTTCAAAGATTACAAAAAGAAAAACGAAAAGGGGGCCGGCCCGCGATTATTTAAAACAATTTACATTCTTAGTTTGAAATATAAACATTTGCATTATGAGTTTCACACCCAAAATTGGATGGATCCGATGATTACATTGATAATTAGTTCTATTCGTTCTACATATTCTTGAAGAAAACACTGGTCGCTGGTGGGTTGGTCATCCGCTTAAGATAGTTCGTAGCTAGGTAAGGGGGAAATGTTGAATTTACATTACCACCCGAGGTCTTCAAACGATCACGTCGGGTAGTAGAAACGTTTCTTCGAATGTGACCCACGGAACAGGAAGGGGGGGATGGGGCCACTAGATGGGAGCAATCAGTCTCTCCCTGTCATCATCGACCCTGTCTGCAAAAGTCCAAATCAAAACTGATTAGAACTTGTATACAGGCAGTCTATGGTGCAGAAAATGCCCCAAAAAAAAATTTAAGGAAAAAAAAAGGGGGGGTCGCGAATTATCACTCACCAAAACAGGGGAGTTGCCGTGCACGCTGCAGTCGTGGAGTCAGCCAGGGTCTGGAGCTCGCGAATTGCGCGGCAGAATGCGGATGATTTCTTCATGATAACATTTAAAAGAAAAAAAAAAAAATTCGAAGGCAAATAATTAAACTATGCAGACAGACTAATCTACTAGGATTGACTTGAGGGATAGCATCCCTTATACAAAGCGACTACATAGTCGTTAGCGGTCGGATGAAGTCTTGCAGAGTCTGCCGATTCGCCGATACTCGCTGGAGATCTGTCTGCAGACGCGACGCCAGTTGATCTGTGTCGCGGCAAACCGCGTCTCGTAATTAAAAGTGTCCGCCGGCTCTTACAGGTGAAGGGGGGGCTGGGCCGCCGAAAGATTCCGAACTTGCCCGAATGCGGGCGGAAAAAAAACTCTGGCAGGAGTTTTGAAGTTGGCATCACTGGGCGACAGTAGAGAACTCTGTCGGAGGGGTCTGAGTTGAAAATAATCGACTCGCCCACGGCGTCCATATAGCTCAAGGGAAAACAGGTGCTGCTCTCTGGCGCCCTAGAGGGTAGGCTAGCGGAGAAGTTCGCGACTTGGTCGCTAGGTAGCGCTTGCAATCAGTTCTGGCGCACTCGTTTTTGCGCGGAGACCTTGAGGAGGGTCACTGTTGCCCAGGGGGTTACGACCGGTCATTGGTCTTACTTAGAACTGAGAAAGGGGGGGGGGGGGGGGGTGAGAGGGTAAAATGCAACGCTGCTGGGAATCTACGTCCCGTCGTGGCTGCAGAGGAGCGAACATAACACTAATACGTGATGAAAAAGGCCAATCTCAGCTCGTCTCTGAGAACTGGTCGCCTGCAAGCTACAGGCTTGTCTATGCAGTTAGGGTCACGAAGAGAAATAATATTACAGGCTTGAGGCGTGACTGAAGGCGGGGGAAATGGTAAGCTGTCTGCCAGTCAGGGATTAGGCCAGCAAAATATCCGATACGCCGATGGGAAAGGGGCTTCAGAGCACTGAGACAAAGTTTAACTCAGAGGAGTACACCAGACTAACAAAGTAAAATCACACTATAGTAGAGCAAATAAAATTTCCACACAAACAAATTTAAAATCATAATAAAAATTTAAAATATATCGTGTCGAAATTACTAATTAACGGCACAGTATTTTACTAACAAAATTATCAAATATAGGATTAAGCGATAAATATCTAAAGTGGTTCAATAGCTAATTATTAGATAGAATCTTTTATGTTTCAATTAATAATATCAAATCTAATCTACATATAGTTAGTTCTGGTGTACCCCAGGGTGGAACATTATCCCCTCTTCTTTTTAACATTTTTATAGACGACATTACCAAAGTATTACAATTCTCTAATTGTCTACTTTTTGCTGATGATCTTAAGATTTACAGAAAAATTTCTCTTCATCTAGACTGTAAACTTCTTCAAAATGACATCTCATCAGTTTTCCATTGGTGTAAAAGAAATCTTGTGGACCTGTGTGGCGGGAGTAACTATGACTCTCTTCGGCTGCGGGCTCGTTCGTGGTTGTTTACAATCGCGGACTTGTTCGTGGTTGTTTGAGGGAAGGCATGCGATCGTTTGAGGTGTCGGAGCCCCCTGGGGTTCTAGTATCCGAGATCAGCTGTCCAACATAAGTTACGGAATGGTTCATGATGCGAACATAAAGCCTCTCATGAGCAAGGCAACTCCTACCTCCTCGTGGTACCGCTGGTGTAAAACAAACAGGAGCTCTGCCGATAGGATGGGGAGCAATCCCTGTGGTCACTCCCTTGAGCAAGGAGTGATCCTGACAAGGGCTTGGGGGTCAGGTTGGGAGCCAAGAGGGCCCCTCTGCGGTCTCTGACAGGAGTCCTGGAAAGCAGGCAATCCGCACCAGGACAGATGGTCTAAGACTGCAGAGTGTGAAGAAGCCTTCTCCTGTCGCTGGAAACCCTTGCCTAACCTACTCACTTACTCTCTTCGGAGAGGTTGCCATCCGCCACTAGAGGACAGTGGTAAGTGAGAGGAGCCGCAGGCATGCTTTGTATGCGCGGTTGTGTTCGGGCTAAGGTCCCGTCGCAACTGGCTCACGCTGCCTTCCTAGAAGAATAACGAAGCCTCGGATGGGGGCGGTCCCTCTGATGGGCGCCCCCGCTCCCCGGACACGGGCGCAGGATGAAATGCCTTGCGCCCACGATGTCCCACAAGTACATCCTGTGGGGGAGGCTGGAGAGAGGGTGTTGTGCCCCTCCTGCCGAAAGGACCTGTCGACGCGTACGCTGCCGAACCGTACTCGTCACATCCGACAATGTGTGCAGCCTCCACCTCAGGAGGATGGCAAATTCAGCTGCCCAGCACCTGGATGTGACAGTCTCTGGGACACTTACGCCGGGGCCCGCCAGCATTTCAGGAGGGGTCATGCTGCCCTGTACAATGCGCATGACCTCGAGCTGGCGGACCTCCGAGGCCCTTCGACCAGGTATACTGACGAAACGTATGTCAGGATGGCCAAGATTGAATGTGATTTCCCAGACGGAGCTCTGCAAAAGGAAATTAACAAGAAAATGGCGGAAGAACTTGGCAGAAGTGTTGATGGCATCTCCAAAGCACGGAGGAAGCCACGCTATCTGGCCATCCTGAGGGAGCGCAGAGAAGATCTTGCGCGGAGGGAGGAGAGTGACCTGCCTGTGCCGTCGCCAGACCGCGCCCAGTTGGACGATGCCCTTCGACCGCCGGCGCCCTGCCCGACGCCACCCCTGTCTGAGAGAGTGCGAGCAGAAGACCTCGCGTGGCTGCTCAACATGAGGGCCAGTGTTACACCGAGAATGGCGGAGATGATTGATGTGTGCACTGGCCAGGAGACCGACCCCCGGCGCCTCGATGAGCTACTCACTAGTTACATCGAGGGACTGCCGCGGGAGACCACAAAGAAGCAGAGGCACTCTCGAAAGACAGGAAAGTGGAAGAAGAAAGGGAAGAAGCGGAAGAAGGCTGCCCCGTCCAATCGGAGCAGTCGGCGAGCCCGGATTTACGCCGAGATGCAGCACCTTATGTGGGAACATCCCGCTAGGGCTGCTGCACTCATTCTGGATGGAGCTCCTCCAGAAGGCCAACCACCGCCTATGGCCGAGTTCGAGGCGGCATACAGGGGGATCTTTGCAGCGCCAGAGCATCCCCCCCGAGTTGGTCCATGTGGTGAGGGAACCACGGACATCAGCAGACCATTAGATGTCGAGGAGATTGAGAGGTTTCTCCGCCAGATGCGAGACTCTGCGTCTGGTGTGGATGGTGTGACGAGGAGCGATCTGGAGAGTATCCACCGCCCGGATCTGGTTGCCATGCTCAATATCATATGGCTGTTCCGTCTCATACCAACGCCTTTGAGACGGAACCGGACAGTGCAGTTGCCGAAGGCAGGAGATCCAGCACAGACCAAGAACTGGAGACCTATCACGATCTCCAGTATGGTGCTGAGACTCCTCAACAAGGTCATCAACGCAAGGCTGGAGGCGGTTGTGGAGCTACACCACTCCCAGCGCGGATTCACACGACAGGATGGGATCATGGCCAATACCACCATCTTGGAGGCTGTGATCAGGGAGCATCGGGGAAAGGGCGTCCCCATGGTGCTGGTCAGTGTGGACATGGCCAAAGCGTTTGACAAGGTTTGTACTGAGTCACTCGTTGCGGCCCTGCATCGGTCCAACATTGACCCTCGCACCATCGAGTACCTCACCGAAATGTACTCGGATGTAACCACCACCCTGGAATGCCGTGGGGAGAGGTCCGCACCACTCCAAGTCTGCCGAGGTGTCCGACAAGGCGACCCGACTAGTGGCCTTCTGTTCAACATGGCCGTAGACCCGTTTCTGCGTGCTGTGAGCGACAGAAGAGGCATCAAGTTGGGTCAACAGAACATCACAGCACTTGCCTTCGCCGATGATATTGTGTTATTGGCACCAGATCTGGCCACGATGGAGGGGCATCTGGAGCTTCTGGAAGAGTTTCTTGTGGCGAATTCCATGGAGTGCAACGCCCAGAAGTGCAAGAGCTACCAACTCCTGCGAGTACCGGGCACCAAGCGGTGCTACGTGGAAACCAGGCGCCGATTGCAGATCCAGGGAGAAGGACTCCCGACTCTTGCAGTCGGCTCGCAGCTCAAGTACCTGGGCCAGCTCTTCGAGGATGCCGCCGCCAGGTCTTTATCGGAGAAGGACCTGGTAGAGAAGCTCAATAAGCTTCAGAAGGCTGCCCTGAAACCGTGGCAGAAGCTGAGGGTACTTAACCAGTTCCTTATTCCTCGTTTATACCATCGCCTCCTCTGTATGGACATCACGGTCAAGAAGCTGAAGTCCTGTGACCGCTTGGTGGGGATGTTCGTGAAGAAAACGCTGCACTTGCCGATGACCACACCAACTTCCTTTCTGCACGCGCCGATGAGAGATGGGGGATTGTCCATCCCCAGTCTCCGCTACCAGATCGGCGCGACGTACTCCAGGAGGTTGGTGAAGATCCGGGCATCGGGTGATCCCCATGTTATTGCCGCCTTGGACTCCGACGCTGGAAAACAGCTCGTCCGGAAGCTCGGCGTCATTAACGGGCTCGTGGGCACGTCCAAGGACGCTGTCAAGAAATACTGGCGACGGCAACTGCACCACCAGACTGCGCTGGGGAACGGCCTACACCACTCAGTTCCCCAGGGAGGCAGGTGGGTCACTAACCCGCCCGGAATGTGGAAAGGGCGGGACTACTGCGGAGCCCTACAGCTTCGCATTGGACTCCTCCCTACCGTTGGCGCCCCCTATGTTGAGGGAGCGGCGGCCATGTGTCGGAACGCCTCATGCAGGACGCGGGAAACACTTTCCCACGTGTTGCAGAGGTGTCCTCTCACCCACAGTTTGCGGATTGAGAGGCATGACCATGTCAACCGTCTCCTGCAACATAGCATACAACAGAAAGGATACGTGGTCCATGAAGAGCCGCGACTCACGGCGGGGACGAACAGGTACATTCCTGACCTCGTCGTGATCCGGAACGGCGTGGGCTATGTCCTAGAGACTACGGTGGCGTGGGAGTATGGCGGATCCTTGGAGCGGGCCTACGACCTCAAGCAGGGGAAATACAACATCCCAGAGATCGAGCAGAAGATCAAGACCAAGTACGGCCTGGCTTCTGTTCGGTTTCTTCCCTGCGTCGTAGGAGCCAGGGGCACGTGGCTGCGGTCCAACAACGACATCTGGAAGGAGCTCCAGTTGCCACCAGCACTGATCACCACCATCCTGACATCAGTGCTGCAGTACGGGGTCGCTATCCACCGTTCCTTCATGCGACAAGTGTGGAGAACTGGGGGACGAGTACAGCAGCGGCCTCGTGTTGGCGGAGTTCCGGAAGGGTGACACCGCTGGACCGCAGCCGGGGAACACACCTCGTTCCAGGGCCGGCGGAACATCTGCCAGTCGTCGGTCTCACTGCAGCGAGGGGAGTGAGTGGAGTGGGTAGCCAATTCACCCTGCTTCTCTCTCTATGTTGCAGTGATCTAAGAAGGATGGCCCAGACCTTGCCTGCGATGGCTGCTTCCGAGTTGGCGGCCCAGGGAGAAGAGCCCGATAACCGGGCCGTGGACGACGCCATCCCACGGTTTTCTGTGTTGGGGTGGAAACCCGTCGTCTTCGTCCGGGAGGGCGCCGCCTGGGTTGCTGCTCACTGCGGGAAGCGGCCGACGCAGAGGCGGAGGGATGCTGAGCGCGGGATTGCGCACAGGCTGCGAAGCCGAAACGCCAATCCCGCTCCCCCAGCCGAGACCAGCAGCTCCACAGCCCGCGAAGAGGTGGAGTCTTGCGCAGCTGAGGCCGTCGAGGCGTGTCGGCCCCCAAGCCAGGGGGTTGACCCAGTCCAAATCTACTTGGACTGTGAACTCCGGCTACAGCTCGCCCGGCTGGAGGACCACCGTGTCCTCACCACCGCCCTTTCTTTGGTGGTGAGAGACACCGTCCCGGGGGGGACGAACATCTGCTTCCCCCAGCCTGCACTTGTGCAGCGGATGACGTTGGCAGCCGCCTGCTTGCCAACTGACGCTGTACGTCTTCGAGCCCTGGTCGAGACGGCAACTGAAAGAAGAGGCCTCTCGACCAACTGGGACGAGGTTGCCAGGGACCTTGCCCTGGCACACGGAAGACGAGTGCGGGACTGGTCGAAACCGTACAACGAGGGATGCCGAGTTGTACGGTACTAGCGACCCGGGACCCGAGATCTACCAGCCGCCATCTTCATTCGTGGCGCTGTCCCGTCACCAGATGCAGTGGCGGGGGAGGGGGGGGCCCCTAGGCCCCCCCTGCTCGGTGTGCGCCTTCCCTCCGCCTGCCGGGCCATCCTGGTGGGTATGCCAACAGCCACCCCGACGACGACATCTGCACCGGCCCCGGAACGCGACAACGGAGAGAGGAAGAGTTCCTGATGACGCTGGGCGCTGTTGAAGACCGTCAGGTGAGGGGCGGTCGGCTGGGCCGTGGGATCGCATGTGAAACGACAGGCGACTCCGCGGCTTGGTCGGCTGCCCTGCATCGGATGGAGCAGCAGCGCCGATGGCACCAACACCAGCAACCAGATTGTGAGGGCAAGTCGGGTAGTACGGCGATGAGGGGGAGTTGGTGCGGTGCCCGAGGGGGAGATTCGTCTCTCGGTCGGGCATCGCACTATCTCTCCTGGAAGCTGGAACCCTGGCCCCCAGGTGCGAAGTCTTCATGGGGAAGATGTAGTGGTCGGACGCCGGAGAAGTGCTGGGGGACGGGGGTGGGTGGCCTTTCGACAAGTTGAGCGCACCTTAATTACCTTAATTATGAGAAAACTACTTCTATAACCTTCTCCAGAAAACATCATATCATTGCTTCTGATTATAAACTTGGTAATCATGTTATCTTTAAGTCAGTTTGTTAGAGATTTAGGTATCTTACTTGATAATAACTTGTACTTTCATAACCATATTGAATCTCTTAGATCGCAATGTAATAGATTGTTAGCGTTGATTAAATATATTACTTTCAATGCCACTAATTTAGATTCTATTGTTAATTTATATTTAGCTTTAGTAAGATCCAAGATTGAGTATGCCTCCGTGGTCTGGAACAATATCACAAAAACAGATAGTGACAAACTAGATAAATTACAAAATAAATTAATCCATATCATTAATCAAAAGACCAACATTACCATCAATTCTAATAGTCTATCCTCTCTCAGATCTTTAACTCTAAGAAGAGAGCTATTAGATGCCCTTTTTATCCATAACTGTTATACTAATAAAACAAAATGCAATTATATTCTAGATAATACTGGGATTAAAGTACCCACCTATAACAGTCGACAGACACCTTTATTATGCTCCTTAGGCAAATCAAATGATATATTATACAGAATTATATCAAATTTTAATAAACATGGTTGCTATGTCTCTCTATCAAAAAATAATTTAAATATAAAACAATTTTTCTTATCTTAATTTAAATTGAATATATTTAAGGTTAATGATGATACCATATTTAATTTTTTTTTATAATCAGGTTCTGGATTATCATTTCTGTTGTTATAGAATTATGAAACTTGTTCTTGTTTATCTGTTAGTTGCTTGCTGTGTTGTCTTGTGTATGTGTTATTATAGTATTGTCCTCAATGTTATTCATTTTGTTTCATGTATTTGTTTTGTCTATGTATTTTTTTATGTTTATCGTGCCTACCACCCATGGCCTTATGCCGTTGGTAGGCATGTAACAAATTGATAAATAAATAAATAATGTTCCTTGGTTCACGAGAAAGTTAAATATTTTTTAAGCAATGTCTTCAGCCAAGATTTTATGGTTTTTAGTCTTATTTCATTTATTCAGCGTGTTTCAGAAAGCATTCATATTATGTACATTGTTATTGTATCTCTTCATATTATCTCAGGTTAAATGTGTACTGTATCATGTATATATATATATATATATATATATATATATATATATATATATATATATATTGTTTAATTTTTTTTTATATTATTTATTATTACATTGTAATAGAGAAAATGTTATGCACTTTGAGGTTTGTTAGAAAATCATGAGAATTTACCACTTCTAATCGCAAATATCCCACTCGTAAAATAGGCTAATGCTTTTTATGTGTATACGGTATGTTGAAATTTCGACTGCAAATGAAGCATTGGAATACCAGTGAGTGATGTGTATTTATTTGTAATTTATAATTAAATTATACATATTTGTTTCTTTATTTGTGTGTGTGTGTGTGTCAAAGTTTAGAAGCTTAGTGCAACTTAGCTACTGGAACGAGCATTGAAATACTTAGTGGGCGAAAATAATGTATTTCCTTCCCTCTGTAGCTGGACATGCCTCATACACAAGCTGTAGGGATTGTTTTTCCAAGTAGTTAGTATTTAATGCTGGTTTGCACACATGTTATTGTAAACATGTCTTTCATTCAAATTTGTCTCGTGTGTTCCCTAATGTATTTGATAACATATATATACAACTTGTTTCAACAAAATAATTAACCAGTTGACTTAAGAACAATGTATTATAAGGAATAAAATATAAAATAAAATATAATTTTTTTTTAATTTATTAAAAAAATTACGTACATTTCTAAGTGTAAAAGTTGGAGTTATCAAAGTCTGATATTCCATGAGATTTAATGTGACAAGCAGATTTCTTTTAAGCTACAGCCATGAAGTAAACTTACTCTTATAAAAGATATAATGTTTGTACAGGACCCCTCCTTGTTTGTTGGCATGTATAGGAACCTTGCATATGAACTGATTCTTGAAAAGCAGTAATTGTCTTTAACTCAATGCGTATTGCTAGTAAGTTTCTATAGAAAGGAATAAATATAAATGTGTATCTCAGGGGTGCCCACAAGGGGGAAGTAACGACGCAGACTGTGTCATTAAAATTGCAGGGGGGGTTATCAAAAGACGAGAAATATATATATATATATAATTTACATACTTATAGCTTCTAATGTGAAAATACGTTTCTGGTGCTTTGATAATTGAAAGGGATCTTGTATATCAAATTGGCAACCCCGCACTACGTTTGATTAGCTCAAGTGTTGTTTCTGCATGAATAGTATATAATTACGTCCATTTGTGGCTATCCCCCCCGCCCCCCCTCATTTTTCCCACCGCTGCCGCGGAAATGAATTGCCGTTGCCGTGTCCTGCTACCACGGGAAATGACCTGCCGTGTCTATATATTATGCTGATGTATTTTCGATCTAAATTATCCTCAACAAAAGCAGTTTGGCATCTGTCGGTTCAGGATGGTCCCTATCCCCGCTTCAACAATAAGCGCACACACTCAAAAGTAAAAAAAAATAAAAAGCTTCGCGCCTGCGCAGACCGTGCAACTGAAAGGAGAATCTGATACATTCTATCAGGCTTGGAAATTCTATACCTCTGTTCAGCTCATGCCCGCCTGATAGTTGAGACCATATTTCCGATTATTCCCCACACTTTCTTTACAAGTCAAAAGATATAGACAGAAAAAGGAAAAGTGTTATCACTTTACACGCATTCCTTCTCTTTTCATTGTTTTGCTTGTTATAGCTGGCAGCGATGCCCAGAATTGGCTGGACCACACTGAAGCTATTGTCTGCCATTACTGAATGTATCAGTGCGAAGTCGGGTTGTGCTTGTGCGTTATTCTTATTGTTATCATCTTCGAATTAATTAGTTTTTGAAGTGTAATTGTGATATAATTCTGGTATTGTAGCCATGCCTAAAAAGCAAACGCAATATAAATATAAATGTTTAGAGATTTTGTGTGTAGGGACTGTTAGACATGATAAGTGGGCAGACCATTGCAAGAAGAAGCATTTTTATAAAGTTAAGCACAATTTATAAATTAGGAAAAAAATAATTGAGGTGAAGTGCAGTGATAGTTCTGCGTGGAAACCTTATGTTGAGGGAACATCGACATCTACTGCTATTTATCAACCAGAACGAGAAAGGTAAGTGTAAAATATAATAAGCAATACAAATGTACATATCGGTATCACACACTTATTATGGGGCCCGTCTACATGCCAGAAAATCGCGCTGCAGCGTGTTAGAACACGTTTTTATACCGAATCTATGTAAATGTGTGTTCATGCCATTTATCTACGAAAAGAACATACATTTCAAATGACTGCCCTTGCTTAAGGTGCTCGCCTACCTAGCAAGTGAACAGTGTTACATAGTGTATAAAATACACGTTTAAACAGAATACTACAGAAAATTTTATAAATTGGATTCGGTATGAAAAGAAATCAAACTTTAGGCAAGAACTAAAAAATATTTTCGAAATGAACTGTACATAAAAAACAATATTTTATTACCCCTGAACATGGCCAAAAATGGGTTTTTCAGGCTTCTGTATCTTACTAACTATTCACGGGATGTATGTGGCACTAATATAAGAGCATACGCTGGACCTTTCTACAAACTATGCAGAAATAAAATTATTAGGTCACCGCATTGTATGCGATGGACGTAGCGTAGGAACAACAAGAAAGGGGGGTGGGGGGAGGGATGGAGAAAGAGAGAGAATTGCTCGCGGTATCAATTATCTTTCTTTCCGCCATAAGAGCAGAAGTATTGGAGGTTTGGAAACACCCTATTACGGTTGTGACAATTCTTGGAAGGGGGAAAATGAATGACACTCCTGCCGGGGGAAAGCGGTTGCAGCCTAGTTCCAGCACCGACCGCTGTCGCCCGCGAAGGCTGCTTAGATAGCGAGTGAAAGTTCGGGATGCGCTTCCAGGTAGGCGGGTGCCTTAAGTACTTTCAAGACAACACACATATTAGAAACACCTTTTTTGGGCTACGAGGCGGGCCCCTTCAGGTTATTTTCTAGTGGGTGTGTAAATTCACTATACAATTATTACATGTTTTTTAGGCCATTAAAATAGGCATTTCAAAATATTCCCAATTGTGCAAAGTATATATGTATTTTTTTAGGAATGATGTCACACAAACTGGAGAGGAATATTCAGATATTCTGCAGGGCCAGTCAACAACTTATCCTGATACTTCTGGTTCACCCTCCATCGTTTTTGATAACACCTACTCTGCTGAGAATCCTCCTGCGACTGATGGTATTCTGTCGATGTCATCCACCACTAACATGTCAAGTGTTCCTGGGCCTTCGCATGGATTTAATGCAGATGAGAAATTTCAAGATCAAATACCTTTCAGCGTGCCCTCTAGCATTCAGCCTGAGTTAACTACAGAAATAATAATGCCGGACACTGAGTTGGCATCTGCTGAATTGATTTCCCACGAGAATAACAGTGATCCTTGTAGACTGAGTGAAATCAAACTGACAGCCAGAGACATAGAGTTTGGCTTGAAATTGGAAAATAATGAGTTTGATCCTGAATACGATTTTCCATCAGTCAACAACAGAAAATTCTCAATGAAGTGGCGGAAGTACAAACTTCCTGATGGCACGGTAAAAGATAGAAATTGGTTGGTTTACAGTAAACGGAATGATTCTGCGTATTGTTTGCATTGCCTTCTGTTTGCACTACCCAACCATCATTCTACTTGGTCATCTGGTAACGACTATCAAGGATGGCGCACAGGTAATGCACAAAGAGATATTGAGGTTCATGAAACTTCTAAAATCCACTTAGGTTGCCAAATTGCGAGGGTCCAATGGATTGCAGGAAAACATGTTACCAGTACATTTTGTGAAAAATAAAATGAGAACATTCGACACCAAAGAGAAGTTCTCTCCGTCGTCATTGATTGTTGCAGGTACTTGGTTGAGGAAATGCTAGCATTCAGAAAAAACACTGTAGTTGAAGGAAAGCTGCCGAAGTTGTTTAAACTTCTAGCTAAACACAACCCTGATGCCAGAATGTATCTCGAAAAAATTTAAAATGCAAGGATGAACAAACAAAAACTGGGATAAAATTTTCTAAGCTACAGAAATATATCAGACTTGATTTCCATTATGACTGGCATGGTAACCCAAAGGATAGTTGACAGTATAAAGGAAAGTAAAAAGTTTTCTGACATTTTGGATTCAACACAAGATGTCGCTAAGAAAGAAGCAACTACGGTCCTTCTGAGATATGTAGAACATTCAGGAGTATCTGCAAAACCATGCGAGTGACTAATAAAGGTATTCACATCTGCTGATGTCACTGGAGCAAATCTGAAGTCAAAGTTGGTAGACACTTTGAAGGAAGTAGGACTCAACCCCTTAAATATGATTGGTCAAAGTATGGATGGTGCTGGCAATATGAGGGGCAATTTCTCAGGACTTAAAACTTTAATTCAAAATGACACTGCCTTTTATGTTTGGTGTACTTCGCACAGATTCCCCTCATTCTTGATAAATCAATTAATTTTTACCCCCAGATTCGAGAATTGTTTTCAGTGCTGGAAGAATTATATCGCTTGTTTAACTCTGGGCATAAAAGGCATGATGTTTTTGTTGAGAAAATGGATTTGAGAACAAAGTTGAGCGACAAGAGGAAGCGACTGAAGAGGGTGCAAACAACAAGATGGTCAAACAAAGCCGAAGCATAAAAGTTATAATATTGTGCTTCGAGGAGATTAAGTCAGCTTTAGAGGATTTGCAGGACAGCAAAAAATTTGACAGAGAAACTGTGACTCTTGCGAAAGGGCTATTGAGCAAGCTAAACTCTTTTAATGTAATCACTGCTCTTCATGTCGCCCAGTCTGTATTCACTGTAATGAATCCTGTGACAGTTAATCTTCAAGGTGTAGTTATAGATTATGGGACTGTTCAAACAATCATTAACAGTGTTAAGACTAAAATCAAGAACCTCCAAAGTGACGAAGGTTGGTAAAGGTGTTAAAAAAATCGGAAGATTTTGCAAAAACACACATCCAAATATCTCACTATCCAATGTGGTAAAAGATAGCCCAAGAACATCAAGAAAGGAAGATGAAGAGACTGAAGTGGCTAATGAAAACCTGGTAGATACAGAAGAAATCGATGGTGATGAAGAGGAAGATGAGGGAGATGAAAAGAAAAATGTTTTGTGGGTAACCCAAGGGTTTCTGAAACCTTATCGATGCCTCAATAACTTTTCTGGGTTTAAAGCTATTAAAGTTGTTTATGCAACTTTACTCTCATTGGCAGTAACAAGTTGTTCCGCAGAAAGAGCAATGAGTAAGTTACGTATAGTGAAAAACAGGCTGAGATCGTGCATAGGTGACAGATCTAATGGTTCTGTGTTCGGAAAAATATGTGCTTGCATCCATTTCAAATGATGAAATCGTTGAGAACTTCTCTCAATCTACATCTTCAAGGAAGAAGCTTTTGTCAAGGATATAGATCAGCGTTAATTTTTAATCATGCAATGTTATTTATTTATTTATTTATTTATTTATTAAAATTTGTGACATGCACACCAACAGCCGAAGCTTTAGAGGTGTGCACAGAACAAGTAATACAAACACGACACATACAAACGAATAAATACAACATAAACAGGATAATAAAAGACGACACATACAAGCGAATAAATACAACCTACACAGGAAAATAAAGGACGACACAATAACAAACAAAACAAAACAAAACAGCAACTGAGATAATTTTAACTAATTGATCTAAAATTGGAAGAATAAACAGGATTATAAAATTACTCAGAATATTAGGATAATCATAAAAATTAAAATTTGAAGTTTTTAATAAAATTTTCATATTTATTGAAATTTGAGATAAGTCTGTAAATTAAATCATTATTATTGTGTAAGGAACATAATAGGGATCGAAGGCGGCTTTTGAACTGCGGGACTCGAATACCAGAGTTATCAAGTAAGTATAAGCAATTAATTTTTGAACTATAGCACTTAAACACAAACAGGGCATCTAGATGGATGCGACGATTTGAAAGAGATTCTAATTTGGGTAATTGATGGTGTCTAGAACTAATTATTTTGAAAAATTTATTTTGTATGGATTCAATTTTGTCACTGTCGGTGGTGTTAATACTGTTCCAGATAACTGAGCAATATTCGAGTTTACTTCTAACTAAGGACAAATAAAGAGTAAGAATGGATTCAATATTAGATGCATAGTAAGTTATATAATTTATTAAATATAAGGTTCTACGGGAAAAGGATACTAAAGAATTAACATGTTGATGAAAGAATAGTTTGGAATCAAGAATAACACCAAGATCTTTTATACTAAGAGATTTGGAAATTTTTGAGTTGTCAAGAAAATAATCATATTTAACTGGATGAATTTTCCTTGTGAAAGAAATAATTTTTGTTTTATCTTTGTTAAGTGAAACTAAATTCATTTTGCACCAATTATCAATTTCAGTAATATCAGATTGAAGAAGCAGACAGTCATTTAAGGAGGAAATTTCTCTGGATATTTTAAGATCATCAGCAAACAGAAAACCGGTAGTATGATGAAGAACTTTAAAAATATCATTGATATAAATATTGAATAATAAGGGAGATAAAGTACCCCCTTGAGGCACACCAGAAGTAGCATGATATAAAGTAGAAGTTTTTTTATTAAGTGAAACAAAGAAACATCTATCTTTAAGGTAACTAGTAAACCAGGTTATATAATTATTACAGAGACCGAAGTTAGAAAGTTTAGCTAGTAAAATGGAGTGATTGACAGTATCAAAGGCTTTAGCCAGATCAAAATAACATGCATCAACCTGCCCCCTTGTTGTAACTTTATTGTATATAGGATTAATAAATGAAAGAAGATTAGTAGAAGTTGTCATACTATTTCTAAAGCCATGCTGATTAGGAGCTAATCTGTTGTTTATTGGAAAGTTAATATGTTTAAATATTATTTTTTCAAAGATTTTAGTAAAGCCATTTAATAATGATATAGGCCTATAATTAAATACACTGAGTTTACTACCCTTTTTATGTATGGGAATAACCTTAGCTATTTTCCATTTAGTGGGAAATACTTGTGATTTTAGACTTGTATTAAATAGATGCAACAATAGAGGCATTAGAATAAAAGAGCAGCCTTTAATAATGAAATTTGGTATACCGTCAGGACCAGTAGACATAGTTGGTTTTAATGATTTAATTCCCCATAAGACCTGGCTTTCTGATAAGAATGATACAGGAATTGAATCGTGAATAATATCGGGATCAATGATACGAGGGTGGTTGGTGGATGGTACATATACACTAGCAAAGTACTTAGCAAAGACATTAGAAAGAATACCAGGATCATTACAGATATCACCATTGACATTAAGAGAATGGGATTCACTATAACCATTTTTCATAACATTGACATATCTCCAGAATTTTTTAGGGTTATTCTTAACCTTATTATTGATACTACGATTCCAATTAGTTTTATCATGCTTAATAAGATTTTTAACTAGTGCTCTATATTTAGAGAAAAGAAGGTAATACTGAGTATTATTGTTTCTTTTATAGAGTTTATGAAAGTGTTTTTTAGATTTTAAGGCATGAATTAATTCACCAGAGAACCAATAAGGATGTTTAGAGGCCTTACGTGTGGATAATGGAATGTGAGTATTGATTTTATCACAAATACAAGATGTAAGTTGATCTACAAGAGCATCTACATCAGTGGTGTTATAATATTCATCCCAATTGTGGGTTTTTAGAGAGTTATAAAGGCTTAAGTAATCACCAGCTTTGTAGTTTCTGAAAATAGAATCTGGAGTAAAATTGTGTGAGGTCGCCTCAATAAGTAGTTTAATAAGTAGGGTAGGATGATAGATATCCTCTTTGACCAGAGATTCAACAGCTTTTTCAACCACACAATGGGATAGATTAGAAATACAAAGATCTAGAAGATTATTGGAAGATTGTATTAGGTTGTGCTGAAATAAATCCAAATTAGATATGAAATCAAGCAGGCACTGAGCCTTGGATCTGACATGTGCACGGGCAATATTGAAATAGTGATTTCCTTTCCAATCTATCCCAGGTACATTGAAGTCACCTAAGATAATCACATTATCATGAGAATTAACGAGTTTTTGTTCAAGAGCTTCAAAATACAATGTGAATAGATTAGGTGATGTAGTTGGAGGAAGATAAATATTACCCAATGTTAAGTACTTATTAAAGGCAATTTTAATATTAATCCATACGGCTTCTACTCCACGATAGTCATATAATTGAATTAGCTGAACAGAAGGGAATTTATGTTTGTTCACTGCGATCAACACTCCGCCACCACGTTCCATTGATGAGAGTAGCGGATCCCTATCAGTTCTAAAAATAGAATAATTATCGGTGAAATAATGAGCATTGATACATCTTTCGTTGAACCAAGTTTCTGTTAGACAGATTATGTCATAATGAGTATTAATAAGATTATCAAAGAATTCAACTGATTTTGTTCTAAGTCCTCTAACATTCTGATATGCAATTTCCCATTCATTAAGATTGGGCATTCACTGGGAAGTGAGTAGGAAGCACTCCTCCAGGCCCTGGCATAGAAGTTGCTGGCATAAAAGGTGACGATGTACTGCAGGAACTTGGAGGTAATTGGGTAGAATTACCGAGAGCTTCAGGAGATGAATTAGTACTAACAATTTGGTCTTGATGCAGTTTTCCAAAGAAAGGACTGATTAAACAGCCACTGGGCCAAAAAACAATATTATTAATTCTACTAAAATCTTCTTCCAGAACAGATACATGGAAGGAGGCGTAAGAATTATGCTTTGTCCGGAGTTTGGCCACTTTGACTTGCTTGAGATTTAGTTCGTTGGAAATATAATCTACGACTTCTTGTTCCGTGACAGACGGCTCAAAACGCGTGACAAAGAGAGCTTTTGTTTTTTTGTAAATAGGTTTAGCAATTGTTTTTAATGTGGAAACATTCCTGATGCCAATTTGCAAGGGATTTTTCTTACGATCCGTGTTAGATAATTTTCTATCGGAGTTTTCATTATTCGTGGACTTGCGTGAATGTTGTACTACGATGAAGCCGTCTTCGTCGACGAGCTGTTTACCGTTTTTCCTGATGACGTCGTTGGAGACACGCTGAGTTGTAAGTGGGTCACTGGTGCGCGCACTGTTGCCAGATACACCGGATGACTCGACACAAGCAGGTTTCTTGTTTGAGGAGACTTTTTTAACTACTTGACTGTATGAATTAACAGAATCAGTCTTAGAAGATAAGATCTGTTTAATCTGTTGCAGTTCATTTTTTATCTCAGCAGTTTCACTACGAGAGTCGATAAGAAGGGTTTTTAACACCATATTCTCGCTTTTTAACTCGTCAAATTTCATACTGAGGGATTTCACGGCCGAGATTAAGTCTTCCATGGTGGGATCCAGAAGTTTTACCGTCCAAGCTTCATTAGAAGATTTTTGCTTCGATGAACTTTCACTTGCTTTTTCAGATATTCCCGGCGAATTAGAAATCACTTTTTTAGTAGGCGATCTGAACATTTTAGTAACCGTGTCTGGAACTAATTCAATGATCGAATCATTATTATCGGGTAATGAAAACCCATGAAAGTCGGAAAGATTAAGCAGCGATGAATCAATTATGAGTCGAACTTAACAATAGTGAAGAAATAATAGCACATTAAAGCCGGGGAGCGCGCGCGCACGTCCGTCGGCTAGTGAAAGTTATTGCAAGGAGACACAAATTCAATTTGAGCTAGATTTTCAAACAGGCGTTTATCTGTATTACTTTTGTTTGTTATGCTAAGATGAATATATATATATATATATGTATATATATATATATATATATATATATATATATATATATATATATATATATATAAATGTTAACTGTTTTTAATATATGTCTAATTCAGAACTTTTAAAATTTTCCATTGTACTACTGAACTATTGTGAGTGATGCTGCGATACTATTTCATCTCATTTTTAAGCTATCAAGCAAGGATTGAAAAGAACATTGTCACATGTCATAGTATGCTTAAATTATAATATTAAATATTACCTGATATGACCAAAATTATTATTATTAGATAGTCAGTTTTAATTAATGCAAAATGTGACAAAATAAAATACTAAAAAAAGTATATATTATAAAATTGAAGGATGCTTCAACCTGCTAATCAATATACGATAAAGGGGTGGCGGGGGGGTGGGGGGGGGTTCTTTTAGTAGAACCTGTTGCAGCTAGTTTATAGGTGTACATAAAAGAGTATACAAATAGACGGGATCATAAGGAACATGAGTCTAGTGTATTATTTAGTATCCATATACACACAAATGTATATATATTCTTTGGAATAATAAGTACAGGTTAAAGTGCACAAGTACAAAAAAAAACAAGTTACTGATTATGAAGTTACATCGTGCGCCACAAGCGGTACTACTGAGCGAGTTAAACGCGAGCATAAATGAACAAAGTTAAAGTGAGCACCTACGCTCGGACCAATTCCTCCTCTAGAATGTTGGAATCGGCATGGCATGGCCCAACGTAATTTGAGACCGTCGGGGAAGGCAACGTACCCAGAAATTAAGCACGCTGCACGAAAACAAGAAAACCCGGGTTTAAGGACGTGCACACAGATGTCTCATACACGTGCGACAGAACCAGTAGAGCCTGCGATCGAAACCCCATACCGGGTAATCAAATAGGGGAAAGGGTGGCCAGCCAGGAGGCTTATGAAAACCACACTTTACAAAGGGCACGGGTAAAAAAGGCAGAAAGAATGGCAATGCAAAACCATCCTGCAGCACCCAGGTTGGCAAGCGACATGTGTTTCCATGAAAGGAGCGAAAGACAATTTCAGAAGATGACAGCCAAAAGAACGTTACAGTTAGATTATGGAAACACACAATTTACTTTAAGCTAGTTCCACGGTACCTCGCGGACAATTAAAGCATCCAAATACATTACCGACCAGACGAAAAAGTGGACAACCACCACCGAACGCACATCCGACCCCAACAAAAGCTAGAGGTGAAAAAGGCCCAGAGGCGATGAGCCTCGGTCGCACATCGACTTGCCAATGGAGGCGCCACCATCGCAGCACAAGGAGAAGGGGAAAAGAAACACTGCGTCACAGACCCAGGAGTGGAAAGGAGGATGGGGAAGAGGTGCAGGGGAGGGGGAGGGGGGGTAGGCGCGAGGCGTGACGTTTAGGCCTAATAAACGAAGAGGTTCTCTGGGCCACTTCAAAATCATTGAGAAAATGTCACAAAACATTTCGGGGGGGGGGGGGGGGGCACCTCTGTGTATCTTGTAATTCAAATGTTTCTTCTATAATCTACAATCTAATTGTGTCACTAATTGCTGCTAGTAAGTTTTGACATACTGTAGTTATTTAATTTAGTACAAAGGATGTCTTTATCATACATATTGATGTCGTCTGGGCCTGCGGCCCCCTTTGAGCCTGATATGCCACCGCCCAAACACCACCACCTCTGTTCAAACCTCCCGCTTGTGCGTGCGTGCATGTGTGCGTGTGTTGGTAGCCCGGCAAGAGGGCGCTTAGCTGCAGTGCGCCGCACCCCTATATGTATTAATAATTATTGTAATCCTTTTCTTTTCGCCCCAAAATAGTGTCACGATGGCTATGTATGTGAGTGTCTTTTGTTTAATAAAATTATGATGTTTTTGTAGTAAAATACGTGCAAGCACGGACAAGGACGCTCCCTAGCGGGCGACGGTGGAACTAACATGCAACTTGACTTAAACTATTTTTACCTACATAAGTAATAATTACAGACGGTCTGGTCATGGGTGTGATGTGCTAATTTTTATAAAGAGTTTATGTTATTTTCCATAATAACCCGGGGCACACAATAGCTAGGATGTTAACGGTAATTGTGTTCGGCGCGAAGGGCGCCATGTTGCCATCCGCAAGCCCTTGTCTCTCCCCAGTCTCCTTCTTCAGCCGGCCGAGAGCGGGCGTCTCTGCAGACACCCCGAGGACATCACCGTTGTTTCACCGAGAAGTAGTTCTGTTAAGTAATTTTATTCAAATAGTTTTTCTTTATACCCTTGGGGCCTCTCTCGGTTGGAGAGACTGCTTAATTAATTATTATTTACTCTCCGGAGTTTTTACTCATCTGTGTAGGAAGTAAGAACTTGAGGCGTTCACGTGCGTGGTGCGCCTCCTCACCTAATTCGATTCGTGCCTCGGGCGTTTTATAACAGTATCAAGGAAGGATTGTGTAAGGGCGTGTAACGTGAGTAAATAAAAACCAACTTAATTGAGTCACGTGTCTTTGTGTTCGGGGGAGCCACGTGGGTCCTTAACCTGGTCAGCGGCATGTGGGACGCCCTAAGAGCCCACTGCGGATAATTAGAAGCATGCCCGACGCTGAGAGCGGGCTTGGTTAGGAATAGGTGTTGCATTTAAAATCATGAGGGCTAATATCTCGCCGCACACGGGCCACGTAACGCCCAGAGTTAAAGTTTCAAGCCGGGTCCACGTGCCCACTCACGTGGTGGCGCCCATTATTTTCCACCAGTATTCAAACCTTAACACCGGTACGCCCTCAATATGTATAATACATATTAAAAAAGGATGGTTTATCAGTAGGCCTACGATACTGTGCTAAAAATTACTATGAGTTTGATAATAAAAATTTTCAGAGCCTTACAATATTTTAAGCAGTGTTCATTCCAGTAAAATATATCAAGGAAAGTATTTTTACTGTTTTTTTTTACATCAGGCGAGCCTGTATTTAGACACACTTCTCCAAAATTTATTAAAAGCATGGGCTTACTCAACTTGCTTAAGAAACCTTAACGTTCAACTTACATGTGATCTTTATAAAAGAATTGGACTTATAAATTTTCTGTATGTATTGTAGCATTGGAAAATGTATAAATTAAATGCACAATAATAAATTTCACATTGTACAGTAACTTACAAATGTGTGAATTTTTTTCACACTTATTAACTGCTATGCAACAGTGTTTTTATTAGCTGATTTACTTTTTCTAAACAGATTTGTTATTTAATTCAAAACAATTCAGATATTCAGCTGCATGTATGGAGGCCGAAGAATATCACTATTTCAGCAGCTAGATTTTGTTCTAGCCAACACCAGACCTCCAGCTGGTTTAAAATTGGTCTAGATTGTACATACATTAACACTTGAAAAGTTTGGTTAAATATTGAAAAAAATATTGAAATAATGTCTCTCAAACACAAACATATTTTTACAGTTTTTATTTATCTTTACAAAAATTCACAATTAACAATGACTGCCATCTTCCGACCTAGAAAACTAATACATGTTAAATATACAAGCTGGTCGCACAAAACATCTGCACGAACACCAAAACACAAATTTATTGTTCGCTGGTATAGAAATTTGAAAATTATATACTGTTCCCAAGTAAATCCCATAGTTTCTTGCAACTCGTTGCAGCACACGCTGAAGGACTTCATCCTAGGAACAATGACGAAGTTACAACCCCTTGTAGTTCTCGGGAATAGAGTAGTAAAATACGGGGTAGTAATAAATATTTTGAACAGATTGACTCACTCCAGACTCCTACACGTCAAAATATGCCATTGTACAAACCAAGTCTGTGTTCAGATGTCTCTGGCACGGTCAAGTTTTGAAAATAAAATACAAATTTATTTTAATAGTAGATGTCTTCTGATAAGAAAACGTACCCAAAAAAGTATATTAAACCAACAACGAAAGTGTGTGAATGGTTCGTTACACGAAGTTAGCTACATTGAAAATACTTTTAAATAGTGTGGACCTTTGGTACAATTTTGTGAGCTACATAACAAATACTATGATATAATAAGGGCAACTGACTACATTAAGTTATTTTAAATTGGTAATTGCTAACCAACCACTGAAATGATTCTACAGTGTATTTAATGTACAGTTGACCTAAACTAATTAACCACCTACATTCTTCAGTAACTGTAATGTACTTAACTAATCCCAACCAACTGTTAACACTATTTTAAAGGATCTTAAAGGTAGCTAACCTAACCCACCAAACATTCACGATAACACAGATTTGTAATATGTAAACTTAATGTCATCACATGTTAAAATGGTAAACTACTTAACAAAACACCCTAGCAGAGAATGATATAAAAACATGCCAAAGAAAATGGGTGTGCTACATCAGAATTACCAAAACATGAATGCCACAACTCCTCAAATAATCACCAATACATAGCTCTACCATGGTAATTTTCGTAAGCAAGTGCTCTTGCGAAAATATAAAATTCTTGATTCTATAAAGTGGCACTGTGATATTTCAAATATTGTAACATTTGAACAATTGGCTAAATTAAGTAAACTACATTTATAGTAATGGTAAATAATGCAAATGGTTGGTTAGGTTCAGTTAGCTACATTAGAAATGCTTTAAAATAGAGTGAATGATTAAATAGGTTAGCTACATTAAGAATACTTTAAAACGGATTAAATGGTGTGTTTTTCGGAACAATTTGTGCTTAAAAATACAATTTTCTGACTACAAAATCACCTCTACCTATTATTTTGTTTAATGTATAATAGATTTCTGAAGACAAATAATTCTGAGATAGTTACTATCAGCAACGTAACTATCAAGTATTAAATGCAAATTTCGTTACGAATCTTTGATAAACTGTACTCCCAATTGAGGTCGTTTGAATTTCAGCATGCACATGTATATGGTTTTTAAAACTTACTTCACAGAAATATCATTCCTGGGAATCAGGCACAAGTTATAAGTATTATAAAACATGATAAAACTGAAGGTAAAATAAAATCATACTTATTTATGCAAATGAACTCCATCGGCAGGTAGAATACACTGATCTGTTTTTTGACAAGTTGTATAGCTACGGGATGGTTTAGTTCAAAATGAATACCGTAAAAAATATAAATATAAGTCACGAAATTGAATTTCCAACTTTAGCTACTATCACTTAACGTAAAATAGGGTCATTTAGAATTGTTTTCACAATAAAACACAAACACTAAACCCAATGTTTTGAGCATATAATAAACATGGCGCAGACCATGAAGTGAGAAAAAAATGGCTTCACACAGTTGCCATGAAATCATGCAGGTATGGCCACCCCCTGCATGACTACATGTTAAAATGATAACCAACTTGAATATCAAAACACCCTATAATAGAATGATAGAAAAAATGCTAAAGAAAAGTGGTGTGCTACTTCAAAAATACCAAATCTTGTATTCCACAATTCCACCAATAATCACCAATACATAGCTCTACTTAGGTAATTTTCGTAACTAGGTGCTCTTGCGAAAAGAAAAAAATTTTATTCTGTATACTGGCATTGTGATATTTAAAATAGTTTACCTGTAGTTTACCTGTAGTTTACCTGTACTTTACCTTCCATTTGAACAGTTGGATAGGTTCACACAGCTACATTTAAAATAATGTTAAATCATGTAAATGGTTGGTTAGGTTAACTACATTTAAGTGTCAAATGGCACAAACAGTTGGTGTTAGGTTAGCGACATTGGAAATATGTACTTTAAAATAGATTGAATGGTTGTATAGGTTAGCTATATTAAGAATACTTTAAAGGGGACTGAATGGTTGGTTAGGTTAGTGGCATTACAAATAATAATACTAAATGTATATCAGAACAAGTAGTACTTAAAAATACCATTTTCTGAACTTTTCTACTCTACAAAATCACCTCGTCATATTATTTTGTTTAATATAAAGGATTTAGGAAGAGAAATGATTCTGAGATAATTACTATCAGCAACGTAACTAACATGTATAAAAGGCAATTTTGTTACAAATCGTTGATTCAATTGATGACGTTTGAATTTCGCACGCACATGAAGATGGTTTTTAAAACTTGTTTCACACAAAAATATCATTCCTGGTAATCAGGAACATCTTAAAAATATTATAAAACGTGATAAAAAGGGAAGAAAACCTCGTGCTAATTTATACAAGTAACTACATTGACAGGTAGAATACAATGATATGTATTTTGACAAGTTGTATAAGTACAAGGTAATTTATTTCCAAATGAAAACTGTAAAACAAAGCTATACAGTCCCGAAATTCAATTTACAACGTTATCTACGATCACTTATATAAAATAGGATCATTTAAAAACAGTTTTTACAATACAACACAAACGCTTAACCCAATGTTTTGGGCATATAACAAACATGGCGCAGACCATGAAGTGAAAAAAAAACCGCTTCACCCGGCTGCCATGTTATCATGCAGACAAGGCCACCCCCTGGGTCCTATAGTGATGTGTCGTTCACGAACAATTCGTTCAAAAAGAACTATTCTTTGAGAGAACCGAATCATACGATTCGTTCGCGATACAAAGAATCAGTGCTTTAAAGCTACGGCCACACAGAGCGCTATGCTCGCTATGTTCACGATGTTCGCTACGTGGTCACAATATAGCCAGCTACATCTCAGGTGCCACTGGCCACACTAAACTGTGTTCGCTATGTTCGCTATGTTGACGACGTCACCAGGTGTTTGGTTCTTGGCTATTTTTCTAAAACGTCACTGACTTCGCGCATGCGCAGATAAACAAAAACATCTGTTTTCGCGGGGAGTTGTGCTGTAGGTACCCACATCAGTGTTTACATTATTAGTATAATGTCAACGGAAAATTTTATTGACGAAGTAAGAAAACATCCATGTTTATGGAACAAATCAATACAAGATTATAGAAAGCAGGACATGTGTGATAATTCCTGGGATTTGATTTCAAAAGAGGTTAATAAACCAGGTTAGGTGTAATAGCAATTTATTAGTTATTCAGTTAATGATCAAATTAAATTTGCACATATATAAAATTGATTTTAATATTGCAAATTGTTTATACAATTGAGGTTTTTACATTGTATGAACATTCATTAACATTTCAAAATACATTTTTAAAAATAAAAACTAAACAATGTTCTAAAATTAAAAAGATGACAAAACAATAATTGCAGTCACAATATGTCACAATTATTTAAGCTGCAAGATTTACAGCATTATCTTGCCAATGAACTCACCCTTCGTCGGTACCAAAGTACTCCATGAACGAATTCCGAACCGACAAAGCCTCCTTCGTAGAATTTGTAGCACTTGTAGCATTTAGTTGCACAAGATCACATACTACTTGAGTGTGCTCTTCGTAAGGTTCACAGTGACTGTTGATTGCAGTGTTTTTCTGTCGTAAATAATTGTGCAAAACAATTGTAGCCTTGATAATTGCTACTGCAAGTTCAGTACTGCATTCCAGAGGACTGATACACTCTCCATGTGTTGGCAAGAATACCAAACGCATTTTCAACTGTGTTTCTTGCCATAGAAAGACTGTAGTTAAAAACTTTAGCAACATCGCTGAGAACTTGGCCACTTCTGGGGAAAGGTCTCATGAGAGAACGTTTTAGGGGAAAAGCTTCGTCACCAACTATGACATAGGGTAAAGGGTTTCCTAGAATGTTCTTGTAAGGAGGCAGGGCAAAGGGTTTCCTAGAATGTTCTCGTAAGGAGGCAGGCCAATAGTGTTGCTTGATAAGTGAATTCCAATACTACTGTTGGCAAACACATTTGCATCACTGATCCTCCCTTACTGTCCTATGTCTACAGTAAGAAATCTGTGATTTCCATCAACTAGAGCCAAGAGAACGATAAAATAAAACTTCTTATAGTTGAAAAACTGTGAACCCGTCATCGCAGGGGCCTTAACTCGTACATTTTTTCCATCAATACCCGCAACACAGTGGGGAAAATTCTACCTCTCTCTGAAAACTGCTGCAGAAGCTCTCCAAATCTCTTCATTTGGCTCGGGCATGACGAAAGGTTGAAGGGTTTCCCACAAGGCTGCACAAACTTCGCTAATAATATCGGAAACTGTAGATCTGCCCATGCAAAATGAGAAAGCCGTAGATCTAAATGAATTTTCAATGGCTAAGTATCTGAAAAATGAAACAAAAAATAAAAATAATTTGTGTACAAGTTTCTCACACTTTTTTATTTCAAACATAATATAGCTTATTTAGTAATATAAGTGACGACCAGTAGATCATAAATGGTATGTAAGTGCTATTGTTTGTTGCAGTGGCGGATCTGAAAGTAGGATGGAAGAGACTGAAAGACAGCTATCGTCAAGCATTGCTAAGAAGGAAATGTAAGAATGGTGATGGGGCAAAAACCATGAAAGTGTGGAAGTTCGACCAGCAGATGTCTTTCCTCGAACCAAATGTATTAGGGAGAGAAAAATATTCCAATGTTGATTTGAAATGCACTTCTCAAGAGGCTCAGGAAATACCGGCCAGCCCAGTTGTGAATGAACACCTTGAATGCCAGGTTGAAGAAATATCAAATGATACTCGACCTAAGAGGAAGAGAGTCAGCACTGACGAGAAACGAGATGTGGATAAGGTACTTTCCTACATGACGCAAAACAAAAAAGAACACAAAAAGCAATTTGGCGATATAGATTACTTCTTTGCGAGTGTTTTTGAAAGTACCAAGCGCCTCCCTCAACCTGTGCAGCTCAACATTAAAAAAGAAGTAATGAATGTTGTCTTAAGTGCCGAAATGGAACATAAACTTCAAGTTTCCGATTCCTCTTTTAATGTGGTATCAACACCATTGCCTTACTTGTTACTTCCACAGACATCAACACCTTCACCTGCTTTCCATGTGGAAATACCACTGTCACCAGACTATGAGACAGAAGACGACTTATAATTATTTAAACTTTGTTAAATTGGTTATCTGCTGTAAATATTAGTAGTATTTCCCCTATGAGTTAATCCTTAAAAATATGTGTGTATATTGCAGAGTTCCCTCATGCTGGGTATTTATAAAATAATATTGATTTAAAATTACTTTATTCATACTATTCCTTTTACTTAACTTGTTGATATTAATCGCTAAAGAATTATATCATAATGAATTCATTGTTTACTTACCTCAAGCAAACTGCTAATCGTTCTTCTGCTACAATGCTTTTCCTATAATTTAAATTCTTCTTCTCAATTTTATTATTGATTAGCAATAATATCCTATCAAACTGAGTTGTATTTATTCTAAAATTTGGCCTCGTCCGCACGCAACTGCTTCATTAAATGATGAAATTCACCAAATACATTTCTTTTGAAATTCACTTCATGAACCCATTTCTTTTTTCGTTTGCATACTGTGAGAGCCAACAGAATATCATCCTCGTCGGAATCATCAATCGAATCCCACGGCATGTGTCTCGCCGACATTGCAAACTACACTATTCTGTGTGGCCACCTCGCACAGCAAACATAGCGAACATCGCGAACATAGCGTAGCTTTCTGTGTGGCCGAAGCTTGAAGCTTGAAGCTTAAAGCTAAAACGTTATCTCATGAGACCTTTCCCCAGAAGTGGCAGAGGTCTCAGCGATGCTGCTAAAGTTTTTAACTACAGACTTTCTAGGGCATGAAACACAGTTGAAAATGTGTTTGGTATTCTTGCCAACACATGGGGAGTGTATCAGTCCTCTGGAATGCAGTACTGAACTTGCAGTAGCAAAGGCTACAATTGTTTTGCACAATTATTTACAACAGAAAAACACTGCAACCAACAGTCACTGTGAACCTTACGAAGAGCACACTCAAGTAGTATGTGATCTTGTGCAACTAAATGCTACGAGTGCTACAAATTTTACGAAGGATGCTTTGTCGGTTCGGAATTTGTTCATGGAGTGCCTTCATAACAAACCACACCCTTGAGGTTACAAGGTATAGGTATTAGCAACAGCTTCTGGTTATGTGCTTGATTTCGAGATATATGAGGGTAACCCAGGAGGAAAGAAGAGTTCCAGCGAACTTGGTGTTATTGGTGATGTAGTAGTCAGGCTAAGTGAAACAGTGCAATCAAAATCTCACAAACTATTTTTTGACAATTTGGTCACATCAGTAGCTCTGTTGAATAAATTGGGCATTTTTGCTTCAGGAACTATCAGAACAAAAGACTTGCAGGGGCAGACAACAAACTGGCACCAGTAACTGAACTGAAAAAACCACCCCGTGGAAGTCATTCATACACATTTATTTATTTTTCTGAAGTAAACATTTGTTTTTGTAATAAATGTCATAACAATAACTTAAAATATAATTGAAGAAAATAAATCAAACTGTAGTACATTCATTTCAAGTGATATTTTTTCATCAACAAGACTTCTGCCTCACACGAGGCTTATGAATCCAAGATGACGACAGCACCACTAGGAAACACAAGCCTCATATGAGGCAGTTTCATTTCACAAAGAAATTCCTACAGGAAAATTCTGAAAAAATTTCAACTTTATGTACACAAAATAACTGTGCGAGAAACATGATCAAATCATTTTTTTATTCATTTATAAAAATTCATACATGAGAGGGTTAAGCAGGCCATTCAATTCTTTTTCAACCTTCTTAAATTAAGTCAGTTTAACAATGAGTGACGTATTTCAAACAACGGCTCGTGATTTGCCGAAAACCAAAAACTGTTACATTATTTAACGTCAAACTTATAAAATCAGTGCGCAACAATAGCGCAGAACACAAAATCTCTCGTTAATTTTAAATAAATAATTACTGAAATACCAATTTACACAAAGTGATAACGGCGTTAAATTAACCGTTCGTTAAAAGTCAATACCTCCTTAGAGGGGTCTCTGCAATTGTTCATTCCAAACGTTCATTTTAGTCCCTAGAACATCAATTACATAGATATACACATTAAAATAAATACAGTTTTCAAATAAAAAAAATATTTTGCATAGAGTACATAAATCAATTAACATAAATAATTACTTAATCTGGGCGAAAACATTAAATGTTACGGTACAACTGAATAACTAATAAATTGCAATTACACTTAAACTGGTTTATTAACCTCTTTTGAAATCAAATCCCAGGAATTATCACACATGTCCTGCTTTCTATAATCTTGTATTGATATGTTCCATAAACATTGATATTTTCTTACTTCTTCAATAAAATTTTCCGTTGACATTATACTAATAATGTAAACACTGAAGTGGGTACCTACAGCACAATTCCGCGCGAAAACAGACGTTTTTGTTTATCTGCGCATGCGCGAAGTCAGCGACGTTTTAGAAAAATAGCCAAGAACCAAACACCTGGCAACGTCGCCAACATAGCGAACATAGCGAACACAGTTTAGTGTGGCCAGTGGCACCTGAGATGCAGCTTGCTATATTATGATTGCGTAGCGAACTTAGCGAGCATAGCTCTCTGTGTGGCCATAGCTTTAGAGTTGATTGCTTGAAAGAGTCAGAAGAACGAAACTGCGAAAGAACGAATGAATCGTCCGGAATCAGAAGAACGAAACGGCGAAAGAACGAGATGAAAACCGGCCAGTCGGCCTGTCTGATTCGTGACATGAATCATGATGCCGGGAGTACGACTTTCAGTTTCCACATACTAAAGTACCAGTAATTGGTAATTTAGGCCGGGTTTAAAGAAAATGCAAGAACGCAGAAACGCAAGAAATGCAACTACGGTAAAAGTCCAACCTTAACTCTTCTACCAGCATGTTTATAAAAAACGCAAGAACGAAACGCAGAAGTTGTTTAACTTTCTACTTCTTGCGTTTTCTCCTTGCGTTTCGGCCTTCTATAGTGGTTGCTTTAGTATGTGGAAACTGAAACTGTCATGTAATGCATATAGAAGGCTCTGCGATTGTAGTCGTTACGCTTTTGTTTCTTTATTTATGGTTTGGGCTGGCATTCTTCTAGTGAATACCAGGGGGGGGGGACACTTCATAGGGCATGGCAATTGCATTTTTCTAGTTGCTATACAGTTTTATCCAACATCTGAGCACGAAAATTATAATCAAAATACCACGTTGATTAAATAATGATTACATTTGTTTTAACATTTTATCAAATTTATGGCATAAATTGGTATTGTTGAAATTAAAATAATATATATTTACTTAAAAGAAAATAAACAAGTTTTCGTTGGCATGTTGAACCACTTGTTAATCCAACAACACCATAATTAATGGTGTCGGCGTTGAATTAACCCTTTCGGTCATGCTGTTCTCAATTGAGGACATACACTATGTATAATTTTGTTAATTTTATTTTCGGAATATTTTAGCCATAGAGTATTTTTGCTAGCTGCTACTACAAACCTAAACTGATATGTATCACTTGAAACTGATAACAGTTTCGAGTATTATTAATCTATGGTGTTTTAGATTTTGACGTGTTCCTGCCTTCAGCATGCCTCGTGTTCAAGGTATGTTGGAATTTTTTTTTTCTGTAATTATATAAATGCATTTATCATACCTGATGGTTGTAACAGATGGAAAAAACCATATAGTTTATTACAGTATATGCATTGTTGGTGTCCAAGTTTGATTGTTATTTGCACAATTTTTGAAAATTAATGTCCACGATTGTGGACATAATGTCTCAAGAGTTGCAACAAAGCAGACAATCATAAATATTATTTGCCATTGTTTACCATGGAAAAATTAGTAGAAAACATACATTTTTAGATCAAAAAATGCATTAATATTTTTCTATTCCAGGTTTATCTGCATCTTGACATATTGGACAGCATCGAAAATGGAAATATTTCAGATTTGGATTTGTCAGATGAAGAAACCCATACACAGGTTCAAGAGGAGGAGTGCGCTACAAATGAGTCAGAAGATTCTGAGGAAGAGGTTGACAGGAATGAAAATATTCCTGAACTTGAAGTGACTTCTAAGAAAGACATTCAGTGGCGAAGAGGTGTTTTGTTTGTACGTCCGCAAAATATTTCTTGGGAAGCAATTGAACATGATGTGATGTTGAGGAGTTATTGCAACCAAAATATTATTTTGCCTGGTACATCCCTGACAGTTTCTTTGAAACAATGACCACAAACACAAACATTTATTCCCTTCAAAATGGTGATACGAGCTTCACTCCCACTACTGCCGATGAACTAAAAACATTTGTAGGTTTGCACATTTTGATGGGATCATTGAAATATACAAGAATTCGTATGTATTGCGACACCACTTAAAAACACTTTGTTCACTAACAGTATGCCAGTAAACAGGTTTTTCAGACTCCTTAGAAATTTGCACTGTGCCAACAACATCACTGATAGGTCAGATACTGATAAGTTGTGGAAAGTGCGACCCATTTTTGACATTTTGAGGGCTAGGTGTAATATGTTACCATTGAAGGAATATATCTGTGTCGACGAACAGATGGTTCCATTTCGGGGTCAATTGGCTATAAAACAGTATATAAAAGGCAAGCCCTGCCCATGGGGGATAAAGAATTTTGTATTGTGTGGAGCCAGTAGTCAGATGTATGACTTTCTAATTTATCAGGGAAATACAACAGAGCTTGATAAAGATAATGTTGCAAGTTTCGGACAGGGTGCATCTGTTGTGCTTCACTTGGTGTCGAATGTAGTGAAGAAAGAGAACCACAAATTGTTTTTCGACGATTATTTTACTTCATATAACTTGCGAAAAGTTCTTGCTCCAAAAAAAATCTGGGCAGCAGGTACAGTGCAAACTAATCGGTTTGCTAACCCACCCTTTACAAGTGACTCAGAAATGAAAAAGAAAGAAAGAGGGTTTGTACAAGAAAAAGGTCAACAGAAAAGGAGATATTGCAATGGTGTAGTGGTATGACAATAAACGAGTTGTGTTGGCATCCAATTTCACCAGCATTGGGGAAATGGATAAAGTGAAGAGGTGGAACAAGAACGGAAAGCAGTATTAAATGTCAGGCGTCCAGAGGTAGTTCGTCTATACAACCAATCGATGGGTGGTGTGGATAAACTTGTTTTATTTGTATCTTTGTACAGAATTTTTATAAAGTCACGAAAGTGGACACTTCGCATGATTTTTCATGCAGTGGATCTCACTGTTGTAAATAGTTGGTTGGAGTATAAGAGGGATGCGAGCATTCTGAAACTGGAACTAAAAATGTGCTGGACCTTATACCTTATATCCGCTTAGCAGAATCTTTGATTCTGGAAAAGAAGCCTGCTACACCTAGATCACGTGGAAGGCCAAGCAAGTCATCTGAAGAACCAGTCTCTCCACCTTCAAAAAAGTCTGCAGCTGCTCAAAAGCGCTCAATTCCTGAAGTTCAGCATGACATGGTTGACCATCTACCGGAACATTCGGACAATGTCAATGCTGGGCGTTGCACACAAAAAAGATGTGCTGGAAAGTCTCGCTGGAAATGCTGCAAATGTGGGGTGTACCTTTGTCTGAGCAAGGATCGCAATTGCTTCAAAGACTTCCATAGGAAGTAAATTGATTATTATGTGCTGTTTATCTGTTTAAAATTAATTGTATTTATTTTTAGATGTAAGTAAATCTTTTATGTCAAGTGTCTGTGTAAATGTACTTTTGTAAATGTTTCTTGTGGTTACCTTCCCACACAGCACTGTTTGTAACATTTATGTATCTGAAAAATTACTAAAATACATTTTCCTTACGTAACATTATACTTGTTTCTGAAATTTATTTTTTATTTTTATTTATTTATTTGTATTTGTGACATGCCCACCGACAGCTGAAACACTTTTATGGTGGGCACGAAAAAAAAAAAAAATACAAAATACAGAAAACACAAAAAAAAAAGCTTATAACAACACCAACTAGGTCATTAACAAAAATAAAAAACAAATACAAACATAATTAATACAGGTAAAATCAAATTATTAAATGTTAAGAGATATTGAAGGAAAAATAATATAGCTATGACAGACATAAATCAGAATATATATAATTAAACACTGTTGGAATTCAAATATATATTATTGTAATTTGTTATAAGTCTATAAATAATATCATTATTAGTAATAAGAGTACACAGAGTAGAGCGTAAGCGGGAATTGAATTGAGGAATTCTTAAGGCAGTATTTTCAAGAAGATAAGGGCATCTGAATTTATGAATGTAACAGTTATGAACAAAAAGAGCATCAAGATAGGCCCTACGGTCTACCAGAGGTGTCCAAATGGGGCGTGGGAGATTCCTTGTAATAATTAAATCTATAACTTTATTTTGAATACTTTCGATTTTTTCAGTATCTGTTAAGTTGATACCATTCCAGATAACAGAGCCATATTCTAATTTTGATCTTATAAGTGCCATGTAAAGAGAGATAAGTGAGTCTGAGTTGGTTGCATAAGAAGTAATAAATTTTATAAGCGCTAGAGTTCTTCGTGCATAGGAATATAAGTAATCTACATGTTTATGGAAATATAGTTTTGAATCAAGGATGATACCGAGATCCTTTGTGTAGTGGGCTTGAGAGATGATAGAATTCGCTAATTTGTATGAATATTTAATCGGGTGGTATTTCCTTGTGAACGATATAACCTTGGTTTTATCTTTGTTGAGTTTGACCAAGTTTCTTAGACACCAATTATTAACTTTAATAATATCTTCTTGTAATAATTCACAATCCTCTAAGGAATAAATAATTTTATAAATTTTTAGGTCATCAGCAAAAAGAATTCCAGTAGAGTAGCAAAGTACTTGTGTAATGTCATTAATAAATATATTAAAGAGAAGAGGTGAAAGAGTACCTCCCTGGGGAACACCAGAACACGCATTATACTGAGAAGATCTATGATTGTTGATCGATACAAAAAAACTTCTGTTGGATAGGTAGCTTGAGAACCAATTGATATAGTTTCCACAGAGACCAAAATGGGATAATTTAATAAGAAGTAAGGAATGGTTTACAGTATCAAAGGCTTTGGCCAAGTCGAAGTAACAGGCATCGGCCTGACCCCTATTTGTAACTATATTATATACAGGATTAAGAAAATTAAGAAGATTAGTGGTAGTAGACATACCAGACCTGAAACCATGTTGATTATTGGTGAGAGTATTACTAAGTTGAAAATTTAAAAATTTAGCTATAATTTTTTCAAAAATTTTGGAGAACATGTTAAGTAATGATATTGGCCTGTAGTTTGAGACGTCTAATTTTGAACCATTTTTATGAATAGGAATCATTTTTGCTATTTTCCAATTATTGGGAAATATATTCGTTTTCAGACTGGTGTTAAAAATGTGATAAAGTAGGGGTACTAAAAGATGGGCACAGCCTTTAAGAATAAAATTGGGAATGCCATCAGGACCAGTGGATTTAGTTGATTTTAAGTCCTTAATTGCCCAAAGTATTAGACTGTCAGAAATTTTAGGCACAGCTATAGTCTCAACAGACATGACCGATGTAGTTATTGGGGGAGAAGTATTTGGGGTTACATATACACTAGAGAAATACTGAGCAAACACATTCGTTACCACATTCGGATCATTTGATATATCCCCATTTACTTTAAGAGAAAGTTGTTCATAATAACCATCTTTCATTATTTTAACATATCTCCAGAAACTTTTAGGGTTCTTCTTGATATTGTTGTTTGTCGATTGAGTCCAGTGGATTTTGTCGCGTTTAATTAGAGATTTCACAGATTTTCTAAAATGAGAGAACTTTGCATAGTAGAATAGATTATTATTTCTTTTGTACAACTTGTGGAAATGTTTTTTAGATTTAAGAGCACTTATTAATTCGTTGGAAAACCAAAGGGGATATTTAGATTTTTTTTTAATAGAAAGAGGTATATAAGTATCAATTTTTTCAGAAATACAAGTTGTTAGTTGATCCACGAGATCATTAACATCAGTAGAACTATAAAAGTATGACCAGTCACAGTCATTAATAGAGTTGTAAAGACCAAGATAATTCCCTTTTTTGTAATTTCTGAACACAGAAGAGGGATTAATATTATTATGACATGTTTCTAACATGATGTTAATATTTAAAGCGGGATGGAATATATCTTCTTTGATAAGGATATCAGCAGAATGTGATACCAAACAATGAGGAAGATTAGAAAGACACAGATCTAAGAGATTTATAGCTGGTTGGGTACAATTAAATTGTGATAAACCAAGACTGGATGTGAAATTCAGTAGGTAACTGGCTTTAGATTTGACATGTGAGTGTATAATGTTATCAGGATTAGAATTAGACCAGTCAATGCCAGGCACATTAAAATCACCAAGAATCAATATATCATCACAACAGACTAGCAGTTTATCTTCCAAGGCTTCAAAATAATTCCGGTAAATATTAGGTGTGATATCTGGAGGTAAGTAGATAGTACCAAGTATTAATGATTTCGTAGGCGTTAGTTTTATTTTTAACCAGACAGCTTCGATGCCGGGGAAAACGTAATCATACAAAGGATGCACTGATAAGAATTTATGCTTATTGATGGCAGATAAGACACCTCCGCCTCTATTCTTCATTGTCAGTTGTGAGTTTCTATCGTCTCTAAAAACTAAATAACGGTCTGTAAAATAGTGAGAGTTGATATTATTTTTGTTAAACCATGTTTCTGTTAAACAAATAATATCAAAATGTGAACTAATTAGGTTTTCCTGAAATTCAATAGATTTGGTTCGTAAACCTCTCACATTTTGATACGCAACTGAATATTCTTCAAGAAACTGTTTCACAGGTGGAGATTAAGATGCTCCTCCAGGCACCAAGATTGAAGTAGATGTGGATGCGGAAATAGAAGTAGAGGTGGATGTGGAAGTGGATGCACTAGGCCTGATGATGGGTTCTTCAGAAATATATCTGTAACATAATTTTGTAACTCTTCTACGTTGTCATATCTTTGATGTTTCAGATACATAAATGTGACATGAGATTGTTATATTTCTGCTCGATGTCGGTCGGTCGCCATTTTTATGTGCTTTGTGGTTTATACTGCCCTGCTAAGCACATAAGTGGTATATAACAAATTTCCATATTCCTTATGATTCACAGAGTCTATTACTAGTGTTTATGATTGTATTTACATTTATTTAATGCTTTAAAAATGTCTATTTCATTCATCATATCTACACTTTTCACCTGGATTATTAAGCCATTCTTTGGTATCTGTATTTTACATCCAGTAGATACGATCTTTTGCCTAAGGAAATTGTAGTTAACATAAAAACCCTTAGCGTTTTGCTGTTACAATATTTTCTCTTAGTATTGTGGGCTTAACTGATAACACAATCTCTTTTCTATGTTTACACTAGTTAGGAGCCATTCCGGCCAAAATGGGAATTCTTTTAAAATAAAATTATTTTTTCAAGAAATATGTATAAATTTTTTTAATGTAGATAATACTTAAAATTTAAGGATAACACTGTTTAATTTAAGAAATATACAAATTTTAACATGATTTACAAGCATTGAATCTAGTGGTGTTGACTTTTTACAGGCACTACATTATTTTCTAAGCGTTGGTAGTACCTACTGAATAAAAAGATAAGCTTTTAACAAAGTTTTGAAAGGTGCTATGGTTCAAGAGATGTTTTAAGTGTGTGCACTGGAAATTTCATTGATACAGGTGAGTAAATTCAAAATGTATACATTAAACAGTAAGTACATGTTTGTAATGTAACATCCATGACAGAAAACTTGAAAAAGTTTTTCTATTCAGTAATGGACTTTCATTCCTCTGTAACAATTAGGCCATGTTGGCATCTAGGTCAGGTGCTGACTGCCTACTATCTTTAAGTCACTATACAAGTTTTTAATATTTAAAAAATAAGTGTCACGGATGTTACACATTTAAGGTGTTAGCATTTTTACCACCAGTATTTATATGTTAGAATGTCTCTGGGCTTTAGCCTACATCATCATAACCTACATAACCTATATTTCAGTATGTGATGAATGTAAATAACCTACATTATCCCATTTTGTTGCAGATAATGGCACCTGTCACATCTGCTGCAAGAACAGCGAAGATGAGAGCAGAAATGAAGTCGGAAAATACAGAGAGGTGGGCTGAATATTTGAAAAAAGACAGAGAAAGAAATTGGTTGAAGAGGCAAGCAGAAAAACAGAAGTGCATTAATGATAAGAAGCTATTAAACACTAAACGAGAAAAAACAAGACTTAGAGTGCAGGAATGGAGGAAGAAGAAAAGACTAGTAACCAACATTTGTAAGGAGCCTACAAACCTTTCAGCACTGGGTTCCTACACTTCTACCAGCACACTTCGTAAAGCTGTCCACAAGGCACGTAAGAACTTGCCAAATAGTCCTACGAAGAAACAAGCTGTTGTTAGGCAATTGATGAAAGAAAGTTTTTAAACTCCAGAGGATGAGCTTTTTAAAGCACAAAAATTTCTAGCACCCAGGGGAAAATTGTACAGAAAAGAAGATTTGGAAACTGCAAGAAATTTTTTTGAGAATGATGACATAAGCTGGCAAACTTCTGGGAAAAGAGACTGCATAACAGTGAAAAATGAAGTCACAGGAAAGAAAGAAAAGAAGCAAAAACGTTTCCTTACAATGAGTGTTGTTGAAGCTCACCAAAAGTTTTCTGAACTCTACCCTGAAATACACATATCTCGTTCTAAATTCTTTGAAATGCGCCCAAAACATGTAAAACCCATTAAAGATACTCCACATAATGTTTGTGTATGCATTAAACATGCAAATTTCAGATTTTTAGCTGAGGCTATCTCTCCTTTTTGTATTGGTTATCAAGGAAATTCTTTAACACCAACATCGCTGATTCAAATAATGTGTTGTAATACACATGAAGAACGATGCATGACTAATAAATGCTCTGTTTGCCATTATGATGTAAAAAGTCTGCTGGAACCACATTCTGACTTTTCAAGGGAGGTGAAATGGAATAAATGGATAACAACAGAGGGTCAGTTGGTAGTTGAAAAGGTATCTTCAAGTCTACAAAACCTTGTAACACAACTAAATACATATATCCCCAATTTCAAGAAGCATGTGTTTGTAAAATGTGAGCAAGCAAGATACTTTGAGGACAAAAAGAATAACTTAAGGAAAGGAGAAGCTGTGATGCAAGTAGACTTTGCTGAGAACTATAGCATCATTTCACAAGACGAAGTGCAGTCTGCCCACTGGCAACACTCCCAAGTGACAATTTTTACGTGTTGCTTGTGGTTTGAGGACATGGCATTTTCATATGTGGTAGTAAGTGACGATGTGAGCCATTCCAAACAGTCAGCTTGGACTTTCATAAAAACAATAATTTCTCACTTTCAGCAGAACCCAAATGTGTCTTTGTGTGATCTTATAATATTTTCAGACAACTGTTCTTCCCAATTTAAGAGCAAGTATACAGTTTTTAACATGTGCTTTTTGGCTGACGATCTCAATGTGAAGACTGTAGAGTGGAACTTCTTTGCTGCTGGTCACGGAAAGGGTGCAGTAGATGCCATCGGAGGCCAAGTAAAAAGAATGTTTTGGACAACTGTCAAGGCTCGACGTACTACAGTCAATAATGCTGGAGAATTCTTCAATGTAGCTCAAGCTCAGTGCAAGTCCACTGAGGTACTTTACGTAAGCAAAGAAGAAATAGAAGAGACTTCAGTGTTTCTGAACAATCGGTGGGAGAAAGTGAGAGGTATGACGGGTATAAGAGAAATTCATTACTTCAGGAAAATCGATGACTTGCATGTTGCTGCTGGGTAAATGGTGATCTACGTGTGCTCTTCTTGAAACAGTATGGTAAAAGTGGAAAGCTATTTGTTCCTGATGAAGACGATGAGAGAGATGTACATGTTAATCAGGTGGTATGTACTATTCCGATCCCAGACATTAAGGAAATAGGAAGCAGAGTGGTGTATAAATTCAAAGACAAAGTTTGTTTGTGATGTGATGTTCTTACAGTTCAATATATTATGTCTTTAAATTTCTGTACACTTCAAATGCTTTAAATGTGTAAGTATACATACTTGGCATGTGTTTTCTTTAGTTGGTTAAATTAGTAATTTTAGTCTCTTTATGTTTATAACAGTTATATTCAGTATTTTTACTTAGAATTTTCAAATTGGCCTGTAAATTTGGGAAAATTTAGGATAATAATACCAGCTGTAACATCCATGACAAAATGTGTGTAACATCCGTGACATGTAAAAAAGAGCTATAAAATATTTACTGAATGTGTTTTCTTTGCGTTCGTGATAGTTATGAAACTACCATAGCTTTCAGACAAACGTTATGAAACTACCATAGCTTTCAGACAAACATTATGGATAAAAAAGTATTCTTGTGTGAGGCAGAGACCAGAGTTTTTTGATTTCATTTGACAATGCCCGAGGTGAGTTCACAAATTTTGTAACATCCGTGACACAGCCTTTTATTAATTTTTTTGCAAAATTTGTAAAATATAGTCAACAAAATTTTTGCTGTATGAAGATAAAGATATTTTTCATGGAGTCCAGTAATAAAATAATGCAAAATAAATTCTATTTCGAACATATTGAATTTAAAATTAGTACTAATGTAACATCCGTGACAACCGGAATGGCTGACAGTTGTTTATATTATTGAACCTACAATATTTGGGTGATGCATACATGAATGCTACAATGTTATCTTCTTCTGTAATTAAACAGTGCATAGAAAAAAGTACATGCAGAAGTCAGTTAATGCTGAATCTGTGTGCAGAAGTGAATAAAACTTATGGTTCGAAAGACAAAGGTAAGTTCTTCATAGGTACTTTGAAATCATATAAAAAAAAACAATCAATCAGTTTTACTTATTTAGGTTTTTAATGAATGTTTAACATTGCAGTAAGCATATAATGTACTTTTGTAACAATATGTATTTTAAAAACATTGTATTTTGTTTAACAAAAATAAGTACTTAGTTTCAGAGAGTCAGAATACACATTTCATAAATGGAAATGTCTCAACAGTAGTTGAAGAAAACGATTCAGCAGAGAATGTGTCAGCTGTCAAAAGCATTCCACTAAAAATGATGTAGGTGTCAGCGATCATCAAAAAGCAAATGAGCCACCGGAGTTTAGTGTGGACTATGATCACCATTACAGGTAAAATAAGAAACAAGACTACGTAGTATAATAATTATACTATATGTTGAAGCATAACCATTACATACCGAACAGTGCCATAAAATACACTTAAAATCTGAAAATTATAACTTATTTTTAATGATTTGCATGTTCACAAATAATTTTACATTGAATCACTAGTCAAATTCTACCTTTTAGAATATAATTATTTATCTTCCAAATATGAATGAAAATACTTCCTGGCATAGCCTATGAAGTTTGTAAAATGATTCCTGCACATTAAAATGGAATTCTTTTCCTTATTTGGTGTAAATGGTTTTTTTCTTGTTTTAGTTCTTTTGGCATCCATTCCAAGATATTCACTAGTACCAGTTTCGACTCAGATTTTCGTAAAGACGCAATGGAAACTGAAGACCCATCTGTTACGAAATCTGCTGCAAACTACAAAACCAAAATTAATAAAGTGAAGAGTGGAAGTATGGTTGACGCAGTTAGCTCCCAGTCTACATTTCCATCTCCGATAGACTTCTGCATGGATCTTAACTTCATAATGAAGCCGAAGGGGAGTTACAAAATTATGTTCCTGAGGAAGAGGCAATATTTCCTGAATCAGATGAAGCAATGATTACTAAAAGCATTCATACCTTACCATACAATAATGTAGCTAATGTTTCAATACAAGAAACCGTACAGGTTCCCATTCAGATAGAATACATTGTTGATGCAGATGGAAATTTGCAACCAGTTCAAGACACTGTAAGAGATCATAGTTTAGTTGAATCTGATTACGAAATTGAGCATGGTGCATTAGGTGCTAATGCAGTTGAATTTTACCCATTCTATGCTAATGAAGTTGAAATAGTCCCAGTTGTATGTAATAGTGATATAGAAAATAGTCTAGTAAGTGTCGATGAGGTTGAACATAGTCTGTTAGGTGATAATGTTGAACTAGGTTCAGTACAAGCAGGTGACGCATTGAAAACAACTAGTAAGTTTACAAAAACCAGAACATTGAGAAAAAGAAGAAATTTTGTGCTTTCCCCTACAGAAAGAATCAATATCAAGGTCAGCCAAATAAAAAGTCAACATTGTGTACAAAAAGTTTGCAACTGTAAAATGAAATGTGGCACCATCATTTCTGAAGATCAAAGGCTTAATATCAATGAACAGTATTGGAACTTATCTCGACCTGAGCAAAAGTCATTCATCCTTGGGGCAACAAATAAAAAACCTGTACAGAGGAAAACAGCAGGGTGCTCATCCAGGAGAAAAGATACACTACAATATTACTTGAAAGACAAGCAAGGACATTCAAAGAGAGTATGCAAAATATTTTTCAATGCCACACTGGGTTATTGCAAAAACAATGACAGCATTGTTCAAGCAATTGAAGACCTTGGTGCAAAAAGGGGATAAGTCCACTTTTTACCTAAAATCATTTTATTGGTTGGCTATACAGTAAAAAAATCACTGCATAAACTGGTGCAGAAAGGGTATAAATACCTTTTTAAATACCTTAGCAACAGACTGTAGAATGTTATCCCCTGTAACCTTTTGGTGCATAAAAGGGATAAGTTGCGGCAAACATATTTTCCTAACTTATGTTCACAGTTACAATTAAAATTATTTTTCACCCATAAAAATCACTTTTAAATATTCAACCTGCATATCTCGCTTGCTACGTCGCCTCTCATCATCTGTTTTAGATGTGAACAT